>NC_140172.1:153582439-153994439 GCF_963971535.1 Notolepis coatsorum | reverse complement strand
CTCTGCTGTTGCCATGTGGTGAGGGCTTATATATACAGGGGCAGGTCATCAGCACACCTGTGACAGATAAAACACAATTAGCAGGGGGGAAATCAAGGGACTGTCCACAATTTACAAAACAAATCTAAAAAAACGTGCAAAATAAAATCACACTAAAATCTAAATTAAATTAAAAACACCAGACCGTAAAAGGCATCAGGATCACCTTGTTACGCACAGCTAAAACCAAAGTATATCCATGGCAAGGTTGACTTGCCATCCAATCACACACAACCACACATCAGAATTCTGGAGGTGTGTGACATTTCTTTTGAGTGACTTGTTATCAAAAGTGTCACGCCCCCTCGCATAAATCACCTTAAATCTACAGGGAGAAGCAAGCGGCCAGCACATTTACATTTACTTTTAGTAATTTAGCTGACGCTTTTATCCAAAACGACGTACAAGTTCTGTACAATAAGTCAGCAGGAAGGGTACAACTCTGGCAGCTAAGGGTAAGTAAGATTGTTTTGTCAAACAGTGTTGAACTTGAGTGCTACAGTCTTGAGTGCATTTAGCATAGTAGTATAGACTAGCATAGTAGGTAGTAATATAGCCTACGGTAGATTACTTAGTAGCAAAGTGCATATAACTAGTAAAGGACAGTACAAAGGTTAGTCGTTTCAGATATTAATTGAAGAAGTGTGTTTTTAATCGATGGCGGAACATTAAGTCAACTGCCTGAAACACTCATGCATGACCTCAGTCCATACACTTTTCAACTACACTTGGACTCTGGCTCAAAGACAAGACTTGGACTCTGGCTCAAAGACAAGACTTGGACTCTGGCTCAAAGACAAGACTTGGACTCTGGCTCAAAGACAAGACTTGGACTCTGGCTCAAAGACAAGACTTGGACTCTAGCTCAAAGACTTGGACTCTGGCTCAAAGACAAGACTTGGACTCTGGCTCAAAGACAAGACTTGGACTCTGGCTCAAAGACTTGGACTCTGGCTCAAAGACAAGACTTGGACTCTAGCTCAAAGACAAGACTTGGACTCTGGCTCAAAGACTTGGACTCTGGCTCAAAGACAAGACTTGGACTCTGGCTCAAAGACAAGACTTGGACTCTGGCTCAAAGACAAGACTTGGACTCTGGCTCAAAGACAAGACTTGGACTCTGGCTCAAAGACAAGACTTGGACTCTGGCTCAAAGACTTGGACTCTGGCTCAAAGACAAGACTTGGACTCTGGCTCAAAGACAAGACTTGGACTCTAGCTCAAAGACAAGACTTGGACTCTAGCTCAAAGACAAGACTTGGACTCTGGCTCAAAGACAAGACTTGGACTCTGGCTCAAAGACAAGACTGGACTCTAGCTCAAAGACAAGACTTGGACTCTAGCTCAAAGACAAGACTTGGACTCTGGCTCAAAGACAAGACTGGACTCTGGCTCAAAGACAAGACTTGGACTCTGGCTCAAAGACAAGACTTGGACTCTGGCTCAAAGACAAGACTTGGACTCTGGCTCAAAGACAAGACTTGGACTCTGGCTCAAAGACAAGACTGGACTCTGGCTCAAAGACAAGACTTGGACTCTGGCTCAAAGACAAGACTGGACTCTAGCTCAAAGACAAGACTGGACTCTGGCTCAAAGACAAGACTTGGACTCTGGCTCAAAGACAAGACTTGGACTCTGGCTCAAAGACAAGACTTGGACTCTGGCTCAAAGACAAGACTTGGACTCTGGCTCAAAGACAAGACTTGGACTCTAGCTCAAAGACAAGACTTGGACTCTGGCTCAAAGACAAGACTGGACTCTAGCTCAAAGACAAGACTGGACTCTAGCTCAAAGACAAGACTGGACTCTGGCTCAAAGACAAGACTTGGACTCTGGCTCAAAGACAAGACTGGACTCTGGCTTGATTCTGACTGAGTTCAAATACTTGAGACTTGATTTGGACTCTAGTTAAAATACTTCAGACTTGCTTATTTGGACTCTAGTTCAAAGACTTCAGACTTAATTTGGACTCTAGTTAAAAGACTTCAGACTTGATTATTTGGATTCTAGTTCAAAGACTTCAGACTTAATTTGGACTCTAGTTCAAAGACTAGATTCAGACGGTAGCTCAAAGACCAGACTACAGTCAGATTGTAGCTCAAAGACCAGACTACACTCAGACTGTAGCTCAAAGACCAGACTACACTCAGACTGTAGCTCAAAGACCAGACTACACTCAGACTGTAGCTCAGAGACCAGACTACACTCAGACTGTACCTCAAAGACCAGACTACAGTCAGACTGTAGCTCAAAGACCAGACTACACTCAGATTGTAGCTCAGAGACCAGACTACACTCAGACTGTAGCTCAAAGACCAGACTACACTCAGACTGTAGCTCAGAGACCAGACTACAGTCAGACTGTAGCTCAAAGACCAGACTACAGTCAGACTGTAGCTCAGAGACCAGACTACACTCAGGCTGTAGCTCAGAGACCAGACTACACTCAGACTGTAGCTCAGAGACCAGACTACAGTTAGACTGTAGCTCAGAGACCAGACTACACTCAGACTGTAGCTCAGAGACCAGACTACACTCAGACTGTAGCTCAGAGACCAGACTACACTCAGACTGTAGCTCAGAGACCAGACTACACTCAGGCTGTAGCTCAGAGACCAGACTACAGTCAGACTGTAGCTCAGAGACCAGACTACACTCAGACTGTAGCTCAAAGACCAGACTACACTCAGACTGTAGCTCAGAGACCAGACTACACTCAGACTGTAGCTCAGAGACCAGACTACACTCAGACTGTAGCTCAGAGACCAGACTACACTCAGACTGTAGCTCAGAGACCAGACTACAGTCAGACTGTAGCTCAAAGACCAGACTACAGTCAGACTGTAGCTCAGAGACCAGACTACACTCAGACTGTAGCTCAGAGACCAGACTACAGTCAGACTGTAGCTCAAAGACCAGACTACAGTTAGACTGTAGCTCAAAGACCAGACTACACTCAGACTGTAGCTCAGAGACCAGACTACACTCAGACTGTAGCTCAAAGACCAGACTACACTCAGACTGTAGCTCAAAGACCAGACTACACTCAGACTGTAGCTCAGAGACCAGACTACACTCAGACTGTAGCTCAAAGACCAGACTACACTCAGACTGTAGCTCAAAGACCAGACTACACTCAGACTGTAGCTCAGAGACCAGACTACACTCAGACTGTAGCTCAAAGACCAGACTACACTCAGACTGTAGCTCAGAGACCAGACTACACTCAGACTGTAGCTCAGAGACCAGACTACACTCAGGCTGTAGCTCAAAGGCCAGACTACACTCAGACTGTAGCTCAAAGACCAGACTACACTCAGACTGTAGCTCAAAGACCAGACTACAGTCAGACTGTAGCTCAAAGACCAGACTACACTCAGACTGTAGCTCAAAGACCAGACTACACTCAGACTGTAGCTCAAAGACCAGACTACACTCAGACTGTAGCTCAAAGACCAGACTACACTCAGACTGTAGCTCAAAGACCAGACTACACTCAGACTCTAGCTCAAAGACCAGACTACACTCAGATTGTAGCTCAGAGACCAGACTACACTCAGACTGTAGCTCAAAGACCAGACTACACTCAGACTGTAGCTCAAAGACCAGACTACACTCAGACTCTAGCTCAAAGACCAGACTACACTCCAGATTTGCACAGAACGACTTGAGCATCTCTGTTTGCAGCGTTCACAACGTCCTCCCTCATAAGTCTGGAAACCCAAACCCTCCTCTTTTCTCATGTCCCTGCATCCTGGCACTTCACAGCAGAATGCCATGTTTTTTCCCCCACTTCCCTAATGAGAAATTATGCAAAATTACAAGCTGTTTAATTGAGTATGTCTGCTAGCAAGCTGTTATAGCTACCAGTACGGTGGTCACTTGGTGTTGAGCTTGGACACGTCTGTTGTTGGATACGATTTAGTCCAGAATTGAATTGGTACAGTATAGTGCAGGTGGCGGGGATAACAGTGGAGGATCAGAATAGTCACTCTTCCTCTCTCATTCTCTCTAACTCTAGTCAATTAAATTAATGAAATTAAATTATTCCCAATTTTTCTAAGGATCCACAGGAACCCCCTGAAGGACCCCTGGGGTCTCCCCAAACCCCCCGCTGAGAAGCATGTAGGGACGGCCTTCAGGGGCCACTTACACTTCATTACCACTCAGGCATGTGCAGTCATTTCACATAATATCTCTGGATAGAATGAGCCTGTTCAGTGTTCACTCTATTCATTCCCCCGTTCTATTTTTGGGAGCAGCAACAATCTATCGCTATGCAATCTTTAGAGAGTCTTCCTCTATCTATAGATACACTAGGGACATTGTTAACGCTTTTATTTATATCTATACATTGTGGGGTAGTTTTAGTAATAAGTAAATACTTTCACGGTTATTCAAATTGTGTTTTTCACAACAACGTTAGATAGGTTTGTGTATAATAAAACGTATTGTATTATGTAAACGTGCGTATAGATTTTATGGATTGTGCATTCAACACCAGCTATATACACCCTACCATCTGTTGACATCAGCTATATACACCCTACCACCTGTTGACATCAGCATATATCGGTATCGGAAATTAAGAATGGACAATATCGGTATTTCGGATATCGGTAAAAAAGCCAATATCGAACATCCCTAGTTTATGTTCACCATCATTATTGATTTCACTGGACAGTGATGTATTCAAATAAAATACTTGTCATTGACCGATCTGAAAAGTAGTTGTGGTCCTTGACCTGCTGTTTGCCTGTGTGCAATGTTTCATCCAAATCGGATCAGAACTGTAGATGTTATGGCTGGTGCAGGCAGGATAGACGGACACAGAACTACATTCCACCAGGGCCTTGAGGAGGGCGAGGAAGATCATGGCTGACCCCGCCCACCCGGGTCACGGCCTCTTCACCATGCTCCCCCACGGCAGGCGGCTACGGCTGCCCAAGACATTAAAGTCCCGCCATAGACTCAGCTTCTTCCCCTCAGCAGCTCGCCTGGTAAACGAATCAGGTGTCCGCCTGCTCCCCCCCCCCCTCCCCCCCTCTATGGCGAGCTGCTAGGGCTGGACCTCTGGACTTGAACTGTGCTGCACTTTATCCATGTCCCCCACCACTGCACTTTACTGTCTCATTGTTGTCTCACTGTTCTGTCCTGTTTTGCACTTATTTATTTATCATTATTATTATTATTATTATTATTATTATTATTATTATTATTATTATTATTATTATTATTATTATTATTATTATTATTATTATTATTATTATTATTATTATTATTATTATTATTATTATTATTATTATTATTATTATTATTATTATTATTATTATTATTATTATTATTATTATTATTATTATTATTATTATTATTATTATTATTATTATTATTATTATTATTATTATTATTATTATTATTATTATTATTATTATTATTATTATTATTATTATTATTATTATTATTATTATTATTATTATTATTATTATTATTATTATTATTATTATTATTATTATTATTATTATTATTATTATTATTATTATTATTATTATTATTATTATGTTGTTCCTATTTGTGAAAAAATCAATCATGCACTGAAATGTCAAATCACGTTCCATTTGTACCTGTACAATATGGTGAATAAATAAATCTGAATCTGAATCTGAATCTGAATCTGAATCTGAATCTGAATCTGAATCTGAACCACAGGAGTGGCTGCAATACGCCCTCCAGCCCTTGACGCTGTGCGGGTGTAAAGATACAGGAGTAGTGTTATAACCATCATATTACTGTCCGGCAGCGTGGCCACATGGGTAGAGCTCTGGACTCATGATGGCCCCGTGGTCAAGGCCGCTGTTGGAAAGTGATGTCCAGCAGGGAGCACTCTGTCCTCTGGACTGGTCAGTAACAATGCCCCTGTTATGGTGATAGGGACACTGTACAGCTGCGAGTGCCGTCTTTCAGGTGCGACTGAATTTGGTTGTTAAAGGACCCACTCGCAAAGAGTAGGGGGTTCCCCGACGTTCCTGGCCAAATTCCCAATCAGGTCTCTGACATCAAGGCCCACCTAATCATCCCTTCCCTTTAGGTGGCTGATATATGTCTCCTGAGCCGTTCAGCCATTGTTTGATTGATTGATTGAATTGATTGATTGATTGATTGAAAATTGTATTAACCGATTGCAGAATGGGTACAGTACAGTACAGCTCAATACATACAATTGTTAAGGGGATGCAGACCAGAGAAAGACTTTCGTCTTGTTTACATCAGGGTCCCCCATTTTCAATTCATCATAACATATATGACGACGCGGTCTCCCAGGTACTGCACAGCACCCTCTCGCACCTTGACCGTCAGAAGGGGGGCTATGTGAGACTGTTGTTCATTGACTACAGCTCAGCGTTCAACACCATAGTCCCCACCAGACTGGTGGACAAGCTCGAGCTAGGTCTGAGCTCCGCCCTGAGCGCCTGGGTACTGGACTTTCTGAGCGAAAGACCCCAGGCGGTCAGGGTGGGGGGTCAGACCTCCAACACCATCACCCTGAGCATCGGGTCCCCCCAGGGCTGTGTTCTGAGCCCCCTGCTGTACTCACTCTACACACACGACTGTGTGGCCAAGTTCAGCTCCAACTCCATAGTGAAGTTCGCAGATGACACGGTGGTGGTGGGGCTGATCTCGGACAACGACGAGAAGGCCTACCGGGAGGAGGTTGAGGTACTGGAACGCTGGTGCCAGGACAACAGCCTGCTCCTGAACATTGGCAAAACCAAGGAACTGATCGTGGATTATAGGAGAGGACAGCAGGAGACACACACACCACTGATGATAAACGGGGCTACCGTGGACAGGGTGAGCAGCTTCAAGTACCTGGGGGTCCACATCTCAGAGGACCTGACATGGTCAACACACATAGACACAGTAGTAAAGAAGGCGAAACAGCGTCTCTACCACCTGAGACAGTTAAGGAAGTTCAGAGTATCGGGGAAGATACTCCAGTCCTTCTACTCAGGAGCTGTAGAGAGCATCTTGACCGGAAACATCACTGCCTGGTATGGAAACAGCACGGCACAGGACAAGAAGGCCCTACAGAAAGTGGTGCGCTCAGCCGAGCAGACCACGGGTATTGCACTACCCCCCCTGCAGGTTCTATACAACAAGAGGTGCAAATCCAGAGCCTGCAGGATAATGAAAGACCCTCACCACCCCAATAACAGCCTGTTTCAGCTGCTGAGGTCAGGCAGACGCCTGCGAACCCCAGCTACTAGGACAGAGCGGCTTAGGCTCAGCTTCTTCCCCCAGGCCATCAGAGCCATGAACAATGAACATTGAGTGCTCAGAACATTGAACTGTCCACACACAAGCACACATGAACACACACACGACACGCACACTGTGCACGCTCACACACGAGCAGCCACTTAACACTTTAACATGAGCGGGCACACACTCATGTCGCACACACGCACACTTATGGCCAAAGGAAAGGACACTTTAAATTAGAATAACAGGAACAGTGTATTGCACTACCAAAGCTAACTAGCATGTCACACATGCTCTGTAAATAACTATGTACAGATACCGAGATGTCACTCCATGTTACCTGCTACCTGTTACTGCACAATGTTGTTTCTTTTTTTGATTCTATTATATGTACCACTGTATTGCACATCGTTGCGGGCAAGACCACCCGCATTTCATTGTATACCTGTATGCCGTGACAATTAAAACTCTTGACTTGACTTGACTTGATGACACACACGACATACAGATAGACAGTACTGCTACATCTATACATTTATGACATACCAGATATGCAAATACAGTACTGTTTGTGATACAAAAAGAGTCCAGAAAAGAGAGTATATACATTTGACATAGAAACTGTACATTGGAGGAGGTTGGGTAGGTGGGGTGGGTGGGGGGCTGTACATTGTCTGGTCATTGTTGCTCAAAAGGGTCAATTATTGTTGTGTTTTTGGCTGTACTAATCGGTCGGACTGGGAAAAGCATTTAGAGTACTTCAGATTGCCAAAAGCTATTACAAATCAGGGAGAAGAGTGCAAAGAATTGTCTGAGGAAAGGAGGCAAACACCCCCTCTCCTCTCCTCTCCCGCCTGAACGAACTACCAAAGTACCAATCAGCATTTTGATCCAAACATTTGTACTAGTAGACTATTTGAAAAATTCGAATGTAAAGATCAGTTGATCTAGTAACGTTATTGAATCACCTACCTTGGCTTTCACAATACACAATTCACAATACACATGTCCCCTATCCCACCCACCCACCCACTCCCTCCTAATGTACAGTTTCCTCCCCCTCGTATGTATATATTTTCTGTTAAGATCTCTGTTTAACTACTGTATATTTGCATATCTTGTATGTCACAAATGTAACGGTACTGTATACCTGTATGTCACAAATGTCATGATATATATCTGTATGTTGCATCATTTATGTCATTTTAATCATGGGCCGAATAGTGAACTACCTCGTTTTTTCACCATCTATATTATTCCTGTGCTCCAGGACAGTTCAGTCAGTATGTTCCTCCTGTGCTCCAGGACAGTTCAGTCAGTATGTTCTTCCTGTGCTCCAGGACAGTTCAGTCAGTATGTTCTTCCTGTGCTCCAGGACAGTTCAGTCAGTATGTTCTTCCTGTGCTCCAGGACAGTTCAGTCAGTATGTTCCTCCTGTGCTCCAGGACAGTTCAGTCACTGTCCTGGAGCACAGGAAGAACATACTGACTGAACTGTCCTGGAGCACAGGTAGAACATACTGACTGAACTGTCCTGAGACACAGGAAGAACATACTGACTGAACTGTCCTGGGGCACAGGAAGAACATACTGACTGAACTGTCCTGGGGCACAGGAAGAACATACTGACTGAACTGTCCTCAGGAAGAACATACTGACTGAACTGTCCTGGGGCACAGGAAGAACATACTGACTGAACTGTCCTGGGGCACAGGAAGAACATGTGTGAATTCTTAAAATTGGTGGCTTTCAAATGGTGACAGCAATTACAACTATTCATGTCATTATTCTGCCTCCCTCCAGACCCCCCACAGCTCTCTGTCTGTGAAGAGGAGGTTCCTCCTGAACAGCAGGAGAGGAGCCCCAGTCTGAGCCAGGAGCAGCCAGAGCTCCTACAGATGAAAGAGGAACAGGAGGAACTCTGGACCAGTCAGGAGGGAGAGCAGCTTCAAGGTCTGGAGGAGGCTGATATCATCAAGTTCACTTTCAACCCTGTCCCTGTGAAGAGTGAACATGATGAAGAGAAACCTCAGTCCTCATGGTTTAACCAAACCCAGGACCCAGAGCTCCTACAGATTAAAGAGGAACAGGAGGAACTCTGGACCAGTCGGGAGGGAGAGCAGCTTCAAGGTCTGGAGGAAGTTGGTATCAAGTTCACTTTCAACCCTGTCCCTGTGAAGAGTGAAGATGATGAAGAGAAACCTCAGTCCTCATGGTTTAACCAAACCCAGGACCCAGAGCTCCTACAGATTAAAGAGGAACAGGAGGAACTCTGGACCAGTCCGGAGGGAGAGCAGCTTCAAGGTCTGGAGGAGGCTGGTATCAAGTTCACTTTCAACCCTGTCCCTGTGAAGAGTGAACATGATGAAGAGAAACCTCAGTCCTCATGGTTTAACCAAACCCAGGACCCAGAGCTCCTACAGATTAAAGAGGAACAGGAGGAACTCTGGACCAGTCAGGAGGGAGAGCAGCTTCAAGGTCTGGAGGAGGCTGGTATCAAGTTCAATTTCAACCCTGTCCCTGTGAAGAGTGAACATGATGAAGAGAAACCTCAGTCCTCATGGTTTAACCAAACCCAGGACCCAGAGCTCCTACAGATTAAAGAGGAACAGGAGGAACTCTGGACCAGTCAGGAGGGAGAGCAGCTTCAAGGTCTGGAGGAGGCTGATATTAAGTTCACTTTCAACCCTGTCCCTGTGAAGAGTGAATATGATGAAGAGAAACCTCAGTCCTCATGGTTTAACCAAACCCAGACTGAGGAAAACAGAGAGACAGAGCCTCTAGCCAGCACCTCAACAGAACAGATGAAAACTGAACCTGATGGAGAGGACTGTGGATTATCAGAACCAGTCAGTAACTTAGATCCAGCTGGTGATTTAGAACCAACTACAGATGGCCAGCTCCTCTCTTCACACAGTTCTGGAACTGATACTGATGACAATGATGATTGGCTGGAGACTAGTGAACCTCATCCTGGTTTAAACTCACTGACATCAAAGAAGACACAGAAAAACAAAGGACAGAGTTTGTCTAACAGCAACCAGTTCAAGAGCTCTGTGGTTTCATCCCATGAGGTGAAATTATCAAACCAAATACCATGTGAGACCTGGAGCTGTAAAGTGTGTGGGAAATGTTTTCCTAATAAGAAAGCTTTAATGCGCCATCTTAAAGCCCATTCTAGTGACTGTGGTTTGTGTGGAAAACATTTAGAACCCACAGAGAGCTTAAAACTTCACTTTCAAATTCACATGACATGTACTGTTTGTGGAAAGAAATGTACTGACATTACACTCTTGGAAGTACATATGAGAAGCCACACTGGGGAAAAGCCCTATAGTTGCACACTGTGTCCTAAAAGATTTAGTAAAAAATCTCAAATAAAAGTACACATGAGAAGCCATACTGGGGAAAAGCCCTATAGTTGCACACTGTGTCCTAAAAGATATATTATACAGGGACACCTGAATATTCACATGAGAAGCCATACTGGGGAAAAGCCCTATAGTTGCACACTGTGTCCTAAAAGATATATTACACAGGGACACCTGAATAGTCACATGAGAAGCCATACTGGGGAAAAGCCCTATAGTTGCACACTGTGATAAAATATTTGGTGCAAAACGTGACTTAAAAGTACATATCAGAACTCATACTCGGGGGAAAAAACATTTAGTCTTTTGATTGATTGAATACTTTATTTTGACACAATCGTAGGACAAAACATTTTTAAAAGACAAGACAATAACAGTATCAACAACGCTGGTCAAAAATGGATAAAACACAATAAAGCCAAGGCTTGTTTCCATTGTGGTCCATACATGGAACATAAAAAGGCACAGAAACACAAATGGACATGTACACTAGACAGGACACATCCTAAAAATGTGTATAAAAACACCTAACCTGACAACTCATACAGTTAACTAATGTTAAAAGAAAATCCGCAAACCCTTAAAAGCAACTCATGATAAAAGAAATAAAAGCCAAGTTATGATAAAAGAGATAAAAAACATTTTAAGACCAATTTGAGTTGCTGCTGAGCCATGTTTTTAGGGCGGATTTAAATCCGAGAGGGGAGTTCAGGAGTTTTATGAATGTTGGCAGGGCATTCCACATTACCGTAGCCGAGTAAAAAAATGCATCTTTCCCCATGCATGTCATGACTCTCGGCGGGACCAGGTCCGTGGGGCTTCCTCTTGTGGCGTGTTTGTGGACATCTCCTACTTTATTAAAATAATTTACTAGGTACTTGGGGACCGTTTCTTTCAGTACTTTAAAAACCAGTAGCATTTTAAGCTGGTGTACCCTTTCTTCAACCCTAAGCCATCCCAGACTGCTAAAGTGGGCTGGCGTTAGGTGAGTTCTAAAGTGAAGGTTGTGCAGGAGTCTCACTAGTTTGTTTTGGGAGGTCTGGAGCTTTGTCTTCATTTGTTTTGATATGTTGCTGTACCATGAAGTGCAAGCATAGTCAAAGTGACATTGGATGAGGGCTCCAGCTAGGGTCCTCAGAGCGTTTCTATTTATGAACGAGGAAATTCTAAATAAAAATTTGGTTTTTTGATTGACCTTAGTAATAACTTTTTGTGCCATTTTTTCGTTAGAAAGTTTGTTATTTAAAATAAAGCCCAGGTAGGTGACCTCCTCTTTATCCTCAATAATGTTTTCACCTACTCTAATTTTAAAACCCTGGGATTTCTTTAGGTTGGCATTTGACCCAAGGAGTATGGCCTCTGTTTTTCCCAGATGTAGAGACAATTTATTGTCACTGAGCCAAGAGCAGATCTTTTTCATTTCACTGCTCAGGACACTTTCCACTTTAGACTTATCCCTGTCAGAGACCAGGAGTGCCGAGTCGTCAGCAAACAGGAACAGGTTGCAATCGCATGCCGATTTCATGTCATTAATATATATTAAAAACAGTTGAGGCCCCAAAATGCTTCCTTGGGGGACCCCACATGTCACTGGAAGGGACGAGGACAAGGTGCCATTGATGTCTACCACCTGTTCTCTTCCCTCCAGGTAGGACTTGACCCATTTGGCTGACTTGCTATCAAAGCCTATCGCTCTCAATTTTTCTAGTAGGATGGAGTGGTTGACCGTGTCAAACGCCTTTTGCAGGTCCAACATTACCATCCCGCAGTAGTTCCCCTTGTCCATCTCCCGTTTTATATAATCGGTCAGGTACAGTAAACAGGTGTCAGTGGAGTGTGATTTTCTGAAACCTGATTGGAACTGGTACAGTAGTCTATGTTCAGTCAGGTAGTTGTCTATCTGCTCATATACCAGCCTCTCAATTACCTTTGATATGGAACAAAGGATAGAAACGGGGCGGTAGTTACCTGGATCCAGTTTGTTTCCTTTTTTAAATAGAGGGGTTACCCTAGCAAGCTTGAGTTCTTGCGGGATGTGACCCTGGTTGATGGAGAGGTTGGTGATATGGGCTACAATGGGAGCTATGATGGAAGCAGAGTCTCTGAGAAATCTGGTGGGAATATTGTCATGGCCTGTGGCTTTTGTTGGCTGCAGCATACTGAGCTTTTTCATAACCTCTTCAGTAGTTACTTCAGTCAATTTAAAATCATTTTCACGTACACCCAGTTCCTTATAAAAGGCCTGGATGTGCTGTATGCCATATCGGCCAGAGTGGATCGGCAGTTTGTTCACCAAAGTGGTAGCAACAGTTGTGAAGAAGGTGTTTAAACAATTTGCCACACTCAATTTGTCAGAGATGATCGTGTTATCTATTTTCAGGTTGAGATTTGTGGTTTTAGTCTTGAGTCTATTATTGTGACCCAGTGTTTTTAAAGACTTCCACAGTTTTTGAGGATTATTTTTATTTTCCTCAATTTTTTCGTTAAAATAGTTCAGTTTTGCTTTTTTGATCATATTGGTTACTCCATTTCTTAGTGTTTTACAGGTCTCAAAGACCTGTAATAAAGTATTCAATCAATCTTTTCCCATCTTTACTCAATGGCGCCAGCGTTATTGACCATTTTAGCGATGTTTGCGGACCCATTGTGTGTTCTGTATTATAGCTATGGAGACAATAGTATGGCTCATTTGACAGGCATTGTTTATAGTCCAAATTAATTTCTACATACTTTAGTTTGTACGCTATTCCATGCAAATTATTATTTTTATTTTTTTACAGTGCAATAAAATAGTTCTGGATTACTGTTCAACAGTTCAAAGTCGTCTTTACCTTCTCTGTTTGGTATCCACAGTTTAAAACTTGACAGTCTTCCCTCCTGTCTTATACCCACTTTGACCCTTCGAACCTCCCTCTCAGAGTGCAGTTCCCTCTCAGGGTGCAGTTCCCTCTCAGAGTGCAGTTCCCTCTCAGAGTGCAGTTCCCTCTCAGGCTGCAGTTCCCTCTCAGGGTGCAGTTCTAGGCCTGGTTCCTACACAGTTTTAAAGCCTGACAGTCTCTTGTTTGATACCCACACAGTTTAATACCTGACAGATTTGAACCTGTAATAAAAAGCAATAGACAGAGTAAAATAATACAGTGCAATAATAGAATAGTAGAATAGAATAGATAGTAAAATTATGCAATAGAATGGACAGAGTAAAATAGTGCTACAGTACAACATAATGAATAAAGGAAGATCCGGTCAGTTTGTTGTAGGCCTCAGTGTGCCGTGTATGATTGATTGATTGATTGATTGAACTTTCGACTTTCGTCTGGTTTACATCAGGGTCCCCCATTTTCAATTCATCATAACATATATGACATACACAACATACAGATAGACAGTAATGCTACATCTATACATTTATGACATACCAGATTTACAAATACAGTACTGTTTGTGATACAAAAAGAGTCTAAAAAAAGAGAGTATATACATTTGACGTAGAAACTACATTGGAGGAGGTTGGGTAGGTGGGGGGGGGGAACTGTACATTGGAGGTGGGTGGGGGAAACTGTACAAGCAAAACTGTACATTGGAATATCGATTAAACCTTACTTGGTCCCAACAAGAGGGTCTTGTGTATTATTGGGTTAGGACATTTACTGTACATTGGAAGGGGTTGGGTTTAGACATTTTCAGGGGCCAGTTTCCCGTAGGTGCTCTTTGAAAGTGGGTAGTGATTCACATTCCTTTACAGCTGTGGGTAGGGCGTTCCACATTGATGTGGCATAATTGCGAAAGGTGTTTAGTCCCTTGTTTGAGCCGAATCTGGGTTTGACATGATTTGTGGAGCTCCCTCTGGTGTTGTGATCGTGGTATTCACTGGCCTTTGGGAAGTATTTTGACATGTACATGGGTAATTTAGTCGTGTAGTGTATCTTGTAGACCAGGCCCATTGCAAGTTGCTGTACTCTGTCGTCTACTCTAAGCCATCCTAGGTTGTCAAAGTGGGCAGGGGTGAGGTGGGTTCTATGAGTAAGGTCAAGCAGTAGTCTGACCAGTTTGTATCCCTGCCCTGCATGGAATGTTCCTCCTGAGCAACGGCAGAAGGATCCGCCCCTTGCTGACAAATGAAGCCACCCAACTCCTCGTCCAATCAACAGTCACGTCTCGCCTCCCTCGACTACTGCAATGGGGTTAAGTTAGGGGTTAAGTGTCTTGCTCAAGGACACTTCGACACGCTGCCCGGGAGAAGGGGAATCGAACTGGGAACCTCCAGATTACCAGATGACTGCACTACCTCCCGAGCCACTGATTAGTATTAGTGCTAATCAGATGTATGTACAGAGTTGTAGTATTAAGTATTAATATGTACAGTGATACAGGTATAAAGACACTATGGTAGTAAGTCATACTGGCCAGCAGCGTAACTAGTAAGAGTAGGTAAGAGATATGTACAGATATACATATAGTAACTAGTAGGGGTGTAACGGTACACAAAAACCACGGTTCGGTACGTACCTCGGTTTTGAAGTCACGGTTTGTTACGGGTTTTCGGTACAGTGGGGGAAAGTTTGGCTTTCCATGTTCCACTCAGGGGTGATGTAGTGTGCAGTAACTAATTGTACTTGTAGGGATGTCAACAAATATTCTATATTGAAATTAATAATCGACTTGTAAAGAAAAAAAATAATAATAATTATATTAGATTGTGAAAAAAACAGCCCCCAGTGGGCAGTCGTTATTGGTTAAACATACCGTTGTATTCGTTCGGTACACAGCCGTTCGGTACGGTATGGTACACACTGAAACGGTTCGGTACGGATACGTGTACCTTTACACCCCCAGTGTGCATTAGAGAGAGAGAGAGTGTTTTGGTGAATTTCCGAATCAGATATCCCTACATAGTCAATCATAGATAGAATGGTGAACTTTGACATAAAATTATATTTTTTCTATCAATGTTCCAGGCTATTTAACTTCATTAATTATTGGAGGAGAGCTTTAGACTTTAGAGCTTTAGACATTATTTCAGAAGCAATAATAATAATAAATAATTGTTTTCCATCTACAAGTCAAACTCAAGAATCTATGCACATACAGTGTACATCTAAAATGCATGTGGTCAAATACATTTACAGATCCGACCATTAATCTGAGAATTCAAGCCACTCATTCATATTACACACGGTAGTATTTCAAGGCACCTGCTGATGGCGCTCTGGCACCATTGTTAAGAATGACGATTCAGACAAGATTCTGACCATATTATCAAGGTGCTGTGAAAGTGTCCCTCTGATAGGGTTTACGAACCACTGAAGAAGGAACGGAACTCATGACCCCTTGTGAAATCACTGGCAGGAACGGCCTGGAGAGGCCAACCGGTAACCAAAAGGTTGCCGGTTCGATCCCCGGCACCCACATGAGTGTGTATTCCAGCAGTGAGCTGGTGACTGAAGGGTGGCTGGTGTTATATCTACGGTAACCACCATCTGTGAAGGAGAGACTCCTTCATACACCCACGTTCTCTTATAAATGTTAATGTAGATTGTTTGAGCACGTTTGTAGGCTACATCTGGTCTATATTTCACTATTCATGTGTCACAATAATCTAGCGCTACATTCATTTCAAACGTCTTGTTTGTCAGGAGTTAATTGATGCAGGTGCTCTTGATTAGTTGATCAACCAAGCCTTGATTTAAAACCAGGCGTGCTTTTTGCATATACGTGCCAAGGGGTGTTTGTAACTTGCTTTCTATGGACATTAAAGACTATATTAGTGTAGGAATGCTTCTCATTGTGTTTTGAAGCCTTTCAGTGCCCTTGGCCCTGTGGGTGATGCTGTGCTATCTGGAATAATTTTTTTTAGAGAATGTGTGCCTAGGATGGATATGAAGAAAGACCATTTTCCAATGGTAAATGGACTGCATTTTTATATAACAGCTTTTTTCCCAAAGCGCTTTACAACTTATGCCTCACATTCTTCACCCATTCACACACTGACGGCAGAGGCAACCATGCAAGGTGCCAACCTGCTCATCGGGAGCAGTTAGGGGTTAAAGTGTCTCGCTCCTCGACACGCTGCCCGGGAGGAGCCGGAATCGAACCAGGAACCGTCTGATTACCAGACGACCGCTATACATCCTGAGCGGCTGTCGCACCACAATGGCATTCTAATCGTCGTCTTCTAAAACACAACAAAAAATAAAGAGAAAAGCCAAGAGGGAAATAAAACACTCATCACACGTCAAATAATCCTCCCCGCCTTTATTGAAACTAATCTTCAAATGAGACGTTAGCAGTCCCCCATCTCCTCTTATCTACCTTGGCACAGAGTAAATCTAACATTCTGTCTGATATAAAAAGCACGACCACAGTGCTAATCGAGGTGAGACATAACTGATTTAAATAAACAACATAATTAAATGAGCTGAATAACCAGCTTAACTGTGACATAAATGGGAAGGAGCGAAAATGGTACATGACCTGAGAGGAGACATCACATCACATTACATTATCCGTTAACACATTAGATGACACATGTAATGATTAAGTGCACATACATGGGAACTAATGAGGAACTATTGTAAACAAAGCATAGAAAGGGATATTATTCAACTCATATTTAACTTTTAGAATTAGGTAAGAAGGTAAAAGAAAATTGGGATTTGATATTTGTAGTGGTTCTGGATGGATTTTCCAGCACGGTTATCAGGTGTGAGACTTGACTGATAGTTAAAACCCTTTTATACCTACCACTGTATAAATGTGTAACGGAGGTACCGCAGTATATCCACAGTCACGAGGTACAAGTCGTGAAGTGGCTGTGGACGTTAAGCGGTACTGCAAGTAAACTCACTCCCCAGAGGCATCCAGACCCGGAAGCAAGAAGTGAATTCTCTTCTTGCTTAGTGGTCTGTGATGCCGCCCGCGACGCGGGCGTCCGGGGTTCAACTCCCACTCAGGGCGATCCCTTAACAGGGGTCGAATCGACTAAAACACAACGCAGACAAGATCACACCGGCTACAAATGCATCTGTCCTGACACATTCGGTGTAAAATGGAACGTTAGTTCCTCATTAGAGCCTATATTATGCACTTAATTATCAGCCGGGTCGGACTGGTTAAATCATTCAGGCCTGGAAATATTGCACAAAATATTATTAATATTACGTTTTTAGATTGTTTAAAAAAAAATTTACACTCTCACAGACCTCGGTGTTATCATTGGAACTCATTCTGAGACCTCAAGAGTGCAATGCCGGCTGAATCCTGCTAGGTGGCAGTATCGCCTACCCTTTGAAACCTTATTTCATACTGTGTGTTACATTTTATATGGTCCGGGTGGAGAATTTGGACCCGGGCAAGTGAAACGCTTCATTCGAGCAACTTGGAACGCGTCCAGCACACTTGATGCATATTTTGTGCCATTTCATGTCAGGGACCCGATGGACATCAATACTGGAAATCGCGATCAGACAATTGGAATATTCATTTTGGAATAACAACTCCTAGCAAAGGTAAGGACTATATGACGTCAACCCTACTTTGATACAATGATTTCAATGATCGCAACGAGTATTCAAAACGTATGCTGTTGCTGACGATCAGAGCATCGCAAAACGACCCCCCCCCATTGATGCCTTTATGATGAAACAATACCTATTATCAGGGCTTGACGTTAACTTTTTGGCTCACTAGCCACTGTGGCTAGTGGTTTTCCAAAGTCACTAGCCACTCAGCATTTTCACTAGCCAAAAATCCAGCACTCACGCCCCCACCCAAAAAGTTATAAATATAGGTAATTTCTTCTTCACTAACCCCTGCTGGGGACAGTATCATTGTAATCATACTGCTACACGCCAACTGTACATGTGCTTCTGACTGTTGACTCCATTGTTTACTACTGCCTGCGACCAGTGACTCAGCCGCAAAAGGAGCTCCAGTTAGGGCAACGGCTGACTGGGACAAGATGGAGGGTGTAGATGTGGAAGAGTTGTGTTGAACCTAGCAATTACATTGTTGCTCCAAACGCCGTGAACATTATCATTGACACACCTATGCCTTGGCTGTGTTAAACCTAGCAAATATATTATTGCTCCAAACGCCGTGAACACTATCAGACACACCTATGCAGGGCTTGACGTTAACTTTTTGGCTCACTAGCCACTGTGGCTAGTGGTTTTCCAAAGTCACTAGCCACCAGTGTTGGGACTAACGCGTTACAAACGAAGTTACTTTTTGCCGCAACTAGTACTCTAACGCATTACTTTTGAAATTCAGTAACGCTACTTACGTTACTGAATGGTTCGTCACTGCGTTATTTGCGTTATATACGGCGTAGATTGATAGCGAGCGGTAGTGATTATTATTATTATTATTATCCTCATCCCCACCCGCGTAGAATGATACGAGGCGAGTCTGGCCACTGGCCAATCAGAAGTGCGCAAGAAATGCGGCTACGGAAAGAAATAGACCCTCTCTATTGTAAACAAAACAAACGCTCGCTATGAATCTACATAAAAAGAACGCAGTAACAAACTAACAAACCATTTAGCAACTACTTGGAGAGATAATTAATATACAACATGGAAACGAGATAAAGAACATGTTTGAGGCGCTGCTGGAGTCAACTGGACTAACGTAACGTTACTACATCTCAACCACCGCAGACTTTGGTGAGTCAGTGCAATGTGTTCACTGAAACTCAAGTTGATCAACGGATTTTGACTGTACGAAATCTGCCAGGGAATCTCATAATACTAATCAAACAATATAAATATAGTCCTTTCATGCACAATTGATATCCTAACTATTCTAACGTTGCAATGCTTTGATTGATATCTTAAACAACGTTGCAACTTGCAAGATGGTGAATGAATGAATGAATGAATGAAAACTTTATTTAACAGATTGCAGAATGGGTACAATACAGTACGGCTCAATACATACAATTGTTAAGGGGATGCAGACCTGAGAAAGACGTTTGTCTTGTTTCCATCAGGGTCCCCCATTTTCAATTCATATAGACATTTATGACATACACAACATACATGACATTTATGGCATAGGGACATATAGGTATTTAGTACTGATACATTTGTGACATAAACGGTATTCAAATATACAGTACTGTTACCCCTAGCTTTGGGTAGGGCGTTCCACATTGTTGTGGCATAATTGCGAAACGTGTTTAGTCCCTTGTTTGAGCCGAATCTGGGTTTTACATGATTTGTTGAGCTTCCTCTGGTGTTTTCAAGTTTCAAGTTTCTTTAATTTTCTTTAATAGTTGTCATACAGAAGTACAGAATACTTTTGTACAAAATGCTTCTTACTGTTGCGCTCCAGAGACTGTGCATGACAAGATAAGTATGAAATAAAGACATAGTAAAAATTAGAAGTAAAAAAAAGAGGTCACAGTGTTCAGTTTAGACATATGTACAATGTTCGTAGACGTAGTTACCATACAATATACAATACTGTGCAGTGTACTAATATACAATACTATATAGTGCAAGGCATAAATGGACGAGGTGCAGTTTAGGTACAATTCACAGTAGGTGTACGAGTTGTAGTGCAAATCCTTTATCAATAAATATAAAGTGTAAGTGTGTTTGTGTGATCTAAAGTGTGGAGAGTGGGTGCTGCAGTGTGTTGTTTGTTTGAGTGAGTGTGTGCGTGTGGGTGTGTGTGCTGTGTGCATTTGATGGTTGTTGCATAGTGATTATTGTTCGTTTAGCGATTATTGTTCGTTTAGCAGCCTGATGGCCTGGGGATAGAAGCTCCTTCTGAGTCTTTCTGTGCTCGCCATAAGACTCCGGTATCGCTTGCCTGACGGCAGCAGTTCAAAGAGGCAGTTGTTCGGGTGGCTCGAGTCCTTAATAATTCTCTTAGCCTTCCCCTTGCACCGCTTGTTGTAAATGTTCTGGAGGGTGGGAAGCCCCCCTCTAATTGTGCGTGTAGTGGTTGTGGTATTCACTGACCTTTGGGAAGTATTTTGACATGTACATGGGTACCCCGGTCGTATAGTGTATCTTGTAGACCAGGCCCATTGCAAGTTGCTGTACTCTGTCGTCTACTCTAAGCCATCCTAGGTTGTCAAAGTGGGCAGGGGTGAGGTGGGTTCTGGGGTTCAGGTCAAGTAGTAGTCTGACCAGTTTGTTTTGTGATGTTTGTAATTTTGTTTTAAGCGCCTTTGAGGTGCTTTGGTACCATGAGGTGCAAGCATAGTCGTAGTACCCTTGAATTATAATGGTTATAATGAAACGCTCCGGCGACATCAAGGCTGTTCCTTCAACCGGCGCACTTCTTATTATATGACTCGGGACAACATTTGTTTGTGTCAGATTTGTGTTTGTATCTAGACCACATTGCTTAGCAGAGTTCGGTGATGTGAATGGAAACTGTCAAGTTGATCAACCGATTTTGAGTACTATAGGGCATGGGACTCGGGAGCAATTTTTTTTTTTTATCTTTTTTTTAAATAACTAAATAGTTACTTTTCACAGTAACTCATTACTTTTGGGTGTAAGTAACTAGTACAGTAACGAAGTTACTTTGAAATGAAGTAACTAGTAAAGTAACTGAGTTACTATTTTTCAGTAACTAGCACAACACTGCTAGCCACTCAGCATTTTCACTAGCCCTGGGCAGGTGGGCAGGTGTCAACGTCAAGCCCTGCCTATTATATACCTTTGATTTGGAAATAGTATCGTGTCCAGGCGAGCAACGCAAAGGACTTTCGCAAAATGCACATAGCGCTCCATAACTCAGCTTCCAGGAATTAGCCCGGATCACTCTGAAACTATACAATATTCACCACGGGATAACACGCAAACATATACATGAAAAAATACTGTCTGTCAAATGAGCCGGACTATTCTCTCCATAGCTATAATATTATAGAATATACAATAGATCAGCAAAAATCGTGAAATGTCGTGAAAATAGGCAATGGAAAGCTGGCGCTAGAGAGCAGAGATGGGCGCTGGCTATGGCGTTGAATGAGTTAAGCTGGTGGAAGAAACGTTTTTATTTGTAGGCGACATGATTATCATCGTGTTACCCCTCAAGTAAAGCGCTATTCAATTATCTATCCCTTTATTATTCCAAGAAAAAGAGACTTATTTATGCCAGGGCGCTCAACACTTGATTGTTACAATCACAGCCAGGGCCTCCCTCTCACCTACTACTTCCACGCCCCCTTATATGGGCATCTTCCTGTCACAGTTTCCACACGCTGTCAGCCAAGTCCTATCTGCACACCTGAGACTCGCCAGGTCATCACCGGCGCTGATATGAGCCCTGCGGTTCCTGCCACTCACCGTCCGAGTGTTGCTATACCTACCTAGGTACGAGGACGTAACCTTTATTGCTGCTCTGTCTGTTTTCCTGCCTTGCTCTAATCTCCCTGTGCCCAGGACCAGCTGCCGCCGGCCTACGCTGTCTGGCGAGACACCACCCGCCTGGACGCTCCTGCGGACGCTCGCGCTCGCACCTTTGTACATTCCTGTATTCACTGTAACCTGTCTGCATGGTACCTATCGGATTAAACAAACCTAAACCGCTCCATTCTCCTCTCCCTGTGTTCTGCCGTTGGGCTCAGTTAAACGCTACCCTAACATTGATAAACTGTCGTTCGACATGAATTAAAGTGTCGCTTATTCATCGTTTATATATGCTTCGGTGAAGGTTTCTGTCGTCTCGATGGTAACAAAGCGAGGCACGCGCTCGACTGCTTTTTGTTCATCTCATCTGCTCTGTCTCGTCCCAAGGAAACTATGAAAAAGAAGGAAAGGTCATCGTGTCACTGTGTAGCACGTCGTGAAGTGTGGAAACTTTCAGTTGAATGGGATCAACCGTCTCCTCGTTTATAACCCGTCATTTAAACTGGCAATTTGTTGCATTGCTAACTAACTAACGTTTGATGTATATTTCCTCAGATAGCTTGTATATTTTATAGAAGTATAGACTTCAATAGAACTGGCACCATGCAAAGCATTAGAACGCTGGTAATTATTCTGACGTGATGATCATTCCTTCTCCTTGTCCTTGTCTCGTCCATGTATACAAATGTAGTAAGGCAGATGACTAGCCACCCTAGGTTCATACCAATAGTTTAGGGAGCTCTGATTTATACAGTTTAAAAGAGGAGGTTCTCTTCTAGGACTCCGGACAAGAGTGTGCAACCAATAACAGCAACCAGGAATTCCAAGTTGTAATTGTATTTGACATGCCAAGAGTCTCAAGTACCTACATTTCTTTTTAGTATCATATGTAATTAAAACCCATTTAAAACAACCCAAAATGAGAGAGTGGATTTACGGGATCGACCAAACATTAAGAGTAGAGCAGAAATCAAACGACAAGATAATAAGGAGTCCCTCCTGTATTGGACCAACATCCAACTGCTCTGCTGTTGCCATGTGGTGAGGGCTTATATATACCGGGGCAGGTCATCAGCACACCTCTGACAGATAAAACACAATTAGCAGGGGGGAAATCAAGGGACTGTCCACAATTTACAAAACAAATCTAAAAAACGTGCAAAATAAAATCACACTAAAATCTAAATTAAATTAAAAACACCAGACCGTAAAAGGCATCAGGTTCACCTCGTTACGCACAGCTAAAACCAAAGTATATCCATGGCAAGGTTGACCTGCCATCCAATCACACACAACCACACATCAGAATTCTGGAGGTGTGTGACATTTCTTTTGAGTGACTGTTATCAAAAGTGTCACGCCCCCTCGCATAAATCACCTTAAATCTACAGGGAGAAGCAAGCGGGCCAGCACATTTACATTTACTTTTAGTAATTTAGCTGACGCTTTTATCCAAAACGACTTACAAGTTCTGTACAATAAGTCAGCAGGAAGGGTACAACTCTGGCAGCTAAGGGTAAGTAAGATTGTTTCGTCAAACAGTGTTGAACTTGAGTGCTACAGTCTTGAGTGCATTTAGCATAGTAGTATAGACTAGCATAGTAGGTAGTAATATAGCCTACGGTAGATTACTTAGTAGCAAAGTGCATATAACTAGTAAAGGACAGTACAAAGGTTAGTAGTTTCAGATATTAATTGAAGAAGTGTGTTTTTAATCGATGGCGGAACATTAAGTCAACTGCCTGAAACACTCATGCATGACCTCAGTCCATACACTTTTCAACTACACTTGGACTCTGGCTCAAAGACAAGACTTGGACTCTGGCTCAAAGACAAGACTTGGACTCTGGCTCAAAGACAAGACTTGGACTCTGGCTCAAAGACAAGACTTGGACTCTGGCTCAAAGACAAGACTTGGACTCTGGCTCAAAGACAAGACTTGGACTCTAGCTCAAAGACAAGACTTGGACTCTGGCTCAAAGACAAGACTGGACTCTGGCTCAAAGACAAGACTTGGACTCTGGCTCAAAGACAAGACTTGGACTCTGGCTCAAAGACAAGACTTGGACTCTAGCTCAAAGACAAGACTGGACTCTGGCTCAAAGACAAGACTTGGACTCTGGCTCAAAGACAAGACTTGGACTCTGGCTCAAAGACAAGACTGGACTCTGGCTCAAAGACAAGACTTGGACTCTGGCTCAAAGACAAGACTTGGACTCTGGCTCAAAGACAAGACTTGGACTCTGGCTCAAAGACAAGACTTGGACTCTGGCTCAAAGACAAGACTTGGACTCTGGCTCAAAGACAAGACTTGGACTCTAGCTCAAAGACAAGACTTGGACTCTGGCTCAAAGACAAGACTTGGACTCTGGCTCAAAGACAAGACTTGGACTCTGGCTCAAAGACAAGACTTGGACTCTGGCTCAAAGACAAGACTTGGACTCTAGCTCAAAGACAAGACTTGGACTCTGGCTCAAAGACAAGACTTGGACTCTGGCTCAAAGACAAGACTTGGACTCTGGCTCAAAGACAAGACTTGGACTCTGGCTCAAAGACAAGACTTGGACTCTAGCTCAAAGACAAGACTTGGACTCTGGCTCAAAGACAAGACTGGACTCTGGCTCAAAGACAAGACTTGGACTCTGGCTCAAAGACAAGACTTGGACTCTGGCTCAAAGACAAGACTTGGACTCTGGCTCAAAGACAAGACTTGGACTCTGGCTCAAAGACAAGACTTGGACTCTGGCTCAAAGACAAGACTGGACTCTGGCTCAAAGACAAGACTGGACTCTAGCTCAAAGACAAGACTTGGACTCTGGCTCAAAGACAAGACTTGGACTCTAGCTCAAAGACAAGACTTGGACTCTGGCTCAAAGACAAGACTTGGACTCTGGCTCAAAGGCTTGAGACTTGATTCTGACTCTAGTTCAAATACTTGAGACTTGATTTGGACTCTACACTCTAGTTAAAATACTTCAGACTTGATTATTTGGATTCTAGGTCAAAGACTTCAGACTTAATTTGGACTCTAGTTCAAAGACTAGATTCAGACTCTAGTTCAAAGGCCAGACTACACTCAGATTGTAGCTCAAAGACCAGACTACACTCAGGCTGTAGCTCAAAGACCAGACTATACACTCAGGCTGTAGCTCAAAGACCAGACTATATACTCAGGCTGTAGCTCAAAGACCAGACTATACACTCAGACTCTAGCTCAAAGACCAGACTACAGTTAGACTGTAGCTCAAAGACCAGACTACACTCAGGCTGTAGCTCAAAGACCAGACTACACTCAGACTGTAGCTCAAAGACCAGACTACACTCAGACTATAGCTCAAAGACCAGACTACACTCCAGATTTGCACAGAACGACTTGAGCATCTCTGTTTGCAGTGTTCACAACGTCCTCCCTCTCAGTCTGGAAACCGAAACCCTCCTCTTTTCTCATGTCCCTGCATCCTGGCACTTCACAGCAGAATGCCATGTTTTTTCCCCACTTCCCTAATGAGAAATTATGCTAAATTACAAGCTGTTTAATCGAGTATGTCTGCTAGCAAGCTGTTATAGCTACCAGTACGGTGGTCACTTGGTGTTGAGCTTGGACACGTCTGTTGTTGGATACGATTTAGTCCAGAATTGAATTGGTACAGTATAGTGCAGGTGGCGGGGATAACAGTGGAGGATCAGAATAGTCACTCTTGCTCTCTCATTCTCTCTAACTCTAGTCAATTAAATTAATGAAATTAAATTATTCCCAATTTTTCTAAGGATCCACAGGAACCCCCTGAAGGACCCCTGGGGTCTCCCCAAACCCCCCTGCTGAGAAGCATGTAGGGACGGCCTTCAGGGGCCTCTTACACTTCATTACCACTCAGGCATGTGCAGTCATTTCACATAATATCTCTGGATAGAATGAGCCTGTTCAGTGTTCACTCTATTCATTCCCAGTTCTATTTTTGGGAGCAGCAATAATCTATCGCTATGCAATCTTTAGAGAGTCTTCCTCTATCTATAGATACACTAGCGACATTGTTAACGCTTTTATTTATATCTATACATTGTGTGAGGTAGTTTTAGTAATAAGTAAATACTTTCACGGTTATTCAAATTGTGTTTTTCACAACAACGTTAGATAGGTTTGTGTATAATAAAACGTATTGTATTATGTAAACGTGCGTATAGATTTTATGGATTGTGCATTCAACACCAGCTATATACACCTTACCATCTGTTGACATCAGCTATATACACCCTACCACCTGTTGACATCAGCTATATACACCCTACCATCTGTTGACATCAGCTATATACACCCTACCATCTGTTGACATCAGCTATATACACCCTACCATCTGTTGACATCAGCTATATACACCCTACCATCTGTTGACATCAGCTATATACACCCTACCATCTGTTGACATCAGCTATATACACCCTACCATCTGTTGACATCAGCTATATACACCCTACCACCTGTTGACATCAGCTATATACACCCTACCATCTGTTGACATCAGCTATATACACCCTACCATCTGTTGACATCAGCTATATACCACGGCAAGAGATATGTAATGTTAATTACCTGAAATGATAAAAATTTTGGGGGGGGGGGGGGGGGGGGGGGGACCCCGCATATATCGGTATCGGAAATTAAGAATGGACAATATCGGTATTTCGGATATCGGTAAAAAAGCCAATATCGAACATGGCGAGCTGCTAGGGCTGGACCTCTGGACTTGAACTGTGCTGCACTGTATCCATGTCCCCCACGTCCATGTCCTGTTTTGCACTTATTTATTTATCATTATTATTATTATTATTATTATTATTATTATTATTATTATTATTATTATTATTATTATTATTATTATTATTATTATTATTATTATTGTATGTTGTTCCTATTTGTGAAAAAATCAATCATGCACTGAAATGTCAAATCACGTTCCATTTGTACCTGTACAATATGGTGAATAAATAAATCTGAATCTGAATCTGAATCTGAATCTGAATCTGAATCTGAATCTGAATCTGAATCTGAATCTGAATCTGAATCTGAACCACAGGAGTGGCTGCAATACGCCCTCCAGCCCTTGACGTTGTGCGGGTGTAAAGATACAGGAGTAGTGTTATAACCATCATATTACTGTCCGGCAGCGTGGCCACATGAGTAGAGTTCTGGACTCATGATGGCCCTGTGGTCAAGGCCGCTGTTGGAAAGTGATGTCCAGCAGGGAGCACTCTGTCCTCTGGACTGGTCAGTAACAATGCCCCTGTTATGGTGATAGGGACACTGTACAGCTGCGAGTGCCGTCTTTCAGGTGTGACTGAATTTGGTTGTTAAAGGACCCACTCGCAAAGAGTAGGGGGTTCCCCGACGTTCCTGGCCAAATGACCAATCAGGTCTCTGACATCAAGGCCCACCTAATCATCCCTTCCCCTTAAGTGGCTGATATATGTCTCCTGAGCCGTTCAGCCATTGTGTAGTGTGATGTGTGCCTGGTGCCAGTGTATGGCAGCCATTGAACCTGCGTAGCCCAAGGTTGGGTGCTATACTCATTGGTGGTGAAGGAGGCAATGTCCACCCTACATTGTAAAGCACTTTGAGTGTCTAGAAAAGCGCTATATAAATGGAAGGGTCATTCATCATAACGTAAACCATTCTATATTTATTTCTGAGTCAAATCTAATAATTTACGGTTAGGCTACTATCTATCTAAGTAACATGAAATTATAAACATTTTATGTTTGAAATCCTGATACATAAATAACTGCATGTTTTGTTTACATTCAAGGTGTGTTTTGTTTATTCAAACTGAAGTGTTAATACCTGTACCTTCACTTGTGCTATTTATTGATTGATTGATTGATTGATTGATTGATTGATTGAAAATGTTATTAACAGATTGCAGAATGGGTACAATACAGTACAGCTCAATACACACAATTGTTAAGGGGATGCAGACCAGAGAAAGGGGGTAACTGTACATTGGATTATCGACAAAACCTTACTTGGTCCCAAGAAGAGGGTCTCGTGTATTATTGGGTTAGTTATGGTAACTGAGAGGTACATATTATTTTCCTGGTTATGGTTATGTATCCGAGTTTGTAGACAATGCAAATATAGTATTATGCAATGTTACTCTTAATATTGTGAACGTGCAGCTATGTGTCATTCGATTATAAACTTTGTAAATGCACTTTTTGCATGTTTTAGTAGACGCATGTGTCAGTAGACAAAAGTGCTACAGGCAGGGGCGGAGCTTCCTATAGCTCCTATAGGCGCATAGTGGGGGGGGGGGGGGGGGGGGGGGGGGCTCCAAGGGTGTAGCTTGCCTAGGGCCCCAAATGTACTAGGTCCGGCCCTGACTACAGGGTTTCCTGTGTGCTTATTTGCTAACAGGGGATTAATAGCCTGCATGTGTGGAAGAGACTGCATATTGGCAATATTTAATTTAACTTTGACCCAGCCGGGGTTAAAATGCCGCAGCAGACCCAATATGGAATTAATCACGATACATTTCCACGGGGGACGCGCTCGCGCCTTTCATCTACACCGTAGACCGTATGTACTGTACGCTCATTCTTGCACTGCGGAGAAAGGTCAGGGGGGGATTAGTGGATCTCCTGCTACGATGTAGTCTATGGCTACGTTTCATTAGTGGGTTAATGTGCCCTCGTTGACCTCTCCTCTGCCCTCCCCTCGGGCCGTCTGGAGAACCGCTCCACCACTATAGAAAAAGCCCAGTGACCTTTGTGAGACAGAACGGGCTGAAAGCATCGCCGAGCTTGAACCCTCACACCCGTGGTGCCATCGTTCAAAAAATGTATTTCACTCGAATGCATCCACTGAGAGCAGATGCGATTACGGGCTGGCTGATCAAAATCGCTATTTGTTTTGAAGGAGGGTAGTGATTCAGTTTCTAATTGCAGTCTCCCGTAGGTGCTCTTTGAGGGCGGTTTTGAAGGAGGGTAGTGATTCACATTACTTTACGGCTGTGGGTAGGGCGTTCCACATTGTTGTGGCATAATTGCGAAACGTGTTTAGTCCCTTGTTTGAGCCGAATCTGGGTTGAACATGATTTGTGGAGCTCCCTCTGGTGTTGTGGGCGTGGTATTCACTGACCTTTGGGTATTTCGATATGTACATGGGTACCTTAGTGGTGTAGTGTATCTTGTAGACCAGGCCCATTTAATAAAGTGTTCAATCAATCCACACAGTACATACAGTAACAAGGAAAGATGAAATTACCTACCTGGGTTCCATCCTAGAGGCTAATCTTTCCTGTGACAAAATGGCATCCAATGTAATAAAAAAAGTCAACCAACGAACTCGATTCTTGTACCGGATCTCCTCCCTGGTAAACAAGAATACCCTGAAGACTCTGGCAGGAGCACTCATTCAAGGGTACTACGACAATGCTTGCACCTCATGGTACCAAAGCACCTCAAAGGCGCTAAAAACTAAATTATAAACATCTCAAAACAAACTGGTCAGACTACTACTTGACCTTACTCCTAGAACCCACCTCACCCCTGCCCACTTTGACAACCTAGGATGGCTTAGAGTAGACGACAGAGTACAGCAACTTGCCTGGTCCTGGTCTACAAGATACACTACACGACCAAGGTACCCATGTACATGTCAAAATACTTCCCAAAGATCAGTGAATACCACGATCACAACACCAGAGGGAGCTCCACAAATCATGTTAAACCCAGATTCGGCTCAAACAAGGGACTAAACACGTTTCGCAATTATGCCACATCAATGTGGAACGCCCTACCCAAAGCGGTAAAGGAATGTGATTCACTACCCACTTTCAAAACCACTCTCAAAGAACACCTACGGGAGACTGCCATTCGAAACTGGCCCCTGTAAATGTCCTAACCCAACCCCCTCCAATGTACAGTAAATTACCAAGTATGGTTTTGTCAATATTCCAATGTACAGTTTTGTTTGTACAGTTGTACAGTGTTCCGGTGCTCTGGTCTGCATCCCCTTAACAATTGTGTGTATTGAGCTGTACTGTATTGTACCCATTCTGCAATCTGTGAATAAAGTTTTCAATCAATCAATTCAATCAAGCCACACAGTACATACAGTAACAACAGCTACCACTAGGTGGCAGTGAGATCCTGTCGCACCACCTCATTGCATATCGCGCTACGCGTGTCTGGCGTCGCCAATAGCATAGATATCTATAGAACACTAGATAGCTTAAGGCGGAGTCACCAGCGTCACTGAACCGCCGCCATCTTGGGGCAGTCAGCCTTGAGTGAGAGTGAGTGAGCTGCACAGACAAAAATACTCATAACTCGCTGAAATGTTGACGGATTTACAAACGGTTTGGTTTGCTATAAACATCAAAGATGTAGTTATGATACTGCATACTTATAAAAAAAAAATGTTAAAGATGTTTTTTTTTACAAACCGCTTGAATCATAGCCACGTTTATAATGCTTGTAATAAACCAAACCGTTTGTAAATCCGTCAATATTTCAGCGAGTTATGAGTATTTTTGTCTGTGCAGCTCACTCACTCTCACTCAAGGCTGACTGCCCCAAGATGGCGGCGGTTCAGTGATGTCGCTCTCCATTGGCCGGCAGCGCGGGCAAGCTATCTAGTGTTCTATAGATATCTATGGCCAATAGGGTCGAGCTGCAGACTCGGAGCCTCGAGGTCCAGATTGGTACTTCCGACCGCCACAGGACTTCCGACCGCCACAGGACTAATGCGGAAGTATCTCGAAGTACGTCTGACGTATCTCGAATTACGTCTGACGTTTCTCTTCATAAAATAATATAAAATCAGCAGCATGGGGAGGGCCGGGGGGAGGGGAGGTACAGGTAGTAGAAGACATAGAGGTACAGGTCACATAATTATAGTACAGTGGAGAAGTAAAAATAGAATAAAAAGGCAGTGTAAACAATATACAATATTATTAACTCTAATAATAACACGCCTCGCGGGCTCATTATAATACGAGTCACATAATTATAGTACAGTGGAGAAGTAAAAATGGAATAAAAAGGCAGTGTAAACAATATACAATATTATTAACTCTAATAATAACACGCCTCGCGGGCTCATTATAATACGAGAGCCGTGGGTCTGCATTGTATAGAGCGGATCCCCCGGCCGTATTCAAGCGCTGGAGCGCTTTGCGATGGATCAAACTGTATTAATATAGTAGTAATAATAGTAGTTGGCTAGTTGCGCGCTTCTGGCCACCTCCCGCAGTGCGCGCATACACACATACTGTCTGTAGCTATACAGTACGTGCAAAATTAATTGTCAAGAGCCTCATCTCATCTGGCTCTGCAAATAGATCTAGAGTCTGAATATCATATAATAGCCTGCTGATGATCTCTCTCGAGTCAAATCCATTCTGAGAACGGAATGCAGTGCCCGCGACGAGGGTCTTGATTGATTGATTGATTGATTGATTGATTGAAAATTGTATTAACAGATCATGCTGGACCTACAAAAGGCCTTTGACACTGTCAATCACTCCATTCTTGATTGAACATTTTATTAACAGATTGCAGAATGGGTACAGTACAGTACAGCTCAATACACACAATTGTTAAGGGGATGCAGACCAGAGAAAGACTTTCGCCTTGGGGGGGGGTCGGGTAGGAGGGGTGGGCGACACTGTACAACTGTACAAGCAAAACTGTACATTGGAATATTGACAAAACCATACTTGGTCATTTACTGTAATAATAATAATAATAATGGATTGGATTTATATAGCGCTCTTCGTGACACCCCAGTGACCCCAGAGCGCTTCACAGAGTCCATTATTCGTTCATACACAGTCATACCGGTGGTGGTAAGCTACAATTGCAGCCAGAGCTGCCCTGAGGCAGACTCACGGAAGCGTGGCGAATAATCAACGCCTATACGGCCCCTCCGACCACCACCAACATTCATTCACATGCATACACATTCATACGAGGCAAGTAGGTTAAGTGTCTTGCCCAAGGACACAACGGCAGTGGGATGGACATGGGCTTGAGCGGGATTCGAACCACCAACCCTTCGATCATTGGACGACCCGCTCTACCCCTGAGCCACGCCGCCCCACAACTGTGTTGTAACCCAACCCCCTCCAATGTACAGTAAATGACCAAGTATGGTTTTGTCAATATTCCAATGTACAGTTTTGCTTGTACAGTTGTACAGTGTCCCCCACCCCTCCTACCCGACCCCCCCCCAAGGCGAAAGTCTTTCTCTGGTCTGCATCCCCTTAACAATTGTGTGTATTGAGCTGTACTGTACTGTACCCATTCTGCAATCTGTTAATAAAATGTTCAATCAAGAATGGAGTGATTGACAGTGTCAAAGGCCTTTTGTAGGTCCAGCATGATCTGTTAATACAATTTTCAATCAATCAATCAATCAATCAATCAATCAATCAATCAATCAAGACCCTCGTCGCGGGCACTGCATTCCGTTCTCAGAATGGATTTGACTCGAGAGAGATCATCAGCAGGCTATATATGATATTCAGACTCTAGATCTATTTGCAGAGCCAGATGAGATGAGGCTCTTGACAATTAATTTTGCACGTACTGTATAGCTACAGACAGTATGTGTGTATGCGCGCACTGCGGGAGGTGGCCAGAAGCGCGCAACTAGCCAACTACTATTATTACTACTATATTAAGACAGTTTGATCCATCGCAAAGCGCTCCAGCGCTTGAATACGGCCGGGGGATCCGCTCTATACAATGCAGACCCACGGCTCTCGTATTATAATGAGCCCGCGAGGCGTGTTATTATTAGAGTTAATAATATTGTATATTGTTTACACTGCCTTTTTATTCCATTTTTACTTCTCCACTGTACTATAATTATGTGACTCGTATTATAATGAGCCCGCGAGGCGTGTTATTATTAGAGTTAATAATATTGTATATTGTTTACACTGCCTTTTTATTCCATTTTTACTTCTCCACTGTACTATAATTATGTGACCTGTACCTCTATGTCTTCTACTACCTGTACCTCCCCTCCCCCCGGCCCTCCCCATGCTGCTGATTTTATATTATTTTATGAAGAGAAACGTCAGACGTAATTCGAGATACGTCAGACGTACTTCGAGATACTTCCGCATTAGTCCTGTGGCGGTCGGAAGTCCTGTGGCGGTCGGAAGTACCAATCTGGACCTCGAGGCTCCGAGTCTGCAGCTCGACCCTACTCGGCGTCGCTCTCTGCTGAGGGGAGGTGCTTCCGTTTGAAATATAGCTCCTTACTTATTTCACTCGTTTCTGCTAAATCTAACTCATCTTTAACGTTCGTTTTATTACATGGTTTTATGACATTTGTGCTCATTTGACCACTAGTTCTAGTTTTATAGGTAGGTTAATGTCGCAATGATTCCTGCGGCCATTCCATGCAGATTCCATTATCTCTGTTCTCTGAGTTATTATTATTCTGGTGAAAAAAACGAACGAATTGTTTAATTTAGTACATGTAGGTATGAGTTATTATGGTGAAGAAACTAATGAAGTGTTTAATTTAGTACATGTAGGTATGAGTTATTCTGGTGAGAAAACTAATGAAGTGTTTAATTTAGTACATGTAGGTATGAGTTATTATGGTAAAGAAACTAATGCATTGTTTAATTTAGTACATGTAGGTATGAGTTATTATGGTGAAGAAACTAATGCATTGTTTAATTTTGTACATGTAGGTATGAGTTATTATGGTGAAGAAACGAATGACTTGTTTAATTTTGTACATGTAGGTATGAGTTATTCTGGTGAAGAAACTAATGAAGTGTTTAATTTTGTACATGTAGTTATGAGTTATTATGGTGAACAAACTAATGCATTGTTTAATTTAGTACATGTAGGTATGAGTTATTATGGTGAAGAAACTAATGCATTGTTTAATTTTGTACATGTAGGTCTGCAAGATGTGCAGCGACCAGAAGACTCCAGCGGTGTTGTTTTATGTGTCTTCTGCAGGTATGTGCCTCCATGCATATTGTATGTTTATCAATGTAAATTAATTTACCTGCTAACTCTATGCACTGTGGCATTTCCTGCTCTGTTCAGCATGTGGCGCTAGTTTACCATTTCTGTTTTAAGTAATGTTTTGATTTTATTTTGGTTTAGTGTAAGAGTTTAATTGTATAAAGCTCAGAGGCAGCCATACACATGTCTAGACGCGTGATTACGAAACCAAGCCGCATTTCTCGGAGACGCTCTCTGATTGGCACTGACTGACGCTCTCTGATTGGCCACTGACGCGTTTGCCCAATCCGTGACGAGCTGTGTCTTTGCCCATTTCCACGCCAAACAGCCTGCAAACTACCTGGCGTTCTATCGCCATGCTCTAAGACAAACTCTAACCTTAACCAACTTCGAAAGAGTGCCTAAGCTTAACCGTCGAAAGAACTTGCCGTCACGCTCTAAGACAAACTCTAACAAACTCTACTACAAGAACCTAGGGGTCCACAAAGACGACTTCAAACTGGAAATGGTAACAACAGATGAGGTACTCAAAAAACTGAGCGCCCTCCAACCCAACAAGGCCACTGGCCATGACAACATCCCCTCCAAATTCCTCAGAGACTCAGCAGCCGCCATCACCCCAGTCATCACACACATAATAAACCTCTCCATAAAACAGGGACACGTCCCCAAGGACTTCAAAATTGCGAGAGTGACCCCTCTGCACAAAAAAGGCAGTAAATTAGACCCAGGCAACTACCGCCCTGTTTCTATCCTTACCTCCATCTCGAAAGTCATGGAAAAAATTGTATACGAACAGGTCGAAAAATACCTTGCGGAAAAAAATCTAATCTACGAATTCCAATCTGGCTTCAGAACATCCCACTCCACTGACACATGCCTTCTCTATTTAAACGACCACATCAAACAAGAGGTGGACGCGGGCAAATACTGCGGCATGGTCATGCTGGACCTACAAAAGGCCTTCGACACTGTCAATCACACCATTCTGATTGACAAGCTAAAAGCAATTGGTTTTGATAGTCTATCAGTGAGCTGGATGCAATCCTACCTGGAGGGGAGAGAGCAGATGGTGGAGGTAAACGGTACCCTATCCCCCCCCCCTCACAGTAAACTGTGGTGTTCCACAAGGAAGCATACTAGGTCCGCTACTGTTCCTAATTTATGCAAATGACATGTCGTCAGCTTGTGACTGCAACTTGTTCCTGTTTGCGGACGACTCAGCCCTGCTGGTCTCTGACAAGAACAAGTTACAGGTTGAAAAAACCCTCAGCTCAGAACTAGGCAAAATCTGCATATGGCTCGCTGATAACAAACTATCATTACACATGGGCAAAACAGAGTCCATTCTCTTCGGTTCAAATAACAAACTCAGCAAGACCGACGGCTTCTCAGTTACAGTGGGTGACAATATTGTCACAAGGAAAGAAGATATTACCTACCTGGGTTCCATCCTAGAGGCAAATCTTTCCTGTGACAAAATGGCATCCAATGTAATAAAAAAAGTCAACCAACGAACTCGATTCTTGTACCGGATCTCCTCACTGGTAAACAAGAATACCCTGAAGACTCTAGCAGGAGCACTCATTCAAGGGTACTACGACTATGCTTGCACCTCATGGTACCAAAGCACCTCAAAGGCGCTAAAAACAAAATTACAAACATCTCAAAACAAACTGGTCAGACTACTGCTTGACCTTACTCCTAGAACCCACCTCACCCCTGCCCACTTTGACAACCTAGGATGGCTTAGAGTAGACGACAGAGTACAGCAACTTGCAATGGGCCTGGTCTACAAGATACACTACACGACCAAGGTACCCATGTACATGACAAAATACTTCCCAAAGGTCAGTGAATACCACGATCACAACACCAGAGGGAGCTCCACAAATCATGTTAAACCCAGATTCGGCTCAAACAAGGGACTAAACACGTTTCGCAATTATGCCACATCAATGTGGAACGCCCTACCCAAAGCTGTAAAGGAATGTGAATCACTACCCACTTTCAAAAACACTCTCAAAAAACACCTAAGGGAGACTGCAACCCGAAACTGGCCCCTGTAAATGTCCGAACACAACCCCCTCCAATGTACAGTAAATTACCAAGTATGGTCTTGTCAATAATCCAATGTACAGTGTTGTTTGTACAGTTGTACAGTGTCCCCCACCCACCCCTCCTACCCAACCCCCCCCCAACCCCCCCCCCCCCCCCCACTCCTAACGAACCCCCCCCCCCCCCCCCCCCCCACTCCTAACCAACCCCCCACCCCCCCACCCACCCAACCACCTCCAATGTACAGTCCCCCCCCACCCCCACCTACCCAATCCAATGTACAGTTTCCACGCCTAATGTATATACTCTTTTCTTTCTGGACTCTTTTTGTATCACAAACAGTACTGTAATTGCAAATCTGGTATGATAAATGTATAGATGGAGCAGTACTGTCTATCTGTATGTCATGTATGTCATATATGTTACGATGAATTGAAAATGGGGGACCCTGATGTAAACAAGACGAAAGTCTTTCTCTGGTCTGCATCCCCTTAACAATTGTATGTATTGAGCTGTACTGTACTGTACCCATTCTGCAATCTGTTAATAAAGTTTTCATTCATTCATTCATTCATTCAACCTTAACCAACTTCGAAGAGTGCCTAAGCTTAACCAGTGTAGAAACAGGCGTCGGCCAATCAGAGAGCGTCTCTGAGAAATGCGGCTTGGTTTCGTAATCACGCTGTCTAGACTGTAGCTTATGTACTGTGTTGTAGCACACAAGCGTTTTCACGGCGCATCAACAAACCGGAAGTCAACCATTTTGGAGATACTGAATGTTTACAACGCAACCGAACTCGCAACTGTTCTGATTGATTGATTGATTGATTGAAAAGTTTATTAACCGATTGCAGAATGGGTACAGTACAGTACAGCTCAATACATACAATTGTTAAGGGGATGCAGACCAGAGAAAGACTTTCGTCTTGTTTACATCAGGGTCCCCCATTTTTTATTCATCATAACATATATGACACACACGACATACAGATAGACAGTACTGCTACATCTATACATTTATGACATACCAGATATGCAAATACAGTACTGTTTGTGATACAAAAAGTGTCCAGAAAAAGAGTGTATATACATTTGACGTAGAAACTGTACATTGGAGGAGGTTGGGTAGGTGGGGTGGGTGGGGGGCTGTACATTGTCTGGTCATTGTTGCTCAAAAGGGTCAATTATTGTTGTGTTTTTGGCTGTACTAATCGGTCGGACCGGGAAAAGCATTTAGAGTATACTTCAGATTGCCAAAATCTATTACAAATCAGGGAGAAGAGTGCAAAGAATTGTCTGAGGAAAGGAGGCAAACACCCCCTCTCCTCTACTCTCCCGCCTGAATGAACTACCAAAGTACCGATCAGCATTTTGATCCAAACATTTGTACTAGTAGACTATTTGAAAAAAAAATCGAATGTAAAGATCAGTTGATCTAGTAACGTTATTGAATTACCTACCTTGGCTTTCACAATACACAATTCACAATACACATGTCCCCTCCCACCCATCCACCCAATCCCTCCTAATGTACAGTTTCCTCCCCCTCGTATGTATATATTTTCTGCTAAGATCTCTGTTTAACTACTGTATATTTGCATATCTTGTATGTCACAAATGTAACAGTACTGTATACCTGTATGTCAGAAATGTCATGATATATATCTGTATGTTGCGTCATTTATGTCATTTTAATCATCGGCCGACATAGTGAACTACCTAGTTTTTTCACCATCATACTGACTGAACTGTCCTGGGGCACAGGAAGAACATACTGACTGAACTGTCCTGGGGCACAGGAAGAACATACTGACTGAACTGTCCTGGGGCACAGGAAGAACATACTGACTGAACTGTCCTGGGGCACAGGAAGAACATACTGACTGAACTGTCCTGGGGCACAGGAAGAACATGTGTGAATTCTTAAAATGGGTGGCTTTCCAATGGTGACAGCAATTACAACTATTCATGTCATTATTCTGCCTCCCTCCAGACCCCCCACAGCTCTCTGTCTGTGAAGAGGAGGTTCCCCCTGAACAGCAAGAGAGGAGCCCAGTCTGAGCCAGGAGCAGCCAGAGCTCCTACAGATGAAAGAGGAACAGGAGGAACTCTGGACCAGTCAGGAGGGAGAGCAGCTTCAAGGTCTGGAGGAGGCTGATATCAAGTTCACATTCAACCCTGTCCCTGTGAAGAGTGAAGATGATGAAGAGAAACCTCAGTCCTCATGGTTTAACCAAACCCAGGACCCAGAGCTCCTACAGATTAAAGAGGAACAGGAGGAACTCTGGACCAGTCAGGAGGGAGAGCAGCTTCAAGGTCTGGAGGAGGCTGATATCATCAAGTTCACTTTCAACCCTGTCCCTGTGAAGAGTGAACATGATGAAGAGAAACCTCAGTCCTCATGGTTTAACCAAACCCAGGACCCAGAGCTCCTACAGATTAAAGAGGAACAGGAGGAACTCTGGACCAGTCAGGAGGGAGAGCAGCTTCAAGGTCTGGAGGAGGCTGATATCAAGTTCACTTTCAACCCTGTCCCTGTGAAGAGTGAACATGATGAAGAGAAACCTCAGTCCTCATGGTTTAACCAAACCCAGGACCCAGAGCTCCTACAGATTAAAGAGGAACAGGAGAAACTCTGGACCAGTCAGGAGGGAGAGCAACTTCAAGGTCTGGAGGAGGCTGATATCAAGTTCACTTTCAACCCTGTCCCTGTGAAGAGTGAAGATGATGAAGAGAAACCTCAGTCCTCATGGTTTAACCAAACCCAGACTGAGGAAAACAGAGAGACAGAGCCTCTAGCCAGCACCTCAACAGAACAGATGAAAACAGAACCTGATGGAGAGGACTGTGGATTATCAGAACCAGTCAGTAACTTAGATCCAGCTGGTGATTTAGAACCAACTACAGATGGCCAGCTCCTCTCTTCACACTGTTCTGGAACTGATACTGATGACAGTGATGATTGGCTGGAGACTAGTGAACCTCATCCTGGTTTAAACTCACTGACATCAAAGAAGACACAGAAAAACAAAGGACAGAGTTTGTCTAACAGCAACCAGTTGAAGAGCTCTGTGGTTTCATCCCATGAGGTGAAATTATCAAACCAAATACCATGTGAGACCTGGAGCTGTAAAGTGTGTGGGAAATGTTTTCCTAATAGGAAAGCTTTAATGCGCCATCTTAAAGTCCATCTTAGTGACTGTGGTTGGTGTGGAAAACATTTAGAACCCACAGAGAGCTTAAAACTTCACTTTCAAATTCACATGACATGTACTGTTTGTGGCAAGAAATGTACTGCCATTACACTCTTGGAAGCACATATGAGAAGCCACACTGGGGAAAAGCCCTATAGTTGCACACTGTGTCCTAAAAGATTTAGTGGAAAATCTGACCTAAAAGAACATATAAGACGCCATACTGGGGAAAAGCCCTATAGTTGCACACTGTGTCCTAAAAGATTTATTACACAGGGAGACCTGAATAGTCACATGAGAAGCCATACCGGGGAAAAGCCCTATAGTTGCACACTGTGTCCTAAAAGATATACTAGACAGGGAGACCTGAATAGACACATGAGAAGCCATACGGGGGAAAAGCCCTATAGTTGCACACTGTGATCAAATATTTGGTGCAAAACGTGACTTAAAAGTACATATCAGAACTCATACTCTGGGGGAAAACATTTAGTCGTGAAGTTTGTGGGAAAGGATTTACTCGGAAGGCATATATAAAGACACACATGAGGATTCACACCAGAGAAGAAACAAACTCACGTCCCTCCCTCCCTCCCTCATCTAGTTCACATTCAACCCCGTCCCTGTTAACTCATGACCGCCACGCTCTTTTCCCATCTTTACTCAATGGCGCCAGCGTTATTGACCATTTTAGCGATGTTTGCGGACCCATTGTGTGTTCTGTATTATAGCTATGGAGACAAGGCTCATTTGACAGGCATTGTTTATAGTCCAAGACTGACTAACCAGTTAATTTCTACATACTTTAGTTTGTGCGCTATTCCATGCAAATTATTTCATTTTTTTTACAGTGCAATAAAATAGTTCTGGATTACTGTTGAACAGTTCAAAGTCGTCTTTACCTTCTCTGTTTGGTATCCACAGTTTAAAACTTGACAGTCTTCCCTCCCGTCTTATACCCACTTTGACCCTTCGAACCTCCCTCTCAGAGTGCAGTTCCCTCTCAGAGTGCAGTTCCCTCTCAGGGTGCAGTTCCCTCTCAGAGTGCAGTTCCCTCTCAGGGTGCAGTTCCCTCTCAGAGTGCAGTTCCCTCTCTCGGAGTGCAGTTCCCTCTCAGGGTGCAGTTCCCTCTCTCAGGGTGCAGTTCCCTCTCTCAGGGTGCAGTTCCCTCTCTCAGGGTGCAGTTCCCTCTCAGAGTGCAGTTCCCTCTCAGGGTGCAGTTCTAGGCCTGGTTCCTACACAGTTTTAAAGCCTGACAGTCTCTTGTTTGATACCCACACAGTTTAATACCCGACAGTTTTGAAGCTGTAATAAAAAGCAATAGACAGAGTAAAATAATACAGTGCAATAATAGAATAGTAGAATAGAATAGATAGTAAAATTATGCAATAGAATGGACAGAGTAAAATAGTGCTACAGTACAATCAACATAATGAATAAAGGAAGATCCGGTCAGTTTGTTGTAGGCCTCAGTGTGCCATGTATGATTGATTGATTGATTGATTGATTGAAAACTTTATTAACAGATTGCAGAATGGGTACAATACAGTACAGCTCAATACACATAATTGTTAAGGGGATGCAGACCAGAGAAAGACTTTCGTCTTGTTTACATCAGGGTCCCCCATTTTAAATTTATCATAACATATATGACATACACAACATACAGATAGACAGTACTGCTACATCTATACATTTATGACATACCAGATTTACAAATACAGTACTGTTTGTGATACAAAAAGAGTCTAAAAAAGAGAGTATATACATTTGACGTAGAAACTGTACATTGGAGGAGGTTGGGTAGGTGGGGGGGGGGGGGGGGGGAACTGTACATTGGAGGTGGGTGGGGGAACATGTACAAGCAAAACTGTACATTGGAATATCGACTAAACCTTACTTGGTCCCAAGAAGAGGGTCTTGTGTATTATTGGGTTAGGACATTTACTGTACATTGGAGGGGGTTGGGTTTAGACATTTACAGGGGCCAGTTTCCAACTGCAGTCTCCCGTAGGTGCTCTTTGAAAGTGGGTAGTGATTCACATTTCTTTACAGCTGTGGGTAGGGCGTTCCACATTGATGTGGCATAATTGCGAAAGGTGTTTAGTCCCTTGTTTGAGCCGAATCTGGGTTTGACATGATTTGTGGAGCTCCCTCTGGTGTTGTGATCGTGGTATTCACTGGCCTTTGGGAAGTATTTTGACATGTACATGGGTACTTTAGTCGGTAGTGTATCTTGTAGACCAGGCCCATTGCAAGTTGCTGTACTCTGTCGTCTACTCTAAGCCATCCTAGGTTGTCAAAGTGGGCAGGGGTGAGGTGGGTTCTATGAGTAAGGTCAAGCAGTAGTCTGACCAGTTTGTATCCCTGCCCTGCATGGAATGTTCCTCCTGAGCAACGGCAGAAGGATCCGCCCCTTGCTGACAAATGAAGCCACCCAACTCCTCCACCAATCAACACGTCTTGCCTCCCTCGACTACTGCAATGGGGTTAAGTTAGGGGTTAAGTGTCTTGCTCAAGGACACTTCGACACGCTGCCCGGGAGAAGGGGAATCGAACTGGGAACCTCCAGATTACCAGATGACTGCACTACCTCCCGAGCCACTGATTAGTATTAGTGCTAATCAGATGTATGTACAGAGTTGTAGTATTAAGTATTAATATGTACAGTGATACAGGTATAAAGACACTATGGTAGTAAGTCATACTGGCCAGCAGCGTAACTAGTAAGAGTAGGTAAGAGATATGTACAGATATACATATAGTAACTAGTAGGGGTGTAACGGTACACAAAAACCACGGTTCGGTACATACCTCGGTTTTGAAGTCACGGTTCGGTACGGGTTTTCGGTACAGTGGGGGAAAGTTTGGCTTTCCATGTTCCACTCAGGGGTGATGTAGTGTGCAGTAACTAATTGTACTTGTAGGGCTGTCAACAAATATTCTATGTTGAAATTAATAATCGACTTGTAAAGAAAAAAATAATAATAATTATTATATTAGATTGTGAAAAAAACAGCCCCCAGTGGGCAGTCGTTATTGGTTAAACATACCGTTGTATTCGTTCGGTACACAGCCGTTCGGTACCGTATGTTACACACTGAAACGGTTCGGTACGGATACGTGTACCTTTACACCCCTAGTGTGCATTAGAGAGAGAGAGAGAGTGTTTTGGTGAATTTCCCCATCAGATACCCCTACATAGTCAAGCATAGATAGAATGGTGAACTTTGACATAAAATTATATTTTTTCTATCAATGTTCCGGGCTATTTAACTTCATTAATTATTGGAGGAGAGCTTTAGACTTTAGAGCTTTAGACATTATTTCAGAAGCAATAATAATAATAATAATAAATAATTGTTTTCCATCTACAAGTCAAACTCAAGAATCTATGCACATACAGTGTACATCTAAAATGTATGTGGTCAAATACATTTACAGATTCAACCTTTAATCTGATAATTCAAGCCACTCATTCATATTACACACGGTAGTATTTCAAGGCACCTACAGATGGCGCTCTGGCACCATTGTTAAGAATGACGATTCAGACAAAATTCTGACCATATTATCAAGGTGCTGTGAAAGTGTCCCTCTGATAGGGTTTACGAACCACTGAAGAAGGAACGGAACTCATGACCCCTTGTGAAATCACTGGCAGGAACGGCCTGGAGAGGCCAACCGGTAACCAAAAGGTTGCCGGTTCGATCCCCGGCACCCACATGAGTGTGTATTCCAGCTGTGAGCTGGTGACTGAAGGGTGGCTGGTGTTATATCTACGGTAACCACCATTCAATCAATCAATCAATCAATCAAAGCCTAAAGTAATTACTGTGCAGAGGTGGAGTTGGTAAAACACTGGAGAAGCAGGATTTTGCTGTTATTATACTGTGACCTTTTTACAAGATACAGTAATAATAAGACACCAATTTATTCAAATGTTGTTGATATATTTCTCATATATCAACACATATCAACTGTTGTTCTACACATACAGTACAGTAGCAAACATTGTTTCTTCAAACGAGGACATTCTAAACATTCCATGAAAGGCCTCTTATTACCATCACTGTTGTGTACAATTGTATCAAGATTAATAATTTCCTTCCTTACAATTAGGGATGAATCCAATACCAAGAACCACATGTACTAATGTCAGAAATCAAAGCAAAAGTGACTTTTCGTAATTTCTATGGTTAATGGATCGGTACTCGGAATTGACGGATACTGAAGGGCTTAACTGACCTATCTCAAAGCCCACCCTATTTTCTTGGGGTTTGAGATGGGTCAGTTGGTGTCGGCGATGAAAAGGTCTTATCATCAGTATATTCCTATTTAAATAATCTCTGATTATGAACTCTGCTGTGAGAATCCACCCTGAACATAATTCAAACGTTATCCCTTTAATCTTTAATAAACATGGGAAAGTCTCACTCGGAAGGTAAAAATGAAAGCTACACTCATTACCAGCGGAGCAGCGCCAAAGGGTGTCTCGCTCATCTCTCATCACACATAAGATTCTTTGATTCAAAGGTTCTTTGGGTTCTAGTTTTAAAGCCCCAATTCCTGATTTGTGGAGAAACGGCGGCCCTTGTACATTTCTGCCCCAGTTTTTGTTTTGTTATTGTACACATTAAGAGCTGGAGGAGCTACAATTGTCATCCACACGATGAAAGTGAGAGAACACGCGAGCAAGGAGAGCATATCTAAAGACAACGTGAGCTAAGGTACCCATTTGTGATAATGGCAACACAATTATTTTGTGACTATATTGACAATAAACAGTTATTTAGCCAGTACCTCCTCTGGCAGACAAGTGGAGACATTTTGCAATATGTGTTTGCAGTGGCGGACTGGGACACAAATTCAGCCCGGGACATTCAGACGCACCAGCCCACACACCGGCCCACGCACCGGCCCCGAAACCGGCCCACACAACGGCCGTTATGAAACACTTGTCCAGTATTAAACAACCCAAGGCTGTGGCTAAGGAGTCAACATCAGGGAGACCAAATCTACACCCCGCCCCTAGATTAGCACTCGTGCACAGTGCACACACACACACACACACACACACACATACATATACCGTTACTTTGGCTTTTTACTTTTTAGTAACATCTTAGTGCCTCATTAGCCTAGGGATTAAGGATACATGAAGTATTAACTACACCATAATAATATTGAGGTTTTGATCCATAGAAAGGTCTGTGCTACACAATTTCAGTTAGATTGGATTTATTGTCCTTTAATTTGGCACACATGACATTAGTTGCTTGCCGTTTAATCAACATCGAAAGACCCCCCACTTCCTCCCAGACACCCATTCCAAGAGTCTCAGTCTCTCTCAGTCTCTCAGTCTCTCTCAGTCTCTCAGTCTCTCTCAGTCTCTCAGTCTCTCTCAGTCTCTCAGTCTCTCTCAGTCTCTCTCAGTCTCTCTCTCTCTCTCTCTCTCTCTCTCTCTCTCTCTCTCTCTCTCTCTCTCTCTCTCTCTCTCTCTCTCTCTCTCTCTCCTCTCTCTCTCTCTCTCTCTCTCTCTCAATAGTGACTCAGTATTAGCAGAGTTGATAGGAAAAGGGACGTTTTGTCTGGGCTCTGCTGAGAAGTCATGGGTCAAATAGAAGGTGTGGGGGTGACTAGAGAAGATGGGGAAGTTGGTGAGTGGTGACTACTCCCATTTTCAGAATTTGAGGGTTCATTGGAATCTGATTTTCTTCAGAATTCAATGAGGCAGAGAATGCTCTGATTCAGACTGACATCACATCTATATTCTGTATGCTGTTCCAACTCTTTGTTGAGGCTTTATTGAATAAAATGTTTGAATACAATGTTTTTATCGCTGCACCATTTCATCCAATAGAGAAAAACATGTTATCTTCACTAGAATTGAAAATAAAGTTGAAATCTGTGCTAGTAGTGATGGACCCAGTAGTGGGGGCAGTAAGGAAGAAGATACAAATATACTAGGGATGTTCGATATTGGCTTTTTTACCGATATCCGATATAGTCCAACACTTAAATTTCCGATACCGATATCAACCGATACCAATATATGCAGGGTTTCCCCCCCAAAAAACGAATAATTTCAGGTAATTAACATTACATATCTCTTGTTGTGGAATTAACACAACATTATGCATACTTTTGACAATAAATAAAATCTGAATTTGTTCTTACTTGCTTGCCTGGGTAAATAAAGGTTAAATAAATATAAAAAATAAAGATATTTAATTTTTCTTTTTTTGAAAACAGATACCGATAATTTCCGATATCACATTTTAATGCCAATATCGGTAGGCCGATAATATCGGACATCACTAAAATATACACATTATAATACACAATTTGAAAAGTAATGTCATGATCTAGGTGTCTTTTATAAACGTTTTCATTCTACTGGATGAAGCTCAACTTCATCATGGCTGCTTGCCATCTCTCTCTCTCTCTCTCTCTCTCTCTCTCTCTCTCTCTCTCTCTCTCTCTCTCTCTCTCTCTCTCTCTCTCTCTCTCTCTCTCTCTCTCTCTCTCTCTCTCTCTCTCTCTCTCTCTCTCTCTCCCTCTGCATTCACACTCACACACGCTACTGGTGGTCATGAGCAGCATCAGCAAACACAGCTGCCCTGTGGCAGACTGACGGAATCATGTCTGCTATTCAGCGCCAACCACCATCAACAACCTTCATAAATACATTCAACATTAATGGAATAGGCTAACTACCAACTTAGCTGTAGCAGTTAGCTGTTATATGCAATCACATTTGTTTAACTACGGGGTAGTAGTTGACCGAGTTGTTAGCTTAAGCTAGTTAGCTGTGGTTATTTACAAACATGTAGATGAGACTAATCATATCGAGAACATGGCTAACAGTTGGGAATTCTAAGGTACATCTTATTTAAGCATGTAAAATGGCAACTAATCAATTCAATCAATTAGATTACCAATATTATATCAACATGAAAATTTGGAAGGGAACATAATAGTATTTTATTTTAGTATTTACTATTATAATATTAGTAGCCGATTAATTTGCAGCCCGTCCTAGGTTCTGATTGGCTCTCTAGGTTAGCACTTTAGCTTCTGATGCTGTGGTGGGCACTAGTCCTAACATTGCTAACTAAACTTTTAGTCAGAGAAAAAACTTCACGAGTCACGACTATTTATGTCCACGTGCTGTAAGGAATCAGGAATACGGAAAGCACATTGTCTTGTAATAGAATGACTGAAATCACTGCAAGAGCTAGTATAGGCTAGCTAGCCCTCATGAACCGGCAGACACCAACAGTAGAATATGCACTAGGCTACTGCACGCACCTGTCATGTTACTGTTGGTTCCTTCCACTTGAACTTCATCATTATTAGCAGCAGCAGCTACTCTAACGAGAGCCCTTCCTCTACTAAACATGTCTGTAATTTTAGAACATTGTTCTGCGTCTTTTACTAGCAATTTTTGTTTTTTTATTCTAGCTTTTTCAGCTCCACTTTTTTTTTTTTTTTTCGTTCTCCATTTCTGCGCTTCTAGGCCTACTCGCGGTTGGGAGGAAACGTGAATCTCATTCACTGATGTCTCATGTCTCATTCAAGACAAAAACAAAAGCATGTCTTTCACTTAACACCAAGAAAACAGTGTCTATGATGTTCACAAAGTCACCAGTAGAGGTCACTCACTCTAATGTGTTTCTGGGAGAGGCGGAGCTGGACATTGTACATTAATTCGGGAGCGTGTCTATGTTCCCCGGGTCCTATGTTCCCCGGGTCCTATGTTCCCCGGGTTCTATGTTCCCCGCTTTGATTGATTGACATTTTTAGACCACCAGCCCTGATTCCAAACTCTAACCGTAACCAGTTCGAAAGAGGGCCTAAGCTTAACCAGTTCGAAACAAGGCGGACATTCATAATTAATAAAATAATAGAAATTAATAAAAATGTCAATCTATCAAGCGGGGAACATAGGACCCGGGGAACATAGGACCCGGGGAACATAAGGATGATCCCATTAATTCAAGTATCTTGGGGTCACATTGGACTCTACATTGACCTTCAAAAAGTCATGTGAAGAAAGTGACAAACAGTCAAGTTTAACATCGAAAACTTCAGGCAGATCAGGCCCTGCCTGCCAGTTAATGCTGCAAGGATGTTTCTGCATTCAATGATTTTATCACACATCGAGTACTGTTTTATCAACTGGTCTCTTTCATATGTCACTACTCTTACACCAATAGAATTACTCTACAAAAAAGCCATAAAAGTATTTGATAGGAAACCAATTTCATTTCATCACTGTAATGTTTTAGAAAAACATAACATGCAACAAGGTTCTGCATGGACTTGCCCCTCCCCCATTGAATGAGTTCATCCAACAGAAAGCAGACACTGGCATTACCACCAGGGCCATCAGTAGAGGGGACTGTAAGGTGCCTTTTCGGTATACTACCTTTGCAAAAACTGTGTTCTCTGTTAAAGGTGGTAACTACTGGAATAGCCTACCAGTTGTGATTAGAGAGTGCCCTACATACTCCATGTTCAAGACCCATCTTAAACTGCATCTTAAGGCAAACCAGAACTGTGATCATTTTTAATCTGATTTAGTTTATGCAACTTGTTTATTGTTTTATTGCCGGCCCACACAATGGCCCACATACTAGCCCACACACCGGCCCACACACCGGCCCACATACTGGCCCACACACCGGCCCACACACTGGCCCACATTAGTGGCCCACACACTGACTCACACACTGGCCCACACACCGGCCCACACACTGGCCCACATACTGGCCCACACACCGGCCCACACACCGGCCCACATACTGGCCCACACACTGGCCCACACACTGGCCCACACACCGGCCCACACATCGGCCCACATACTGGCCCACATACTGGCCCACACACTGGCCCACACACTGGCCCACATTAGTGGCCCACACACCGACTCACACACCGGCCCACACACTGGCCCACATTAGTGGCCCACACACTGGCCCACACACTGGCCCACACACCGGCCCACACACCGGCCCACACACCGGCCCACATACTGGCCCACACACTGGCCCACACACTGGCCCACACACTGGCCCACATTAGTGGCCCACACACCGACTCACACACTGGCCCACACACTGGCCCACATTAGTGGCCCACACACCGACTCACACACTGGCCCACACACTGGCCCACATTAGTGGCCCACACACCGACTCACACACTGGCCCACACACCGACTCACACACTGGCCCACACACTGGCCCACACACCGGCCCACATTAGTGGCCCACACACCGACTCACACACTGGCCCACACACTGGCCCACATTAGTGGCCCACACACCGACTCACACACCGGCCCACACACTGGCCCACATTAGTGGCCCACACACTGGCCCACACACTGGCCCACACACCGGCCCACATTAGTGGCCCACACACCGGCCCACATTAGTGGCCCACATTAGTGGCCCACACACCGACTCACACACTGGCCCACACACCGGCCCACACACTGGCCCACATACTGGCCCACACACCGGCCCACACACCGGCCCACATACTGGCCCAGTGATAATACATAAATGGCTGTCAAAGTTAACGCGTTAACGCACAATTATTTTAACGCCACTATTTCTTTAACGCAAGATTAACGTAATTTCTTTTTAAATTTGATTTGATTATTGATAGAGAGAGAGAGAGAGCGAGAGAGAGAGAGAGAGAGAGAGAGAGAGAGAGAGAGAGAGAGAGAGAGAGAGAGAGAGGGGGTGAGAGAGATGAGGAAGGGGCAAGAGAGAAAGAGGGCTGGGAGGGGGGGGGTGAGTCCTCAGTCCTTGTGTGGGTGAATTCTTTTACGATTAATTTAAAAGAATATTTTCATGTTGAGATAGATTGTGGATGAATATGCAAAGAAAGGTACACCATACAAATGTTCATGCTTTATTTGTTTTAAACGAGACGGTTTAGAAATGGGCAATGGGAAAATACATTGCGTTTCCAAGATGGTGGACCGGCCGGAAACAGCAATGACGTAACCACTACACCTCCCTATTCAAGCCGATAGGAAGCCAATGCAGGGACTCTAAGAATTCTGGACATCTAGCTCCATTGCTTCCTCACCAATGACGTGTTTGATGGACGACGGTCCTCTCCTCCCTCTGGGAGGGAACCAGCCTCCTGCTGGTTAACCACAGAACTAATGTAAAGCAATGGGGCTTTTGCTTTTTAAAACCATTAATCACACTGTCAGCCCTCCTCTCCCCTCTGTTCCTGCTTTTTCAAATGATGACTGTAACAGTTTTCTTTTCTTTTTTGTAAACAAGGTTGCAGTTGTGAGGGCAAGTATCATCCCCTCTTGCTCCCCTCTCCCTATGTCACCAGTTCGGGAGGCAACCTTGAGTAACCTCTCCTGTATCACCTTACCAAAACGAACACATTTGCCAGGTAAAAAAAAATACCACATTTAAATCTCTTTTCTCTATCTTGGCTAATTGAATCTGGTGCCATATCACGCTTGTGTGTTCTATGCATCCGGAAAACCCTGGGATTCCTGCTTTCTGCACTGTGGTGTCTAAACAATTCCTTTCTAGATAGTTTGCTAGCCTCTGTGCCACTATACTAAAGAAAATCTTACCTTCTACATTCAGGAGAGATATAGTCCGAAGACTTTGAGCCAATCAGCAATACCTACTGATTCACATGACTGAGTTGCCCGTGACCTCAATGCGGTCTCATCAGAAAATGTAAATAAAGTCCTTAATCGACCACAGAAAAAAGGTACATAATATAATGTATGTTATGTTATATCTATATATGAATAATATATTTACGTTTCGTATCGACCTATCTTAAAACTCTAAGATAGGCTATCTTCTTGTCTGAGTCTGGAGAAGACAGTAAGAGCTTTTCCCATAATATTGGTGTTGTGGTGACCCACTTGGGACATATAGACATTCACCAAACCCTGAGCAAAGTTACGGCTCCTTTAAAGGAACACTCCAACATTTTGGGAAATTAGCTTATTTGCCATCTACCCTGGAGTTAGACAAGAAGATACATACATTTTTCTTCTCTGTGCATGCAGTAGGAGTAGGAAGACGTGCACCGTTAGCCTAGCTTAGCGTCAATCACTGGAAGTAGGTTCCTCCATTAGCCTAGTTCCCAACGTCTTCCTACTCCTACTGCATGCACAGAGAAGAAAAAGGTATGCATCTTCTTGTCTAACTCCAGGGTTCCCAAAATGTTGGAGTGTTAAGATACATACATTTTTCTTCTCTGTGCATGCAGTAGGAGTATGAAGACGCGCACCATTAGCCTAGCTTAGCGTCAGTCACTGGAAGTAGGTTCCTCCATTAGCCTAGTTCCCAACGTCTTCCTACTCTTACTGCATGCACAGAGAAGAAAAAGGTATGTATCTTCTTGTCTAACTCCAGGGTAGATGGCAAATAAGCTAATTTCCCAAAATGTTGGAGTTTTCCTTTAAGACTCTGGGTTCAGAGTGGAGAAACTAGGCATTCTGGGAAACTAGTTTTGTTTATGTTTACATGTTGGCTGTAGCCATTGAATGTAACTATTCAATGGCTAACTGACTTCTATGTTTAGAGGTAAAAGGATGTAACTACTGACGTTATTTATTTCATGTTCGGAAGTAAAGGGATTCGACTCGACAACTATCTACACGTCCTGCATTCCTACAGTGTAAATAGCCCACTTTGACTACCTAGGATGGCTTGAATGAATGAATGAATGAAAACTTTATTTAACAGATTGCAGAATGGGTACAATACAGTACGGCTCAATACATACAATTGTTAAGGGGATGCAGACCTGAGAAAGACGTTTGTCTTGTTTCCATCAGGGTCCCCTTAGAGTAGACGACAGAGTACAGCACCTTGCAATGGGCCTGGTCTACAAGATACACTATACGATACTTCCCAAAGGTCAGTGAATACCACGACCACAACATCAGAGGGAGCTCAACAAATCATGTTAAACCCAGATTCGGCTCAAACAAGGGACTAAACACGTTTCGCAAATATGCCACATCAATGTGGAACGCCTTACCCAAAGCTGTAAAGGAATGTGAATCCCTACCCACATTCAAAACCGCTCTCAAAGAGCACCTACGGGAGGCTGCAATTCAAAACTGGCCACCGTAAATGTCCAAACCCCCCCACCCCCACCTAATAGACAGTCTCCTCCCCACCGTATGTATATATTCTCTCCCCACTGTATGTATATTTCTCTACCACCCACCCACCTCCTCCTAATGTACTGTCTCCTCCCCACCGTATGTATATATTCTCTCCCCACCGTATGTATATTTCTCTCCCACCCACCCACCCCCTCCTAATGTACAGTCTCCTCCCCATCATATGTATATATTCTCTGTTAGGATCTATGGGTAACAGTACTGTATATTTGCATATCTTATATGTCACAAATGTAACAGTACTATATACCTGTATGTCATGTATGTCCCTATGCCATAAATGTCATGATGTCATGTATGTCATAAATGTCACTATGAATTGAAAATGGGGGACCCTGATGTAAACAAGACAAACGTCTTTCTTTGGTCTGCATCCCCTTAACAATTGTGTGTATTGAGCCGTACTGTATTGTACCCATTCTGTAATCTGTTAAATAAAGTTTTCATTCATTCATTCATTCATTCATTCATTCATTCATTCATTCATTCATTCATTCATTCATTCATTCATTCATTCATTCATTCATTCATTCATTCATTCATTCATACTTTAAAGCTTTGTATACTGTGGCAGGAACAATATCATCCAAAGCAGCTTGGATAACTTGGGACAGTTTTCTCTGATTCATTTAAGCCAAGCCGTGTAGCCTGCTGTATGTGTCGCCTGTTGTAACCACGCTGCCTCAAAGCAATTTACTTCTATTCATTTAGACAGCCATATAAACCAGGCTCTTTACAGCCTAGAATACCCAACTGAACTCTCATAGAGATAAAGGCTGTAAACAAAACCTGGCAAGAAGACGGAGCCCGCCGAGGGTGTTACACTTCCACAAACCATTGTGCGTTAAGGGTTTTGACTACATATTAAAAATGACAACTTTATGAGTATAATCCTAATCTGTCCATATCACGGAGATACACAAAATGTGGTTCATATTCATTTCCTGAAATGGGAGCACCCACGGACAGTGTGGATTATTCTTTTTAAGAATATGTCCATCCAATATGGATTTACCCTCAGATTAAAGCTGACAGTTTGCACTTAATCCTCCTCATATCCAAAGTAATGAGGAGATGAGCAGAAATAGCAAACAACGTGTCCCAGACGCTGTCAAGGTGCCTCACATCCTCCAACGTCTGTACAAGGATGTCGAGGATGTTCTATGAGTCGGTGGTGGCGGACGCCTTGTACGCTGTGAACTGCTGGGGCAGCGCACTGAGAGCGGGGGACACAAACAGGCTGGATAAGCTGGTCAGGAAGGCCAGTAACGGGGTAGGGGTGGTGGAGCTAGACTCTGGCAGTGGTGTCGGAGAGGAGGAGCCTTGCTAAGCTCCACGCCATCATGGACAACCCCTCCCACCCACTATACACACGGACTTGGCTGATAGAAGGAGCATGTTCAGTGTTAGACTAAGACTCCCAAGATTGCAACACTGAACGGCACAGGAAGTCCTTCATTCCGACAGCCATCAGACTCTATAACACATCAGTCTGTCCCTCACTGCATCACTGAGCACAGGGTGACAGTACTATCTAATCTTCCTGGACTTTTACTTTTAAATCAACATTGTAAAATTTTACACTTTTTACTGTACACTTACTGTATATTTTATATATATGTAACGGTTGTGACATTGTCACCTTCGATGCCCCGAGGGAGTTTCAAACCCGGGTCTCCCACGCCGCGGGCGACAGCACAGATCGCTATACCAAGAGGTGAATTCCCTGCTTTGTAACGTGTCTATGTGTCTTTTGAGGACGAGAGTGAGTTTAACCCATAGGCCACAGCACCGCTACTCACCCCAGTCACTTCACAACATCTGAAGTCCTTTGTGACTGCGCTTCACGGTACCATCCGTTACATATATATGTAGAAGGGTGGATTATCCCTGCTTGTGGGAGTAGTATTACACAGACACTGGGTAGTAGGATACTATAGTATTGGACCTATAAGTACCCCCGTCTTTGGCCCGGAACGTCGTTCTGGAGGGCTTGCAGCTGGAGTGGATGGGGCCCAGGATTTACTAACCTGAGGACTGGTACTCTGGTCTCCCTCGCCTTCCAAGGCGGTCAGCAGTAGCTCCCCACACACCCTCACTTCCCCCAGTACCTCCGACAGCCCTCCCACACCCAGTGACTGTCAGTTCAATAGTATTATTGGGCTTCCCTTTAAGCAGTACCCTTCCTTGACCACCTGTATAGACCCTTCAAATGCTATTCTGTGAATGGGGTGTAAGGGTTAAATAATTATGCAGTCACAATATTTACCCAGGGGTTAGAATAGCAAATGGAAATTGGAAGAAACAGACACACACAATGATCCCAATAATGTCTGCTTTTACTGAAGCCTGGGCATGTTATCCATTACACTTAACACTGTATTTATTAATACATGGCACCGGGTGCTCTTGCTATTATAATGTAGGGGAAGCTCTTCCCACCGTAGGCACCGCATGCTCAATACATTAAAACACCCTGCTTGTACTAGGGGAACCCAGGCATAAAATAGAGACACATTGGGAGTTCAAATAAGTAAATGTGGGCCCACGTTACCAAAAGAAAACCTAACCTAAGCCGGCTTAAATTGTTCAGGGTACCCCTTAGACACTGGTTGTTAGCGTTCACTTGAATGGACGTTGCTGTTGATACACGTGGTACCGTTAGTACTTAGCCAAGATGGCGGACCCACCCTTGTCACCGCTCGTCCAGGTGACAAGATGGCGTCGGCAATCCCGCGAGCACAGCCAGCAGGCTGGGCGAACAGCATAGGCAGTGGTTGGCTGGAGGAGCGTGCTGGATGGCGTCCTCTGCTGGTGGGAAGAGGCGTCCTCCGTACTGTCTGGGAAACGTCCACCGCTGCTGTTGCTGGCTTGCTTCTGCCGCGCAAGCTAATACTGTTGCTACCCTAAACACAGCTAAGCTTTGGGTCTGGATGCACCCTCCTGCTATATCGGTTACACTGCTAACGCAACGTGGCTGGCTATACCACCGGTCTCTTCAGCGCTGCGCGCCCGGTAGTCTACTCAAGTCAGACGGAGCCGCTAGCAGCATACTAATACACTGCACACAGTAACTACTATAACCCGCTAACGCTAGACGTTAGTCTCGTTAACTCTAGACGTTAGTCCTTTGGTTCAATATCTCTTACTCACACACTATCGCTGATACTTCTAGGATAACCCGTCACTAGCAAGTACTTCTCATCACCCGCTGCTCGTTCCAACGGGGCACTCTTCTTGTCACCCGCCGCTCGTTCCGACGAGGCTCTCCAACAACGGGGCTCGTTTGAGCGCCCACCCACTGTAACTGCGACTGATCACGGTCAAGTCCAATGTCGAAGAGAGCTTCCTACTCCCTTTGCCTCCAGGTAACTCCCTCTTCCTCGTTGCTTGCTTCTCTCTCCTCCGCTCCACCTGCCACCACTGCCACTCCGCCCCCTGCTGGCAACGTCCACTGGTCCCACTCAAGAACCGCTCCAGAAAGGGAAAAAGGGCTCAATGTTATTGTTAGTAATCCATACTGCAGCCGGAGAAGAGTAGCACCTCACCTCGTCGTTAGACTGGGCGAGCTATCCAAAGGAACACTGTTAGGCTATCCAAAGGAACACTGTTAATCACACGTTATACACACACAGGGAAAGTAACAGTTAGTTAGCACTACTGAATACTTTGTAGAATATTCAGGCTGCTACATATACATAACATAGAAAAATGTATATCCCGTATTTTATTCGTATTTTTATTCTTATTCGTCTTATTATTCGTGACTTTTGTTTCTGACTACCTAAATGTTTACCGTTTAATGTGAGCGATGTGTAGTGTGCCGAATTTCCCTCTGGATAAATAAAGTATTTCTATTCTATTCTATTCTATTCTATTCTATTCTATTCTATCATTCTAATCTAAACGATGGCCGTTGTTTTCTTCAAGCTATTTATATCATTCCTTCCAGTCTGGCCTGAGCAGCAGCAACATCCCGCTACGCCACGCCCACGCACTTCCCGCCAGATTCATACCGACGGAGCATTTGTGTGAATTGATCGGAAACATTATTTTCTCAGACAATTTTGGCAGTGGCTGAAGGAACATTATAAAGCTGCACAATGTACATTTTCTTTATCGAAAAATATTGCTTCTCTAGCTGAACAGGAGAAAACACACCCGTCTGTGACGCAATTATGAAACCCAGTGGAACCGCCCCGGTGAGGCTGCGATCAGTGACGTGAAATGGATACGGACCACTAGCCTACCTTAGAACTCTGGGAGAGGTGTTTTTGGCCAACAGCTAGGATAGCTGGTCAATATCCGCTTCCATTCATTTGTGCTAAGCTAGGCTAGCTTGCAGCCGGTTAGCTTTCTACTGAACGCACAGAGAGGAAATTGGTATCTTCTTGTCTGACTCTGGAGAAGACTGTAAGCACATGAACGAATGAAATTAATGAAAACTTTATTTAACAGATTGCAGAATGGGTACAATACAGTACGGCTCAATACACACAATTGTTAAGGGGATGCAGACCAGAGAAAGACGTTTGTCTTGTTTACATCAGGGTCCCCCATTTTCAATTCATAGTGACATTTATGGCATAGGGACATACAGGTATATAGTACTGTTACATTTGTGACATATACGATATGTAAATATACAGTACTGTTACCCATAGATCCTAACAGAGAGTATATACATATGATGGGGAGGAGACTGTACATTAGGAGGGGGTGGGTGGGTGGGAGAGAAATATACATACGGTGGGGAGAGAGTATATACATATGGTGGGGAGGAGACTGTACATTAGGAGGGGGTGGGTGGGTGGGAGAGAAATATACATACGGTGGGGAGAGAATATATACATATGGTGGGGAGGAGACTGTCTATTAGGAGGGGGTGGGGGGGGTTGGACATTTACGGTGGCCAGTTTTGAATTGCAGCCTCCCGTATAGGTGCTCTTTAAGAGCGTCCAATGATGTCCAATGATGTTCCTTTAAGGCGTGTTCCTTAAGTTTCACACCAAGTCCCTGTGCGAAACCTCTTGTTGGCCATTGTGCAGATTCAGAGGAAGCTGCGGATTAATCTACTTCAGTTGTCGGTTTGACACGGTGGCCGACAGACAGTACGCCTGGATCTGCACTGCATCATGGCACCATGGAGTTCCACTTCACTCCACTCCCCTCATATGCTGCTGCGGTCATGAATAGAGAGTCACTTTGTGCCCGACAGCTGTTACGAGCATCAGAGGCGTTGAGGCTGGAGATACTGTAGTAGCTCAAGATAGAAGCATGAGGCTGGAGATAGTAGCTCGAGATAGAAGGATGAGGCTGGAGATAGTAGCTCGAGATAGATGCATGAGGCTGGAGATAGTAGCTCGAGATAGAAGGATGAGGCTGGAGATAGTAGCTCGAGATAGATGCATGAGGCTGGAGATAGTAACTGGAGATAGATGCATGAGGCTGGAGATAGTAGCTGGAGATAGATGCATGAGGCTGGAGATAGTAGCTCGAGATAGAAGGATGAGGCTGGAGATCGTAGCTCTAGATAGATGCATGAGGCTGGAGATAGTAGCTCTAGATAGATGCATGAGGCTGGAGATAGTAGCTGGAGATAGATGCATGAGGCTGGAGATAGTAGCTGGAGATAGATGCATGAGGCTGGAGATAGTAGCTGGAGATAGAAGGATGAGGCTGGAGATAGTAGCTCTAGATAGATGCATAAGGCTGGAGATAGTAGCTGGAGATAGATGCATGAGGCTGGAGATAGTAGCTGGAGATAGATGCATGAGGCTGGAGATAGTAGCTGGAGATAGATGCATGAGGCTGGAGATAGTAGCTGGAGATAGATGCATGAGGCTGGAGATAGTAGCTGGAGATAGATGCATGAGGCTGGAGATAGTAGCTGGAGATAGATGCATGAAGCTGGAGATAGTAGCTGGAGATAGATGCATGAGGCTGGAGATAGTAGCTGGAGATAGATGCATGAGGCTGGAGATAGTAGCTGGAGATAGATGCATGAGGCTGGAGATAGTAGCTGGAGATAGATGCATGAGGCTGGAGATAGTAGCTGGAGATAGATGCATGAGGCTGGAGATAGTAGCTCTAGATAGATGCATGAGGCTGGAGATAGTAGCTGGAGATAGATGCATGAGGCTGGAGATAGTAGCTGGAGATAGATGCATGAGGCTGGAGATAGTAGCTGGAGATAGATGCATGAGGCTGGAGATAGTAGCTGGAGATAGATGCATGAGGCTGGAGATAGTAGCTGGATATAGATGCATGAGGCTGGAGATAGTAGCTGGAGAAAGATGCATGAGGCTGGAGATAGTAGCTGGAGATAGATGCACGAGGCTGGAGATAGTAGCTGGAGATAGATGCATGAGGCTGGAGATAGTAGCTGGAGATAGCTGCATGAGGCTGGAGATAGTAGCTGGAGATAGATGCACGAGGCTGGAGATAGTAGCTGGAGATAGATGCATGACCCTCTTTGCGCCTCCCCTGTGCCTCAAATAGATCCGCTATCAACTCTATCTTTAATCTTTCAAAATGTTCAGTTGCTATCGCTATTAGCTCTATCTTTAATCTTTCAAAATGTACAGTTGCTATTGCATGCACTCATCTGTGTTTCACCACACACATGAGTGCATGCTTACCAACTGTCCGTCTGCAACACTACTATCACCAACATCTAAGAAGGGAGATCCCCCCTTGAATGGCCCTTCTAAGGTTTCTCTCCTCCACACTGCCTGTGGAGCTTTTTTCCCTATTGTTAGGTTTTAGTGAGTTTTTCCTTACCTTCGCGTGGGGTATGTCTGGGAGTGCTTGCATTCTTTCATTTATTTGCATTCATCTAAAAATGTTTGGACCTTATGGTGTTCTTGTTCTGTTCTTGACTTATTGTTATGTTTTCTTCTTGACTTGTTTAAAGAAGACCTGTACGGCCCATGGGGACATTAACGTGTGTTGTCGGGCCCTATAAATAAATTTGATTTGATTTGATTTGATTTATGAGGCTGAAGATAGTAGCTGGAGATAGAAGGATGAGGCTGGAGATAGTAGCGTGCTGATGATGATGACGATGATGACGATGATGATGATGATGATGATGATGATGATGATGATGATGATGATGATGACACAGCAGAGCAATGTACTGTATGAGGGAAGCAACATAGTGTGTCAGGTTCTCGACCTCTTTGGTTCGTGCCCTATGAAAACGACAGTGGGGCGACAGTGGCTCAGGAGGTAGAGCAGTCGTCTGGTAGTCAGAAGGTTCCCAGTTAAATTCCCGCTCCTCCTGGGCAGCGTGTCGATGTGTCCTTGAGCAAGACACTTAACCCCTAATTGCTCCCGATGAGCAGGTTGGCTCCTTGCATGGTCGCCTCCGCCATCGGTGTGTGAATGTGTGAGTGAATGTGAGGAACAACATTTTGGATAAAAACGATATAAAAAGAAATTCACCAAAACAGAATGCCTGTGAGCATCATTGCGAGTAGACATAACTAAGTGGTACCTTGACGTACAGATTATGAGTTACAGATATGATATGCAGACTGTGAGAAGACTGTGTGGGTGTGAGAGAGAGAGAGAGAGAGAGAGAGAGAGAGAGAGAGAGAGAGAGAGAGAGAGAGAGGAGGAGGAGAGGGAGAGAGAAGTGTGAATATGGTATGCTGAGAAGGCCACATTGATGTGTGTTATGTGAAGGCTATGTGGGTGTAAGTGTGTTTGTGATAGAAAGAGGAGGGAGAGGGAGAGAGCGAGAGGGGGGAGTAAGAGAAGGTTATGTATTATTATGTGTGTGCAAACTATTGTTCAAAGTCGGGGCTGAAACTGGGGCGTATCTAGACCCAGCACCTCACTAGGGCACAGAAGGGCACCAAAATATAAAAAATGTGGCCGGTTTTGGCCGGTTTGTGGGCGAAAATGTGTGGATTTTGTAACTATTTTTTTTTAACTTTATTTCGGTTTTAGGGTTAGGTTAGGGTTATGTTATTTAATTATTTTGGGGAGCCAGCCCCCCAAACTCCTGAAATGCATAGAAATCTATGAAATAAATAAAACAATCTGACATTTATATTAAAAAGAGCTAGCCCCCCAAACCCCTAAAATACATAGAAATCTATGCATTTTGGAACAGTTACTATATATATAGTCAAGAAAGCATTTAGTCATACTTAAAGTTTAAAGTGCTTTACTTGCATTGAACACCTCTTGCACTTTGCACTTTGTCTGGAGCAACATGAAAATAATGTTATATATATATAGGAATATTGATTGATTCAGTTTTAAATAGACAATAAAAGGAGCAAGATAAAATAGAGTAAAATAGTGCAATAGTGCAGTGCAATAAAATTGTAGAATAGAATAGATTTAAAAAGATATATAGATAGGAATGACATGCTTAGACATGCATCATACAGACATGACATCACATCACAACACATCACATATACCATTTACTATTTATACATAACAGACTCATAAACATGCAAGGGTGCCTTTTTGCTGAGTGTCTAGGTTAATTATAGTCCCTTTTGAGCCTTGCCCATCATATACTCTGTCAGGATCTATGGGTAACAGTACTGTGTATTTGCATATCGTATATGTCACAAATGTAACAGTACTAAAATACCTATAATGTCATGTATGTCCCTATGTCATAAATGTCACTATGAATTGAAAATGGGGGACCCTGATGTAAACAAGACAAACGTCTTTCTCTGGTCTGCATCCCCTTAACAATTGTGTGTATTGAGCCGTACTGTATTGTATCCATTCTGCAATCTGTTAAATACAGTTTTCATTCATTCATTCATTCATTCATTCATTCATTCATTCATTCATTCATTCATTCATTCATTCATTCATTCATTCATTCATTCATTCATTCATTCATTCAGTCTTCAGGCTGGACTTAGTTGAATCTAACAGCATTGACGATTTTCAAGTCACTGGGCAGACTGTTCCAAAAGACAACTGCAGAATATAAAAATTACTGGCATAGGCAGATAGATAGGCTATTACTGTATAAAGGTCCTAGCTAGGCTAGCCTATATCTGGTATGCACGCACGTTTTACGACCATACGACAACGTGCTTACCAGATATAGTCAGTGCCTATTCTAGCAGCTAATTCCTCCGGTAACGTTGTGGTTAATGGGAGATTCTTCAAATTCATGCAGGCTTTCTTGACAGCCTTATAACTCTTACCTCTCTAATTTTTACTCTGCAACGCTTTGGCGAAGCACTTTCTGATGTCCATTTGAAACGTGGTGCCTCGTCGAGCACTGTGTGTGTGTTTACTGTTTACCTGGCTCAACTGCGCTGCCAGCTGACTCAGTCAGCTGGTGGGATGTACCATGTATGCTCAGCCTCTGTCATAGGGGTGTGCAAACCATTCAACCTACAAAAAAGAGCCTGTTGGAGGATTTCAACAAGATAAATCAAAAACAGTGCGAAATATTTCACTATAATATTTCAAAGCGAAGTAAAAAAAAATAAGAATTATTATGTAATCACTGGGGCACAAATTATGATCACTAGGGCACGTGCCCGTGATAGTGGTCTAAATACGCCGATGGGCTGAAATGACACCAACAGAGCTTCCAAGGTATTCAGAAGGGTATGCAGCTGTTGAGACCAATCTGGTGCTGCAGCTCGGCTAACTGTGTAACTGAGGAAGTGATCAAGTGAACACACGCATGCTGCATGCACCAACCAGCCAACCAATCTAATGAACCAACCAACCAAACTAATACACCCACCAACTCACCCACCAAGCAACCAATCTAATGAACCAACCAAACTAATGCACCCACCAACCAACCAACTCACCCACCAACAAACCAATCTAATGAACCAACCAACCAAACTAATACACCCCCACCAAGCAACCAATCTAATGAACCAACCAACCAAACTAATACACCCACCAACTCACCCACCAAGCAACCAATCTAATGAACCAACCAAACTAATGCACCCACCAACCAACCAACTCACCCACCAACAAACCAATCTAATGAACCAACCAACCAAACTAATACACCCCCACCAAGCAACCAATCTAATGAACCAACCAACCAAACTAATACACCCACCAACTCACCCACCAAGCAACCAATCTAATGAACCAACCAAACTAATGCACCAACCAACCAACCAATCTAATGAACCAACCAACCAAACTAATATACCCACCAACTCACCCACCAAGCAACCAATCTAATGAACCAACCAAACTAATGCACCAACCAACCAACTCACCCACCAACCAACCAATCTAATGAACCAACCAACCAAACTAATACACCCCCACCAAGCAACCAATCTAATGAACCAACCAACCAAACTAATACACCCACCAACTCACCCACCAAGCAACCAATCTAATGAACCAACCAAACTAATACACCCACCAACTCACCCACCAAGCAACCAATCTAATGAACCAACCAAACTAATGCACCAACCAACTCACCCACCAAGCAACCAATCTAATGAACCAACCAACCAAACTAATACACCCACCAACTCACCCACCAAGCAACCAATCTAATGAACCAACCAAACTAATGCACCCACCAACCAACCAACTCACCCACCAACAAACCAATCTAATGAACCAACCAACCAAACTAATACACCCCCACCAAGCAACCAATCTAATGAACCAACCAACCAAACTAATACACCCACCAACTCACCCACCAAGCAACCAATCTAATGAACCAACCAAACTAATGCACCAACCAACCAACCAATCTAATGAACCAACCAACCAAACTAATATACCCACCAACTCACCCACCAAGCAACCAATCTAATGAACCAACCAAACTAATGCACCAACCAACCAACTCACCCACCAACCAACCAATCTAATGAACCAACCAACCAAACTAATACACCCCCACCAAGCAACCAATCTAATGAACCAACCAACCAAACTAATACACCCACCAACTCACCCACCAAGCAACCAATCTAATGAACCAACCAAACTAATACACCCACCAACTCACCCACCAAGCAACCAATCTAATGAACCAACCAAACTAATGCACCAACCAACCAACTCACCCACCAACCAACCAATCTAATGAACCAACCAAATTAATGCATCAACCAACCAACCAACCAACCAACCAACTCACCCACCAACAAACCAATCTAATGAACCAACCAACCAAACTAATGCACCCACCCACCAACCAACTCACCCACTGTTACGTATTACTTTCACATGGTGGAGGGATACTTACTGTCTGTGGTGCATATTCACATTGTGGTTGTAGTGTGTTGTCACTAATTGGTGGTTTGATTGACACACTGTTTCTTCCTGTTTTTGTTTTCCATGTTATTAAAATGGCCGCCCTTGTAATTGACACAGGTGTGGTGATGAGGCACCACGCCCTACAAAGCAGAGCAGAGTGCAGGCTGCAGTGTCTCCCATTTTCACAAGAGATGTCAGCTCACCAGAGTCTCATCTGCTCTCACTGCTTCTATTTTGCTGTTTGTTCTATTTTGGCCTATGTGCCTTAGTTTTGTTATTGACCTTTGGAGTCTGGAACACCCAGCTCTCACCCTTTTGTCCATTTAAATAGCTGTTCCAATAAATATTGTTATTTTTGATAAACTCCTGTCTTGTCCTGTGTCCACCACTTTGCATTTAAGGCCTACACGAGCCATACTTTAGGCTTGAATGTAACATGGGGGCTCTAGCCGGTCTTCAAACAGGTGAGTATGCTCTTAATTTATAATTTGATTTGACCACTTATATGCTGTTTAAATATTTAGTTTAGTGGACACCACAAGTAGGTACTTTCATTGTTTTCTGGCTGTGTTTAGCTTCCTATGTACCACGTAACCCTGGGGCAGTCATTGAAGGGATTAGTACCATATACTTGTCTTGTACTATACTATATACTTGACGGGTATATGGTCGATATGATCTTTGGCTGGTAGCAGGTGTGGTTGAAGAAAGCTAGGTCTACAGTACATTAGCTTTCAGTATAGGTAGGTTAGGGGGCCGGAGAATATAATTAGTGTGTTAGGACCTGATGTAAGTATTTTTGTTAGATTATACATGTGGTGGGCCTAGCAGTGCTTCTTTGTCTGCAGTGTAGGTTTTAGAAGCTATTTGTGAGTCATATCAGATTGTAAGGAGCACCTGTTTGAATTGTTTGGATTTGTTTTTTTGTTTATTGGATATTGCTTGAGTGTAACACAGGAGGTTTTGCCTCACTTTGTTTGTGTTGCTGAAGAGCGTTTGTTCCATTATTTTTGGGATAAATGTCTATGTATGCATTATTGAGCTTGACCTTTTGATCCACTATGTGTTATGCCGTGTGTCTTTTTTTTTTTTTTTTTTTATTAATAGTTTGAAACACAAAACAGCTCAACATAAATACAGTACCATACAGACAAAACTAAACTCACAAACAATAAACAATACAATACAGTACAATACAGACAAAACATACTAACAAAATGGGGGGGGGGGTGGGGGGGGTGCAGATCAAACACTCCTGCTTTCAGTCATAAGTATTCTCCAAATATGTCCTTATATAGATCCAGGGACCGTCCTCTCCATGGTCATGTTCAGCGAGCGTTGAGGCTGCTCGTTCCATTGTCAATAGGTCCATGAAATCCCTCATCCAGGTGTCCATGCAGAAACAATTTGGCTTTTGGATCTTCCAGTTCATCATGATAGTACGCTTAACTGACATATGTGCTAGTGTAATGATGCGTTGCGTAAGTGCTGATTGTATACCAACTACCCCCATGCCCAAGAGGCAGACTTTTGGACATAAGGGTATCTTAACACTGAGAATAGAGGATAGTCTTAAAAAGACCTTGTGCCAAAAACTCTTCACTGTGGGGCAATGCCACAACATGTGGATGAGTGTTCCTACCTCCCCACATCCATGCCAGCACAAATCTGAGATGGCTTGATCAATTTTTTTTTATTTTACATGGTGTAATATAAGCTCGATGAACTACCTTTAATTGTATCATTTTATATCTTACACATTTTGATGATGTTGTTGTATTTTTTAAAACAGTCTCCCATTGTGGAGCAGTCAAGGAGACCTTCAAATCCCTCTCCCACTGCTGTTTAATGGAGGCCAGGCCATCTGATGAGCTAAGTGACAGTAACCTATAGATCTTAGATACTGACCTCCTTTCTGAAGCGATCCTTCTTAGTCTGTCATCCAAATCCTTATGTATCCCCATATCTCTATTTTTCTTGGATACTGATCTTACTACAGATCTCAACTGAAAGTACAACATGAATTCACTATCTCTTAAATTATACAGATCTTTCAATTCATTAAAAGGTATCGTCTCTCCATCCTTCACAATCTGTCCTAGTTGATGTATTCCTTTACCCTGCCATGAAGTATTTACTAGTGTGCTGCCCCCAGCCATTAACAGGGGGTTAGACCATATGGGGCATGAAGGTAAAGAGATCCCTTTGAAGGCTAGCCGTTTCTGTAGGGTTTTGATTATCTCACATGAAAATCTTATTATCGGGTTGTCCATTTTAAAGTTAGGTTTGGGGTGAAACCATAATGATACCAAGGATACCGTCTTACTAAGTTCTGATAAAATATTCTCCTCAATCCATTTCCAACTGCCTATTTCGGTCTTGCATATGTAACCCCATGACAAGGGGAATCTGGCATTATAAGAGAGATAGTATGAGTAAACATCCGGAATACTAAGTCCACCGCTATTTCTTGGTCTCATCAATTTCTTGTAGCTGATTCTAGGTGTCTTCTCCCTCCATAAGAAACCTGTAAATAGCTTATTTATCTCTTTAAACCAATACGAGGCGAATTTGAGTGGAACAGCTGATATTAGAAATGATATTCTAGGTAAAATATTCATTTTTATTATCTCTGCTCTACCCCATAATGAAATGGGTAACACTGTCCATCTCTTAATATCCTCCCTAAATTGTCTTCAAGAGGTGTGGACCATTAGAATCAAAAATCGTGTCTATAGGTGTCCGGATGTTTATTCCGAGGTATCTCATACCTTGTGATCTCCACTGTAAGGGGGCAGAACCAATATGTGAAGGATGGGTCAGGTTATTCAGAGGAATAGCTTCACTCTTATTAAAGTTCACCTTATATCCTGAAAACTCCCCAAATGCTTTAATCAGCTTCATCACCTGTGGGATTGATTGACAGGGTTGTGTTAGTGTTAATAGTACATCATCTGCATACAGATTAGCTTTAAAGTCATGCCCCCCAAACTCATAGCCAAGCTCAGGGACCTGGGCTTGAACTATGACCTGTGCCAGTGGGTCCTGGACTTCCTGACGGGCAGACCCCAGGTGGTAAGAGCCGGCAACTGCACCTCCTCATCCATCACGCTCAACATAGGGGCCCCCCAGGGCTGTGTTCTGAGCCCCCTCCTCTACTCCCTGTACACACATGACTGCGTAGCACAGCGGAACAACAACACCATCATCAAATTTGCTGATGACACAGTAGTGGTGGGCCTGATCTCTGCCAACGACGAAAGGGCCTACCTGGAAGAGGTAGAGAACCTGTCACAGTGGTGTCAGGAGAACTGCCTCTCCCTGAACGTCAGCAAAACAAAAGAGATGATTGTGGACTTCAGGAGGTCGGGGGTCAAGGACTACAGCCCCCTCAGCATCGACGGGGCACCAGTTGAGAGAGTGAACAGTTTCAAGTACCTCGGAGCCCACATATCCGAGGACTTGACATGGACCACACACATTGACAGTGTTGTGAAGAAGGCACGACAACGCCTCTACTTCCTCAGGCGCCTAAGGAAGTTCCAAGTCAGTCAGAAGATCCTTAGGAACTTCTACTCATGTACAATAGAGAGCATCCTGACCGGCAACATCACCTCCTGGTTTGGGAATAGCACTGCAAAAGACCGTAGCAGACTACAAAGAGTGACACGTTCAGCCGAACGCACAATTAGAGGGGGGCTTCCCACCCTCCAGAACATTTACAACAAGCGGTGCAAGGGGAAGGCTAAGAGAATTATTAAGGACTCGAGCCACCCGAACAACTGCCTCTTTGAACTGCTGCCGTCAGGCAAGCGATACCGGAGTCTTATGGCGAGCACAGAAAGACTCAGAAGGAGCTTCTATCCCCAGGCCATCAGGCTGCTAAACGAACAATAATCGCTAAACGAACAATAATCACTATGCAACAACCATCAAATGCACACAGCACACACACCCACACGCACACACTCACTCAAACAAACAACACACTGCAGCACCCACTCTCCACACTTTAGATCACACAAACACACTTACACTTTATATTTATTGATAAAGGATTTGCACTACAACTCGTACACCTACTGTGAATTGTACCTAAACTGCACCTCGTCCATTTATGCCTTGCACTATATAGTATTGTATATTAGTACACTGCACAGTATTGTATATTGTATGGTAACTACGTCTACGAACATTGTACATATGTCTAAACTGAACACTGTGACCTCTTTTTTTACTTCTAATTTTTACTATTTTTACTATGTTTTTATTTCATACTTATCTTGTCATGCACAGTCTCTGGAGCGCAACAGTAAGACGCATTTTGTACAAAAGTATTCTGTACTTCTGTATGACAACTATTAAAGAAACTTGAAACTTGAAACTTGATCCCCGTGATTTTCTCCTCTGCTCGTATGGCACATGCCAGCGGTTCGAGGGCGAGGATGAAGAGTGATGGAGAAACCGGACAACCCTGTCGGGTGGACCTGAATAGCTGAAACGGTTGAGGTATAATGCCATTTGTTTTAATTGAAGCTAGTGGTTTGTTGTAGAGCGCCATCACCCAATGTATGACCGTGGGTCCAAAACCGAATCTGGTAAGAACATAAAACAGATAGTGCCATTCTATTCTGTCGAAAGCTTTCTCAGCATCCAAGGATAAAGCTACCGCTGGTTGTTGTAGGTTGCCCGCTTTTGACATGACATGAAATAGTCTCCTCATATTATTAGAAACGTGGCGGCCTTTAATAAACCCTACTTGATCAAGGTGGATCAGTGAAGGCATGACTGTCTCTATGCGCATGGCCAGGATCTTAGCAAATAGCTTATAATCGCTGTTCAATAAACTTAAGGGACGATAATTACCCATTTGTGAGTGATCTTTATCAGGTTTAGGTAACAAAGAGATAGTAGCCTGGCACATACTCTGAGGCATGGATTGATGAACTATTATGTCATTGAATACTAGTGTAAGCAGTGGGGTTAGCCTGTGTTGAAACTGTTTGTAAAACTCTAAGGTGTATCCATCATTCCCTGGTGCTTTCCCTGTTGAAAGGAGGTTCATGGCAGATATGATTTCTGATTCTCTGATAGGACCCTCTAAATGCTCCCTTTCTACCTCTTGTAATGTGGGTAAGGATATGTCCTTAAAAAATATATCCATGTCTTCCTGTTTTTTAGATCCTTCTGACTGATAGAGTTTACTATAAAAATCACTGAAAGCTTTATTAATTTCTGTTTGTTCATAAATAACTGCACCTGTACTATCACATATAAATGGTATTGATTGGCGATTTTCTAATTGTTTTAATCTTAGTGCTAGCATCTTACCGGCTTTATCTCCTGATTCAAAATATTTCCTACTGAGTCTGAAAAGAGCAAACGCTGTCTCCTCATGTATAATTGATTGCAACTCTGTCTTAAGAATCAACATAGTATTTTTCAGTTGTATATTTCCAGGGTTAAGCATGTGTTGTGTTTCTACAGCCTTAAGTTCTAATATTAAGTTGTTTTTCTTCATTATCATTTTCTTCTTTCTGGCTGTAGAATAGCTAATAATCCACCCTCTGCAAGTTGCTTTGAATGCTTCCCACACCATTTGTATTGAAGGGACAGATTTTAGATTAATATTTATAAATTCAGTTATTCTCTCATTTATCAAAGATACAAACTCTTGATCTTTTAGCAAAGAGTTGTTAAATCTCCATTGTTTACTTTTGTGATTGTTTACAGAGAGAGCTAAGCGCACTGACATGGGGGCATGATCTGAGATTATAATATTATGGATGTTGCACTCTATCACATTCTCAACTGTACATTGTGAAAAAAGAAAGTAATCAATCCTTGAGTACGAATTATGAGCATGTGAATAGAAAGTATATTCTCGGGCAAGAGAGTTTACTACCCGCCATATGTCTGTCAAAGCCAGAGATACCTGCAACTCATTGAGCGCTGCTGACAATGCACCATCTGATATGAGTGGGTGGCCCGATCTATCCACTGCCGGGTCACTAACTAGGTTGAGATCACCTCCTAAATAAATATGGTCTGCCGCAAAATGAGATAATGCCACACTCAATTTGGATAGAAATTCGGCCTGACCAATATTGGGTGCATAGACATTTACTAACGTGCATTTAGTATTTTGTAAAAAACCTGATAGAATGATAAACCTGCCATCCTTGTCAATAATTTTTTGAGATAGTCTAAACGTCAGTCGTTTTGCTATTAAAATACTGACGCCCCTAGATGCCCCGGCACCTGGTGCTGAGTAGGCCTGGCCTACCCATCTCTGTCTCAACTTAATAGAGTCCTCATCCTTCAAATGTGTCTCCTGCAACATCGCAACAGTCCAGGGATTTCAAATGACTAATGACTTTATATCTCTTTGTTTTATTTGAAACCCCGTTTACATTCCAACTAATCATGTTAATTGTGGCCATCAAAAATTATATTGCGCTTTAGCTTGTTGAAAAGGTTGAATAAAAAGGAAAATACTGAATATATGTTGAAGTTATCAATGGTCTGCACCAACAAGGGGAAATACACACAAAACACATAACAAACCATACAAGAAGTGCCAATAAAAGGGCACACACATAATATAAGGGAGATAGAACCTGTGTCCATCCCCTGTCCGTGAACATACTGATAAACACAGTTATCCGCACGCAGTGATCAGACCATGTCCTTAATTAAATGCATGATCCGTGCATCCGAAATTATTACTATAGGGGCAGTGCAATACATAACCTCAGAAAACAAAATAATATATATATACCTACATATACACATATATATATATATATATATACATACATACACACAAACCAAAAAAAATGTATTATAATAATAAACAGTATAATGAAAGAGGCTGCCCTTAATGTTCATTGCATACCTTGCACGGGATCTTGCTCAAGTCATCACCCACACTAAATAACTCAGTTGTCATGTCTACTGTCAACTGTCAACTGTCAGTGAGTGGTGGGCGTGTCATACCTCTATGCTCTGTCCATTAGCCAAAAATATTAGGAAGCTTGATCTTCAATCCTTTCGCTGCATCCGTGGGGTTATTATAGATGGATGTTTCGCCGTCGATGGTGACTATCAGCCTCGCAGGGTACAGTATACCATTATGGACATCCGTGTCCCACAATTTCTTCTTGATGTCGGTATAACCGGCGCGCTGCTTTTTAATTTCCACGGGTAGATCCTGGAATGCGTGAAGCGGCCTTCCTCCCCATGTCAGCTTCTTTTTCTTCCCCGCGGCTCTCAAGATGTCCTGCCTGTCGTTCCATCTCAGCAGCCGTATAATGTACGGGCGAGGAGGTGCCGATGGGTCTGGTCTGGGTCGGAGAGTCCGATGGTGCCTTTCTACCTCTGGTACCTGGTCAGTGTCCTTTAAATCCAGGATGTATCTCAGAATGCCATTAATCATATTATTCGGGTCACCGGCTTCCTCTCCCTCTTTCAGGCCGACCAATACGATGTTATTTCTCTTGCTCTGCGCTTCCATGTAGGTTAATTTGGTTTTCAAGTAGTCCACGTCTCCCGTCAGGTCTTTCAAAGTTTTGCCGTCTACGGCCATCTGGTCTTCTACCGCTCCGATACGGTTCTCCGCGTTGGATATTCTTTGCAGAATAGCCCGTGTGTCCTTCTTTACTCCGTTGATCGATTCACTGAGCTCATCAAACCTTAGCTGGAATGAATCTTTGATGATAGATACCTCCGCAATTAGGTGCGACGCCCAAGCAGGGGTGTCTTTGTCTGACATAATTAGTTTGGCAGAACGCCAATCGATTTCACGTTTCTTAGACAACAGTCTTGTCTCTGCACGGTTGCCAGGACGTGTCATTCACACATCTAGTGTATTGAAACCTTTTCCTGAAGTTGCGCGGATTTTTCTTTCTTTAGAGGTGAAATAATAACTTAATTGGTCTGTCACTTACGAGAGCGAACTACCGTGCCATACCGCCGTAGTCACGTGACTACGTGTGTCTTAAATACAGTGTGATTTGTTTTGCGTGCTGACATGAAATGCCGTGTGTTTTAAACTACTGCTTGTGAGTTTAATTGCGTGCTATGTTATGCCGTGTATCTTAAATCACTGTAATTTACTTACGTGCTAACCTTTTTGTGGATACAGGGAACATTGGAGTTTGAACTCCAGGTCGTAGGAACGGTGGGTGAGTTGCTTGTGTTTAGGATATCGAACTATATCCCTTATTGTGGTGCACAGTTAATTGTTGTATTCATTTGTTGTCGTTTACTGTGGATAGTAAAAATGACGTTGGACATTGATGATTTTGTTGCAGAGCCAACAATGGCTAAGGTAAAGAAATGTTCAAAGGATGAGTTAATACAGGTAGCTACTAGGTTTTCAATAGACCTCGATGCAGGCCAGAAAAATGAGAACTTGTTAAGTCAATTAATTGAGGAACTGAATACACTGGAGGTTTTTGGTGTGGCTGCAGGTAAAACTCTGGAGGAGGAGGGAGAGTGCTTTGAGCTACCGCGTGGGCGAGATGAGGAGCTTAGGACAGCGCGTGAGCTTGCAGCTGTTAACAAGGCAGACCGTGAGGACCTTGAAGCTAGCGAGATGAGGAGAGCAGCTGCAGCCAGGGCAGAGCGTGAGGGCAGAGCAGCAGAACGTGAGGCCCAGGAAGCTATTGAGGAAGCTGCTGGGGTGAGAAGAGCAGCTGCTGCCCGGGCCCAGGAAGCTATTGAGGTGGCACAGGAGGTACGCGCCCAGGCAGCATATGACCGGGGGATGGCGATGCGTAATATAGGTGGTGCTGGTGCTGTACATGTGCAAAGGGATTTTGACATGGCTAGGCAGAAAAGCATGGTTCCGTTTTTTTTGGAAAGGGATGTCGTTAGTTTTTTTTTATTATTTGAGGACATAGCTGGCAGTTGCGGCTGGCCGGCAGATAAATGGACTATCCTCATGCAGAGTGCTTTGCGCGGTAAGGCACAGATCGTGTATGCGTCGATGTATCCTAATAATAAGGATTATGCTTTGGTGAAACAGGCTATCCTTAAGGCCTATGAATTGGTCCCTGAGGCTTACCGCCCGAAATTTAGCAATTTAAGGAAGCAATTCTCTCAGTCTTATGTGGAGTTTGTGAGGGAAAAGCAGTTGCTTTTTGACCGGTGGTGTGCAGCGGAAAAGGTCGCCACAGTGGAGGAGATTAGGGACCTAATCTTATTAGAGGAATTCAAGGTATATGGCGTCTCTGAGGATATTGCTATGTACTTGAATGAGAGGAAGGTCAGGACCTGTTCGGCAGCGGCAGTCCTGGTTGATGAGTATGTTTTGACCCACAGGACGTCTTTTGAGAGACAGCATTATCCTGTGCATGATGTGGTGAGGCCGAAATGGACTCCTAATAGGCCTACGGTCTCCAGTGCTGGGGGTAGTGGTAAGTTTAATGGGGCATGGGGAAGCGATGATGCCCGGAAGTGCCAGAATTGTGGGAGTGCAGGATATGTGATGGGAAATTGTTATCGTTTGCACCCAGAAAAGCGCCCGTCTAACCCACCCAGACCAGTGATGTTGATAAATACACCTGTACGTAACCCTGTTGTTCTGTCTCCACTAGATGGCAAAGGAGTGGATGACCTTTACACACCTTTCAGGAGTAAAGGGTTTGTTTCGTTGACAGAGGGAGGTCCTAAAGTACCGGTGACAATTCTCTGTGATACTGGCGGATCCCAATCTTTTGTTCAAAGTAGTATCCTGCCCTTTACGCACCACTCGGAGTTGGGTGCAGGGGTTGTTATTGAGGCTTTTGGAATGCACACGATGAATGTGCCGCTGCATAATGTCTTTCTTGATTGTGCCCTAGTGTCAGGACCAGTGGTGATCGGAGTGGCGACTGGAAAACTCCCTATGCAGGGGGTAGCGTTGCTCTTGGGCAATGACTTGGCTGGAGGTAAAGTACTAGTGAAACCGGAGGTGACGTGCGTGCCGGATACTCAAGTGGCGGAGCAGTATCTCGAGGGCTTCCCAGCCTTTACAGTGGCTGAGGCCATGGACGAATTGGAGGTGGAGAATGAGGAGGATGAGAGTGAGGAGGATGTTGCTACTTCATGTGGCACCGTTTCTGATATTTCATGTGGCACCATTCTGGTTGAGGAGGCTACAAGGCCAGAATTGGGCTGCCAGCCTTCCTACAGTGGCTCTAACATTCATGATGTGTCACTTTTCAGCGGTGATGATCCCGGTATGTCGGTGGGTGGTTCTGATGTTTGTTCACTTGACCGCACTGACAATCTGCCAGGCACTGGGTATGCTAGTCGACCTAGTTACCTGTGTCCTGTACAGCGAGAGCAGCCTTCACGACCTAGCCTACGGTGTGGCAACCTTTTTGATCGTGTTGGTGCTGATGCATGTGTCTCCGTTTTGTGTCACAACGATGTTACTGTGTGTGCCACCATTTTGGCTCATGTCAGTGGAAACAAATCGGGCACCTTTTTGTCTCATGACACTGTTGCTGTCTGTGACACCATTGTTGCTCATGACGGTCCTAATTTTTGTGGCACCATTTTGAGTCGCAATGTTGATGAGTGTGCCACCATTTTGGTTCCTGACCATGCTGTTTTTTGTGACGCCATTTTGGGTGGTGCTCCAGATATTTTTGTGCCTGATGTGATGTTGCTATGTTCCAGGGACGGTGAGGACGTGCCTGCTCTGGATGTTCGTGAATCACAGTCTCCTGTACAGCTAACGGGGGTACAGCCCTCAGTACAGTCTCCTGTACTGGCAGTGCCAGGTGGGGAGGGGTTGGGCGCTGTGATGGTACCAGGGGAGTATGCTGATTTTGGTTTTCCTGTTGGTTGTCCTGAGCGCGATGAGTTTGTTTTTTCTCGAGTGAGTGGTTCCAGTTTGCTGTCTACTTTTGACGGGTCGGTATCGGTGGAGCGGCCTGTTGAGGTGGAGCCTGTGTTTTGTTTTCCTGTTTTCTGTCCTGAGAGCAGTGGGTCTCATGCTGACTCCAGTTTATTGTCTCTGTTTGTCAGGTCTGTATCGGCGGAGGGACCTGTTGTCATGAGTTTGTTTGGTGATGTGTTGGTGGGTGGATTGACTTCTAGGCCTTGCGCCTCGGTAGGGGCTGAGTGGGGTTTAGTTGCCCGGGTGTTTCCACCAGCTCCGCTCCATCCAGGCCTAGCTGAATACATTTTGGAGGGGTCTCGCTTGAGCGGGTATCAGGACAGGGTTGTTTGTGCTAAACAACGGTGTCAAATGTTCCTCAGTAGGGAGCATTCGACTGAGTTAAGGGTCGTGTTCGACAGGGGCCCACCCATTGTCACTTTGTGGTAGTGACTCACGGTATTTCCGGATTCGTGGGTCACGTTCTTTTTTATGTACAGTTGAGTGTGACTCTTGACCGGGGCTCACGCTCGACACAGTACAGGCGCTGCACATGTTAGAGTGTGTGGTTGCATTTTTTATAGGTAAGGTTGGTAAGTATCCCCTTATTTATTTATGTTCATTCTCTTGGTGATGGTTTCTTTGGGCTATAGTTGGGAGAAGAACATAAATCTTCGGTGTGGGGGTGTTACGTATTACTTTCACATAGTGGAGGGATACTTACTGTCTGTGGTGCATATTCACATTGTGGTTGTAGTGTGTTGTCACTAATTGGTGGTTTGATTGACACACTGTTTCTTCCTGTTTTTGTTTTCCATGTTATTAAAATGGCCGCCCTTGTAATTGACACAGGTGTGGTGATGAGGCACCACGCCCTACAAAGCAGAGCAGAGTGCAGGCTGCAGTGTCTCCCATTTTCACAAGAGATGTCAGCTCACCAGAGTCTCATCTGCTCTCACTGCTTCTATTTTGCTGTATAGTAATAGGGGTGGATGGTTCTGTCTCTAAAAACCCGATGTATATAATACCCTGCGTTGTGTTTTGTCCGTCTGTTAAACCCCTATTACTTATAAAGACCAACACGGTCTTGTAGAACGACCCGAGAGTGGAAGCATAAATGAGGAGAAGAGAAATTATCTACTGTTTAGATCCGCTTTTATTTTCAGAGTCCAAAAGTGAACAACAAATGAATCTGGTTCAAAATGAAAAATAGGAGTATGTGCAATAATATTTGATGGACGCAAACACTATGCCGTTTGTCATCAAATATCAGACTAATCGAACACAATTAAAAAAGAATGGTCTTCAGTGGTTCCTCGATGGCGGTGGCTTCTTCCTAAGGAACAAAGAGATTCTGTTCTCGTTCTCAGCTCAAGCAGCTCCTCTATTCGCCGTCCTCTGCATGGGTTCAAAAAGCATGTGTCTCTGTCTCTACCGTACATGCTAGTTTTAAAGCTTTGACTCCTCCTCTTGGAATATGCTAGATTATTACGTCAGAGGGGAGTATCTCTTCATCCTGATTGGCTGAAACATATCACGGCCGTTTTGATTACCTTTAGGAGGCCGTCCTTAATATTTAAGAACAAGAATATTGTTCTAGAGTCTTTAGCGTTTTAAAGGTGTAATATTTGATTTTACTAACTTAAAACCCACGGATTATTTCTTAACCTTAATTACCTAACAGGTTAGTTCTTTTGCCGAATTTCCTAGTGTCTTAAGGCGAGACACTGCAGGTGAATAGTCAAATATACTTTTTTTGTTGATTTTGAGATTTTGTTATATTTTGCTTCCTAAACATGTCTTCTATGAAACTAGTGACAATAAATGTCAATAACACACATTTAGTTGTTTATTTTACATCATTTTGCCTTATTGCATCCATAAATGTATACATATTTAATGGGGAAGTGCCTCATTTTCATATATAAACATACATTTCAGAAAACTTGCAATATATTTTTTCTTAGTTTATATGTACATAACAAATTGGGAAAGTTTCATAGTGATATCTATTCAAATATAGTTTGCCAATTAGGGGGTACTACACTGTACTACACTGTTTGTAGCCTGTGTGTAGTTCTGTTCAGTTCAATAACATCATTATTATTATTATTCAGTTATCAGGCATGTGTTTAGGTTGTCTATTACTAATGGTTTGATTAGGTATTGTGTTTGTAAATATTTGTTTAAAAAAAAAAGTATGGCATTTTACAATACAGAACTTTGAAGGCGTTTTCCCAAAAATTAGTTTTAAGAGTTTTTCCTCATACTCTGAGCCAGAAATCTCCACTTCAGTAGCACTCACATACACCAAACCTTCCAGTTCTATTCATATCTATGTTCTGAAGGTATTTACAGAAGGGTTTGTTGATATCGCATTCATACCCTGATTTATATCACATTTTATTCCTAAAAACATGGCGAAATATGGAATTTTACCATAAAAATGTACTGAATGGAGTATTTTCTGATTTATGGAGTGATAAAAAGAGATATCCAAAATCCCCTCTGTAATAACCTTTGGCTCTAATATGTCAACAAAATGAAACTATAATTTTGAAAATGGCTTTATCCAATGTTCAGATTTCTGTCCTGGAATTATATGCAAATTAGTGCATATTTAAGTAGATCATGCCTCATTTGCATATTTAAACATACAATTTCAGAAAACTTGTAATACAAAAAAGTCTTGTCTTAATATAAGTAATCAACTGGGGAAGTTTCATTGTGATATCTATTAGTTAATTTTTTTACCCTATTCACCTGCAGTGTCTCCCCTTAAATACCTATGTTAACCTATTTTTGATTATAGGATCTTCAAATGATTATCTTAGTCTCTTTGGTTTTAAGACAATCCTGTTGCATTTAACATTGTCTTTTTAAATTACCTTTTTTTTTTTTTTTTTAAACTTAAATGTTTTATTAACAGTTTTTAGACAGACAGCACTTACAAAAAATAAATAATAAAAAATAAATAGACTAGCATCACAATAAAAACAAAAAGAAAAAACAGTGCACATAAATATTTACATGGGTATCACATGGTTAGTTGTCTGGTTCCCCTACTGTTGTTTTCTAGGTATTTGATACAAAGGCTGATTGTGTATCTCCCTTAAACAGGCATAAACAGGTAATTCCTACTCAAAGATGATACATGCTGACTAAGGCTTGTATGTGTGATCTGGGTCCAGAGACCCTCCTTGAGCTTCTTTCTTCCCTTCTCCTTCGTCCTTTCTTTTTTTTTTCTCTTGTTTATTAACTTTCACTTTGCCTTTTGGTTCACCCATACACACACCACATCATCCCTGAATATTTAATATCACACCGTTAAACAGACATAAATAATAAGGTATAAAAGCATTCAGCAATTGTAATATCCCAAAAACAAAATAGAAAATACTAATTAAAGCACAGGTGTGTGACATGGGTTCATAGACCCTCCTTGAACATCTTTCCTCCTTTACCCTTCGCTCTCTTGTGTTGCATTTGGTTCTTCCTCTGTGATGTCGTTCTCGTTCCTTTTATAATCCTCCCACTTTCCCCATCTTTCCCCAAATTTCTCTTCCTGTAACCTCAGCATGTGTGTTATCCTTTCCATATCCTGTATTTCTTCCACTATTCCTACCCATTTTGCTATTGTCGGTGGGTCTTCCTTGTACCACAGTCTCGTTATTGCTTTTCTGGCCGCTATCAACATTATCTTTATTAAATATGTGTCCCCCCCTTGTATTCCCTCGTGTGTCAGGTCTCCTAAGTAAAGCACCAGTCCTGTTTGTGGTAGCCCGTATCCTAATATTCTGATCATTGCTTCCCCTATCTCCTCCCAATACCCCTTCAGCTTCTGACATCCCCAGAATATGTGCGTGTGATTTGCCCCCTCCTTCCCACACATCCTCCAGCATGCTTTTTGTGTTGGTGCATATTTTCCCTTCAGCTCTGGGGTTATAAAGAATCTGATTATGTTTTTCCATCCAAATTCTTTCCATATTCTCGATCCTGTTGTTGAATGTTGTACCTCGCATATGTTCCCCCATTCCTTCCCTGTTATTCCTATCTCTAGTTCTCTCTCCCATTTCTCCCTTATATAATCGGTCGTGTGTCCCTTGCTGGTCATTATAGCCCGGTATATTGCTGATATTACTCTTCCTTGCCCCCCTTCATATGCCCATACTATCATCTTTATTATTCCATTCTGTTCCTCGTCTTTGGCCCCCCTTATTTCTTTGTTGTAGTAGTCTCTAACCTGTAGATATCTGAAGTGGTCCCTGTTTTCTAGTCCAAATTTCTCCTTTAATTTTTGTAGTGTCTGCATTTCTCCCTTCTCTGTCATTTTGCATATCGCTGTTGCCCCCCCCCCTCTCCCACCTTCTGAATCCATGGTCTAACCTCCCTGGTTTGAATCTCTTGTCATGTGCTACCCATCTCAGGACCCCTGACTGCTTCTCCAATTTGTGTGTTTTTACTACTCTGTTCCATATGGTCAAGGTGCATTTGGTGATTGGATCTAATAGTCCCTCTTTTTCTTTAAATAGTTCCCTATCTCCCACCAGAGCTTGTACCTTGTATCCCTCCCCTTCTTTTTCAATGTCTTTCCATCTTGCTTCATATCTGTCGTTACACCAGCACGTCACTGCTCTCAGTTGTGCTGCATAGTAATAATCTTGTAGGCTGGGTACTGCCATCCCTCCCTCTTCCTTTGGTAGTTGTAGTGTTTTATATCTGACCCGTGGTCTTCTCCCCGCCCATATGAACCTCGATATCAGTCTGTCCCACTCCCTGAATTGATTCTGTGGTATTTGTATCGGTAGTGACTGGAATAGGTACAGTAACCTTGATAGTATGTTCATTTTAATGACCTCTATTCTTGAATTGAAGTCCAAGGGCATTACTGTCCATCTCTCTAGGTCTCTCTTGATGTTCTGATTTATCTGTGTATAATTCGCCTCAAACAGTTTCTCCACCCCTCTCGTGATGTTCACCCCTAAGTATTTAATCTTGTCCATGTCCCATCTTATCCCGTACTGTTCTCTAATTTCCGTCGTTGGAGAATAGTTCCATGCTAAGGTCTGTGTCTTTGTCACGTTTAGTTTGTATCCTGAGTAGTGGCCATATTCCTTCAGTAGATCCATCAGTGCCGGGAAGCTCTTTTCTGGTTGCCTCATGTATACTATCACGTCGTCTGCAAATAGGCCTAGTTTATATTCCGTTCCCTTTATCCTTACTCCCTTGATGTCCTCGGTCTGTCTGATCAGTTGTGCCAGTGGTTCTATGAAAACGGCGAAGAGCGTCGGTGAGAGACAACATCCCTGTCTGGTAGCCCTCTCTAATCTGATTCTATCCGTCAAGCTGCCATTCACCTTAACCCTCGCTGTCGGTTCTTGATATAGCGCCTTGATCATCTTCATCGCCCTCCCGTTCAGTCCGAACCTCATCAATGTTTTATATAAAAATGTCCAGCTCACACTGTCGAACGCTTTTTCTGCATCTAGGCTAATCAGTACCGCGCTACCCCCTTGTTTTTGTATCTCCTCTACTATGTGTAATGTCTTTCTCACGTTGTCCTGTGTCTGTCTCCCTTTAATAAATCCAGTTTGATCTTCATCTATAATGTCTGGCATAAACATCTCAAATCTTTTTGATATTATCGATGTATACATCTTGTAATCTACGTTAAGTATGGACACAGGTCTGAAACTACTACATAATTCCCTATCCTTCCCTTCCTTCGGTATCGTGGTGATTATGGCTTCCTTCCACGAGGGGGGGGGCATTTTCCCCTCTTCCATCGTGTGTCTGAACGCCGCCCCTAACATGGGTGCTAATTCAGTTCTAAATGTCTTGTAGAATTCCGATGGGAATCCGTCGCTCCCCGGATACTTGTTGTTTTTAGCTCTACTAATTGCATCTTCCAGTTTTTTTTTTTTTTTTTTTTAATATATTTTTATTTCATTTTTTGGAAGAAAAGGCAGGATATATAATACACATACAATGCACATATAATGCACATAAAAACATACATTTAAATTATTTGCCAATTACATGCATTGGCTTGCCCCTTGCCTCATTTAAAATAAAAAACTCCTACCCCCTAACCCCTGCACCAACCACCGTTGACAAAAAATAAATAATATAATAATAATAATAATAATAATAATAATAATAATAATAATAACCCCCCACCCAACCCACCCCGTCATAGGCCTGAGAAGAAAATTAATTGAACAAAACTTTCAACAAAGACCAAGAAAAATAAAAAAGAAATAAAAGGAATTATACAGATTATTAGTTATGTCCTGCTAGCTATATATTGAAGGTCCTAACTTGATAGAGAATATGGTTCCAGCTATCTATTGTTTGATATCTTGCCCCATTTAATCTAGCTGTAGAAAGCTCCATTGTTACAACATCAGCTAATAACCGTTTCCAGTGATTAAAGGGCAGAGAGTGTGGAGCTTGCCATCGCAGCGCCAACATTTTTTTTGCAGCAGTACTTCCTGCCAGCCAAAATCGTCTCTGAACAATACTTAAAGCTAAATAATCATCATCATTAAGGAGAAGTAATTTGGGACAACAGGGAATATGTTTTTGTAATACTTTAGATAGATAATTAGTTATCTGTTCCCAGAAACTTTTAACTGTGGGGCATTCCCACATCATATGTGTAAAAGTACCAGTAGTATTTAGAGAACAAAGTGTACAGTTTGGTGACATAGCACGTCTCATTCTATAAGCTTTCTGGGGGGTTAAATATGTTTTATGGACAAAATTGAAATGAATCTGCTGATGATTTGGGTTTCGTGATGCCATAGTAACATTTCCCCAAACTCTGTTCCAATTGATAGTGATGGTGTTCTAATCCCAATTCTGTGCTCCACGATTGGATAACAGGTATTAACGAAGTACATCTTTGTGATAGATCTTTATAAATTATAGAGACTTGTCCTTTGGAGAGACCTGCAGTTTTTTTAGAGAAAGTAATTAACGGGTGAGTAGTTGGTTTGGTCCATGGAACTCCATAGGCTCGCATAGCCGAGCGGAGCTGTAAATATAAAAAAAAGGAGGTGCCAGGTAAGTATGACTCTTTCAGATCTGAGAATGTTCTTAGACCATTGTCCTCCATAACATCGCCAAGTACATGAATGCCACAGTTGGACCATGATTGAGCTACAAAACTGCGGCCTCCGCTAAGCAAAAACGGGTTATGAAATAAGGGAGTCTGTTCATGCCACTTAGTATCCCAATTAAGTAACTTTTCATATTTGCGCCATAAAGATATGGCATGCGCTATTATCGGACCATAACGTAATCTACATTGCTTTAGTGAAATATCTGTAAAGACAATGTCTTGTAAACGAATCGGCGCCACAATATGTTTTTCAATATTAAGCCAGGGGGCCTCAGAATTTAAATTAAACCAACTCAACAGAGGACGAAATGATAACGCTTGAAAATATAACTTAAAATTTGGCACAGTTAAACCACCAGATTGCCGCTCATTTTGTAAGGTAGTAAGTTTAACCCGAGCTCGCTTGCCTCGCCATATAAATTTTGAGACTGCTCTATGTAAATTTTCCCAATGAGCAACAGGTGGGGCAATAGGAATCATGGAACTACAGAAGTTTACTCGAGGTAATATGTTCATTTTGATAATAGAGACTCTTCCGGAAAGGGAGACGGGTATATTACACCATCGATTGAGATCATTTATGATTGACCTAATGGTTCTATTGTAGTTTACGGACACAATTTTTTCAATTGAAGGAAATATATCAATACCAAGATATTTAAATTGTGTTACAACCGGGATCTCATGGTCAAGCACAGAGTTAGGAGTGGTTCTTAGGTACATTAGTGCTGATTTGGTCCAGTTTATTTTATAACTTGAAATTGAACTGAATTTTTCAAAGATTTTCAGGAGGCTTGAGAGAGACTGAGATACATTCTCCATATATAACAAGATGTCATCCGCATAAAGCGAAATATGATGATCAGTAGAATTTACAGAGATTGGCTTAATGTTTTCTGATTGCCGTATAGCTTGGGCTAAAGGTTCAAGGGATAAAATAAACAAGCTTGCAGAGATCGGATCCCCTTGCCTACTTCCACGAGTGATTTTGAAAGGAGGAGAACTAATATCTCCGGTTATGACACTGGCTGATGGATTAGAAAATATTATTTTTACCATATTTATAAAATTTTGACCTAGTCCCATATGTTTCAGTACAGCCCAAAGATAGGTCCACTCCAGACGGTCAAAGGCCTTCTCTGCGTCAACAGAGAGAACAGCTGACGACACTTTAGCTTGAGAGGCGGAGTTGACAATGTGAAGGAGACGTCGCAAATTATCAGACGAAAGCCTTTTTTTAACAAAACCACTTTGATCTGGGTGAATCAGTTTAGGTAAAAACTTTTCAAGACGGCAAGATAATACTTTAGAAAATAGTTTGGCATCTGTATTAATTAAAGAAATAGGGCGCCAATTAGAACACTGGTTTGGATCTTTACCTTTTTTTAATAAAAGAGAGATTAGGGACATATTCACGTCTCTCCCTAAGGAGCCTTTAGATATGGATATATTAATCATCTCAAGTAGTAGCGGGCCTAAGACGTCCCAGAACCGCAAATAAAATTCTGGGGGAATGCCATCCCACCCTGGAGACTTGCCTTTATTCATAGTTTCCAGAGATGTTTTGAGTTCTTGCAATGATATAGGAGCACCCATTAAACTTGATTCAACTGGTGACAAAACAGAGAGGTTAAGGCCACTTAAAAAGGATTCAATCTCTTCAGAGGGACGCTCGCCTTCTGTAGTATATAAATCATTATAAAATTTTGCAAATCTTGTATTGATTAATTTTGGATCTGTAAGCAGCTCACCATTTTCTGATGTAACAGTAGTAATATTTCCTACAAGATCACTATTGCGTAGTTTGTTGGCCAATATTTGACTCGGTCAACTACCATGAAAGTATTGGTTTACTCTACCTTTATGGATGGAGGATTCTGCTCTTTTCCTGATAAGATCGTTTAGTTCACTCTTAACATTGGCTAGTGTGGCGGCAGTCTGTTGAGAGTAATGCCTCTGTTGAGATAGGTCCAAGGTAGACAGCATGGTTTCTAATTCCGATATTCGTTTTAGCTGAGATTTATTAAGACTTGAAGAGAAAGTAATAGCATTATTTCTGACAAAGCCTTTCGTAGCGTCCCAAAGTATCCTGAAATCATCCACGGAGTTATTATTAAACATTAAAAATTGGGCTAGCTCAGACTGAAATTGCTCACAGAATACTGGATTATTAAAATATTTGATTTTACTAACTTAAAACCCACGGATTATTTCTTAACCTTAATTACCTAACAGGTTAGTTCTTTTGCCGAATTTCCTAGTGTCTTAAGGCGAGACACTGCAGGTGAATAGTCAAATATACTTTTTTTGTTGATTTTGAGATTTTGTTATATTTTGCTTCCTAAACATGTCTTCTATGAAACTAGTGACAATAAAACGTCAATAACACACATTTAGTTGTTTATTTTACATCATTTTGCCTTATTGCATCCATAAATGTATACATATTTAATGGGGAAGTGCCTCATTTTCATATATAAACATACATTTCAGAAAACTTGCAATATATTTTTTCTTAGTTTATATGTACATAACAAATTGGGAAAGTTTCATAGTGATATCTATTCAAATATAGTTTGCCAATTAGGGGGTACTACACTGTACTACACTGTTTGTAGCCTGTGTGTAGTTCTGTTCAGTTCAATAACATCATTATTATTATTATTCAGTTATCAGGCATGTGTTTAGGTTGTCTATTACTAATGGTTTGATTAGGTATTGTGTTTGTAAATATCTGTTTAAAAAAAAAAGTATGGCATTTTACAATACAGAACTTTGAAGGCGTTTTCCCAAAAATTAGTTTTAAGAGTTTTTCCTCATACTCTGAGCCAGAAATCTCCACTTCAGTAGCACTCACATACACCAAACCTTCCAGTTCTATTCATATCTATGTTCTGAAGGTATTTACAGAAGGGTTTGTTGATATCGCATTCATACCCTGATTTATATCACATTTTATTCCTAAAAACATGGCGAAATATGGAATTTTACCATAAAAATTTACTGAATGGAGTATTTTCTGATTTATGGAGTGATAAAAAGAGATATCCAAAATCCCCTCTGTAATAACCTTTGGCTCTAATATGTCAACAAAATGAAACTATAATTTTGAAAATGGCTTTATCCAATGTTCAGATTTCTGTCCTGGAATTATATGCAAATTAGTGCATATTTAAGTAGATCATGCCTCATTTGCATATTTAAACATACAATTTCAGAAAACTTGTAATAGAAAAAAGTCTTGTCTTAATATAAGTAATCAACTGGGGAAGTTTCATTGTGATATCTATTAGTTAATTTTTTTACCCTATTCACCTGCAGTGTCTCCCCTTAAATACCTATGTTAACCTATTTTTGATTATAGGATCTTCAAATGATTATCTTAGTCTCTTTGGTTTTAAGACAATCCTGTTGCATTTAACATTGTCTTTTTAAATTACCTTTTTTTTTTTTTTTTTTACTTAAATGTTTTATTAACAGTTTTTAGACAGACAGCACTTACAAAAAATAAATAATAAAAAATAAAGAGACTAGCATCACAATAAAAACAAAAAGAAAAAACAGTGCACATAAATATTTACATGGGTATCACATGGTTAGTTGTCTGGTTCCCCTACTGTTGTTTTCTAGGTATTTGATACAAAGGCTGATTGTGTATCTCCCTTAAACAGGCATAAACAGGTAATTCCTACTCAAAGATGATAAATGCTGACTAAGGCTTGTATGTGTGATCTGGGTCCAGAGACCCTCCTTGAGCTTCTTTCTTCCCTTCTCCTTCGTCCTTTCTTTTTTTTTTCTCTTGTTTATTAACTTTCACTTTGCCTTTTGGTTCACCCATACACACACCACATCATCCCTGAATATTTAATATCACACCGTTAAACAGACATAAATAATAAGGTATAAAAGCATTCAGCAATTGTAATATCCCAAAAACAAAATAGAAAATACTAATTAAAGCACAGGTGTGTGACATGGGTTCATAGACCCTCCTTGAACATCTTTCCTCCTTTACCCTTCGCTCTCTTGTGTTGCATTTGGTTCTTCCTCTGTGATGTCGTTCTCGTTCCTTTTATAATCCTCCCACTTTCCCCATCTTTCCCCAAATTTCTCTTCCTGTAACCTCAGCATGTGTGTTATCCTTTCCATATCCTGTATTTCTTCCACTATTCCTACCCATTTTGCTATTGTCGGTGGGTCTTCCTTGTACCACAGTCTCGTTATTGCTTTTCTGGCCGCTATCAACATTATCTTTATTAAATATTTGTCCCCCCCTTGTATTCCCTCATGTGTCAGGTCTCCTAAGTAAAGCACCAGTCCTGTTTGTGGTAGCCCGTATCCTAATATTCTGATCATTGCTTCCCCTATCTCCTCCCAATACCCCTTCAGCTTCTGACATCCCCAGAATATGTGCGTGTGATTTGCCCCCTCCTTCCCACACATCCTCCAGCATGCTTTTTGTGTTGGTGCATATTTTCCCTTCAGCTCTGGGGTTATAAAGAATCTGATTATGTTTTTCCATCCAAATTCTTTCCATATTCTCGATCCTGTTGTTGAATGTTGTACCTCGCATATGTTCCCCCATTCCTTCCCTGTTATTCCTATCTCTAGTTCTCTCTCCCATTTCTCCCTTATATAATCGGTCGTGTGTCCCTTGCTGGTCATTATAGCCCGGTATATTGCTGATATTACTCTTCCTTGCCCCCCTTCATATGCCCATACTATCATCTTTATTATTCCATTCTGTTCCTCGTCTTTGGCCCCCCTTATTTCTTTGTTGTAGTAGTCTCTAACCTGTAGATATCTGAAGTGGTCCCTGTTTTCTAGTCCAAATTTCTCCTTTAATTTTTGTAGTGTCTGCATTTCTCCCTTCTCTATCATTTTGCATATCGCTGTTGCCCCCCCCCTCTCCCACCTTCTGAATCCATGGTCTAACCTCCCTGGTTTGAATCTCTTGTCATGTGCTACCCATCTCAGGACCCCTGACTGCTTCTCCAATTTGTGTGTTTTTACTACTCTGTTCCATATGGTCAAGGTGCATTTGGTGATTGGATCTAATAGTCCCTCTTTTTCTTTAAATAGTTCCCTATCTCCCACCAGAGCTTGTACCTTGTATCCCTCCCCTTCTTTTTCAATGTCTTTCCATCTTGCTTCATATCTGTCGTTACACCAGCACGTCACTGCTCTCAGTTGTGCTGCATAGTAATAATCTTGTAGGCTGGGTACTGCCATCCCTCCCTCTTCCTTTGGTAGTTGTAGTGTTTTATATCTGACCCGTGGTCTTCTCCCCGCCCATATGAACCTCGATATCAGTCTGTCCCACTCCCTGAATTGATTCTGTGGTATTTGTATCGGTAGTGACTGGAATAGGTACAGTAACCTTGATAGTATGTTCATTTTAATGACCTCTATTCTTGAATTGAAGTCCAAGGGCATTACTGTCCATCTCTCTAGGTCTCTCTTGATGTTCTGATTTATCTGTGTATAATTCGCCTCAAACAGTTTCTCCACCCCTCTCGTGATGTTCACCCCTAAGTATTTAATCTTGTCCATGTCCCATCTTATCCCGTACTGTTCTCTAATTTCCGTCGTTGGAGAATAGTTCCATGCTAAGGTCTGTGTCTTTGTCACGTTTAGTTTGTATCCTGAGTAGTGGCCATATTCCTTCAGTAGATCCATCAGTGCCGGGAAGCTCTTTTCTGGTTGCCTCATGTATACTATCACGTCGTCTGCAAATAGGCCTAGTTTATATTCCGTTCCCTTTATCCTTACTCCCTTGATGTCCTCGGTCTGTCTGATCAGTTGTGCCAGTGGTTCTATGAAAACGGCGAAGAGCGTCGGTGAGAGACAACATCCCTGTCTGGTAGCCCTCTCTAATCTGATTCTATCCGTCAAGCTGCCATTCACCTTAACCCTCGCTGTCGGTTCTTGATATAGCGCCTTGATCATCTTCATCGCCCTCCCGTTCAGTCCGAACCTCATCAATGTTTTATATAAAAATGTCCAGCTCACACTGTCGAACGCTTTTTCTGCATCTAGGCCAGGGGTGGCCAACCAGTCAGAGACTAAGAGCCACAAAAAAATGACTGTGGTACCACAAAGAGCCACACCATATACCAGCGTTTCTCAACCTTTTTTTTCAGTCACGGCACCCTTCATGTGTTTATAGGTCTCACCCTCTGGCCTCTGAAGTTGCTAATGTCTTTTTTATTTGGGACTCACAGGGTTAAAAGTACCCTGTGAGACCCACGGTTGCAAAATTACAAAATCACTTTTAGCCATTTAAAAAAAAAATTATTTAAAAAATTTTAAACTATTTTACTATTTCTTTCACTATTTGGGCACTTTTACACAATTCCTGTGAGTCTATGGAACACCTAGGTTTTTTTCAAAAAAAAATGCATTGTTTTGTATTTCTAATCAAGTACTAAAAACCGCATTTTTCTACCTCAAGATCTTAAGCCGTTTTGAGGCTGGGCTCCAACCACTGTGTGGCCTGGTGCCAACTGCCACATCAACTGCCACATTATTATGCAGCTGAGAAATCTCTGACATCACAGATATGCACATTTTCAGATGACTCAGTTCAGTGAGGGTGAATATTGTGAGAGGAGAATTGGAAGAATTCGCCAATATGAGAATTAGAGACATATATCCTATTAATATAAGTCCACATAGCTAAGAAACAATGGTAAACACTGAAAAAAGCCATTTATAAGATAGTTCCCCTTTAAGCACATGTATAGTCAATTGGTCCTGTTGTTCAGCCTCACAATGCTATTTGATAGTAAATGTGTTTATATGTCCCACCCTCTGGCCTCTGAAGTTGCTAATTTCTTTTTAATTTGGGCCTCACAGGGTTAACCTCTTAAGCCCGAGATATACAGTAAAAGTGTATATTTTCAGCATTATGTTTGTTTACCAATTATTTTAACTGTTATTAGTGAAATATAAGATTATAGAAATCTCAGGGCATTGAGTCGGAAACCGGCGCATATTGACAGGAGGAAGTGGCACAGCCAAAAGTGAGTGTAGTCTTTTGAAGGAAGAGACTCAGGGCTTTCAAATTTCGAAAAACTACCCTACCCAGCTCACACCAGCCCCTGTCAATCATCTGACTTCTGGATTTACTTTTTAATTTCTCTTATTTTTTGGGATCATCTCCCACAAACCTGAACGTTATTGCCATAAAACAGAACGCAGTTAGTTTCTCTACCTTTCTGTGAACGTCTTGCAAAAAACGGTGTTGCAATATGATGAAAAATGGTGGAGAAATTTACATTATAAAAAAGATGGCAGAATTCAGTACTGTATCTACAAAACCTTCTGTTTAATCATCTTCCCTTTATTCATTTGCTTAGATTTTTCAGGTCTGGTCAATTTTAGCATGGTGTTATTTACAGTCAAAGATAATTTTTTTTTTAAATAGAATTGATATTCTCCTTTGGTTCATTACAATTTTCTCAAGCCTATTTCCTACACTATTTCTGACACTGATCCATATATGTCCCTAGATTCAGATACCAAGAACATGCAAATGGATCATTTAAAAAAAAATTGTAAATGTTTATTCTACGTCCTTATGGAATGAGTGACATAAAAAAAAAAAAAGTAAATTTTTTTTTTTTTTTTTTTTTTTTTTTTTTTTTTAATTTTTTTAATTTTTTTTTATTGATGGAAGAGCCGCACATTGACGGGCAAAGAGCCGCATGCGGCTCGCGAGCCGCGGGTTGGCCACCCCTGATCTAGGCTAATCAGTACCGCGCTACCCCCTTGTTTTTGTATCTCCTCTACTATGTGTAATGTCTTTCTCACGTTGTCCTGTGTCTGTCTCCCTTTAATAAATCCAGTTTGATCTTCATCTATAATGTCTGGCATAAACATCTCAAATCTTTTTGATATTATCGATGTATACATCTTGTAATCTACGTTAAGTATGGACACAGGTCTGAAACTACTACATAATTCCCTATCCTTCCCTTCCTTCGGTATCGTGGTGATTATGGCTTCCTTCCACGAGGGGGGGCATTTTCCCCTCTTCCATCGTGTGTCTGAACGCCGCCCCTAATATGGGTGCTAATTCAGTTCTAAATGTCTTGTAGAATTCCGATGGGAATCCGTCGCTCCCCGGAGACTTGTTGTTTTTAGCTCTACTAATTGCATCTTCCAGTTTTTTTTTTTTTTTTTTTTAATATATATTTTTATTTCATTTTTTGGAAGAAAAGGCAGGATATATAATACACATACAATGCACATATAATGCACATAAAAACATAAATTTAAATTATTTGCCAATTACATGCATTGGCTTGCCCCTTGCCTCATTTAAAATAAAAAACTCCTACCCCCTAACCCCTGCACCAACCACCGTTGACAAAAAATAAATAAAATAATAATAATAATAATAATAATAATAATAATAATAATAATAATAATAATAATAATAATAATAATAATAATAATAATAATAATAATAATAATAATAATAATAATAATAATAATAATAATAATAATAATAATAATAATAATAATAATAATAACCCCCCACCCAACCCACCCCGTCATAGGCCTGAGAAGAAAATTAATTGAACAAAACTTTCAACAAAGACCAAGAAAAATAAAAAAAAAACTAAAAGGAATTATACAGATTATTAGTTATGTCCTGCTAGCTATATATTGAAGGTCCTAACTTGATAGAGAATATGGTTCCAGCTATCTATTGTTTGATATCTTGCCCCATTTAATCTAGCTGTAGAAAGCTCCATTGTTACAACATCAGCTAATAACTGTTTCCAGTGATTAAAGGGCAGAGAGTGTGGAGCTTGCCATCGCAGCGCCAACATTTTTTTTGCAGCAGTACTTCCTGCCAGCCAAAATCGTCTCTGAACAATACTTAAAGCTAAATAATCATCATCATTAAGGAGAAGTAATTTGGGACAACAGGGAATATGTTTTTGTAATACTTTAGATAGATAATTAGTTATCTGTTCCCAGAAACTTTTAACTGTGGGGCATTCCCACATCATATGTGTAAAAGTACCAGTAGTATTTAGAGAACAAAGTGTACAGTTTGGTGACATAGCACGTCTCATTCTATAAGCTTTCTGGGGGGTTAAATATGTTTTATGGACAAAATTGAAATGAATCTGCTGATGATTTGGGTTTCGTGATGCCATAGTAACATTTCCCCAAACTCTGTTCCAATTGATAGTGATGGTGTTCTAATCCCAATTCTGTGCTCCACGATTGGATAACAGGTATTAACGAAGTACATCTTTGTGATAGATCTTTATAAATTATAGAGACTTGTCCTTTGGAGAGACCTGCAGTTTTTTTAGAGAAAGTAATTAACGGGTGAGTAGTTGGTTTGGTCCATGGAACTCCATAGGCTCGCATAGCCGAGCGGAGCTGTAAATATAAAAAAAAGGAGGTGCCAGGTAAGTATGACTCTTTCAGATCTGAGAATGTTCTTAGACCATTGTCCTCCATAACATCGCCAAGTACATGAATGCCACAGTTGGACCATGATTGAGCTACAAAACTGCGGCCTCCGCTAAGCAAAAACGGGTTATGAAATAAGGGAGTCTGTTCATGCCACTTAGTATCCCAATTAAGTAACTTTTCATATTTGCGCCATAAAGATATGGCATGCGCTATTATCGGACCATAACGTAATCTACATTGCTTTAGTGAAATATCTGTAAAGACAATGTCTTGTAAACGAATCGGCGCCACAATATGTTTTTCAATATTAAGCCAGGGGGCCTCAGAATTTAAATTAAACCAACTCAACAGAGGACGAAATGATAACGCTTGAAAATATAACTTAAAATTTGGCACAGTTAAACCACCAGATTGCCGCTCATTTTGTAAGGTAGTAAGTTTAACCCGAGCTCGCTTGCCTCGCCATATAAATTTTGAGACTGCTCTATGTAAATTTTCCCAATGAGCAACAGGTGGGGCAATAGGAATCATGGAACTACAGAAGTTTACTCGAGGTAATATGTTCATTTTGATAATAGAGACTCTTCCGGAAAGGGAGACGGGTATATTACACCATCGATTGAGATCATTTATGATTGACCTAATGGTTCTATTGTAGTTTACGGACACAATTTTTTCAATTGAAGGAAATATATCAATACCAAGATATTTAAATTGTGTTACAACCGGGATCTCATGGTCAAGCACAGAGTTAGGAGTGGTTCTTAGGTACATTAGTGCTGATTTGGTCCAGTTTATTTTATAACTTGAAATTGAACTGAATTTTTCAAAGATTTTCAGGAGGCTTGAGAGAGACTGAGATACATTCTCCATATATAACAAGATGTCATCCGCATAAAGCGAAATATGATGATCAGTAGAATTTACAGAGATTGGCTTAATGTTTTCTGATTGCCGTATAGCTTGGGCTAAAGGTTCAAGGGATAAAATAAACAAGCTTGCAGAGATCGGATCCCCTTGCCTACTTCCACGAGTGATTTTGAAAGGAGGAGAACTAATATCTCCGGTTATGACACTGGCTGATGGATTAGAAAATATTATTTTTACCATATTTATAAAATTTTGACCTAGTCCCATATGTTTCAGTACAGCCCAAAGATAGGTCCACTCCAGACGGTCAAAGGCCTTCTCTGCGTCAACAGAGAGAACAGCTGACGACACTTTAGCTTGAGAGGCGGAGTTGACAATGTGAAGGAGACGTCGCAAATTATCAGACGAAAGCCTTTTTTTAACAAAACCACTTTGATCTGGGTGAATCAGTTTAGGTAAAAACTTTTCAAGACGGCAAGATAATACTTTAGAAAATAGTTTGGCATCTGTATTAATTAAAGAAATAGGGCGCCAATTAGAACACTGGTTTGGATCTTTACCTTTTTTTAATAAAAGAGAGATTAGGGACATATTCACGTCTCTCCCTAAGGAGCCTTTAGATATGGATATATTAATCATCTCAAGTAGTAGCGGGCCTAAGACGTCCCAGAACCGCAAATAAAATTCTGGGGGAATGCCATCCCACCCTGGAGACTTGCCTTTATTCATAGTTTCCAGAGATGTTTTGAGTTCTTGCAATGATATAGGAGCACCCATTAAACTTGATTCAACTGGTGACAAAACAGAGAGGTTAAGGCCACTTAAAAAGGATTCAATCTCTTCAGAGGGACGCTCGCCTTCTGTAGTATATAAATCATTATAAAATTTTGCAAATCTTGTATTGATTAATTTTGGATCTGTAAGCAGCTCACCATTTTCTGATGTAACAGTAGTAATATTTCCTACAAGATCACTATTGCGTAGTTTGTTGGCCAATATTTGACTCGGTCAACTACCATGAAAGTATTGGTTTACTCTACCTTTATGGATGGAGGATTCTGCTCTTTTCCTGATAAGATCGTTTAGTTCACTCTTAACATTGGCTAGTGTGGCGGCAGTCTGTTGAGAGTAATGCCTCTGTTGAGATAGGTCCAAGGTAGACAGCATGGTTTCTAATTCCGATATTCGTTTTAGCTGAGATTTATTAAGACTTGAAGAGAAAGTAATAGCATTATTTCTGACAAAGCCTTTCGTAGCGTCCCAAAGTATCCTGAAATCATCCACGGAGTTATTATTAAACATAAAAAATTGGGCTAGCTCAGACTGAAATTGCTCACAGAATACTGGATTATCCAATAAAGAGCAGTTAAAGCGCCATCTTGTGGCCTTTTTCTTAGCCTGGCTGAATTGAAATTGACAGAAATAGGCATGGTGATCTGATAAACTCATAGGTCGGATTTCAATTTTTTTTACGTCTGAAAATAAGGATGCTGATATTAAAACTAAATCAATACGGGAAAATGATAGATGTCTATTAGAGAAAAAAGTATACTCCCTGTTGCCTGGATTATGAACCCGCCAAATATCAATAAGATTAAAGTCAGATAGCAAGTGCTTTAAAGCGTTTGTCGAGCGAGCATTATGATTAACTGCTTTTGATTTATCCCAGGTATGATCCAAAACAGAATTCATATCCGACCCAATAATCAACTGGAAATCAGCTAGTTCCATTAGGATTTTATTCAATGATTGAAAAAAGTCTGGTTCATACAGTAACAGTTGGGTGCATAGACATTAATAAACGCAATTTTCTTACCATTATGAATACATTTTAGAAAAGCTATTCTTCCTTCTTGATCACTGCCTTTGCCTATGATGGTAATTTTGCATTTTTTATCAATGATTATAGCAACCCCTTTGGTTTTATTCAAAGCTGAAGCAGAAGAAGCCACTTTATAACGCTGATTTTCTAATTTGTGCATATCTCCTTCAAGCAAGTGCGTTTCTTGAAACATGCATATTTCAACTCGATTTCTTGATATAGTATCAAGACAGCTAGCCCTTTTAATGGAATTGTTAAGACCTTTAACGTTCCATGAAAAAATAGCTAAAGACGACATTTATAATATGAAATAAAATAATTCAAAAGTATATTAATCTGTACTAATAGATAACCCAAATTTGGTCTTTGTTGACGAGATGCCCAAAGTATGCACATAAGGAAAAAAAAGGCCCATATAACCCACCCCATCTTAACAAAAAAAATCTGTAAGAAATTTAAAAAACAGTACAAAAACTTCAAATACAAAACAAAAAAAACAAGAAAAAACAAAGGTGATTGGTGCCCCTCCCACGTAGATCCTCCCCACCCTGTATATCTAACACAGGGTTGTGACATAGCTGCAAATGTCCCAGTGGGCTCATGTCCCAGTGGGTGGCTGTGTGCTAGTCGGCTCTCTGTGCAATTGGAATAAACAGTATTGATTAACAGGTGTCTAAGCAACTATTCAGTTGGAATATATCTTTATGACATTTGTCAAATTGATAAAAATAATATTAAAAAACAAAAAAAACGTTGTGTTTATCCAATTAATAAGTATCTTAGATAGCTTAACTATGTCCCTCTGCACAGAGAGACCTCGCAGAACTACACCACCCAGATGAATCCTATGATGGACTATGCAGATGGTGGTTAAGATAAAAGAAAAAAAAGAAAATAATAACTGAAAAAAAAAAAAAAACTATGAAGAGCAGCAGGTAAAAATAAAAGGAGTATTGGCCAAAAGTATGACAATTACTTTTACTTTGTTGGTATCACCATTAAATAATTGGTGTTCTTGAGTAAAAGTAAAAACAAATAAGAAACAGCAATAATAAATAGCACTGATAATATCGCCTAGTAGCATTTTATTTAACCATCAAAATATGGTGACTATGAATGTGTGATATTGTCTATCATCTGTTAAGTATTTTGTTATTGCAAGTGTTTATATACTAAACTATAGTACATTTAGTTTGAGGAGAATTTTAGTAATGGAAAAACAAATAATGAATCGAAAAAAAACAGGAAGAAAACAAGTAATTAATAATAATAATAATAATAATAATAATAATAATAATAATAATAATAATAATAATAATAATAATAATAATAATAATAATAATAATAATAATAATAATAATAATAATAATAATAATAATAATAATAATAATAATAATAATAATAATAATAATAATAATAATAATAATAATAATAATAATAATAATAATAATAACAAAGAAGGTAGTAATTTACACACTAGATTCAATTATTATGATTTTTTGCTGGAAAACTCAAATGACAAAACGATTAAATGTAAATATATATATACATGCATACACACATACATATATATATATATACATATATATATACACACATATATATATATATATATATATATATATATATATATATATATATATATATATATATATATATACATATATATACATACCATGCAAAGGAAGTAAACAAAAGAAAGGGGGAGAAAATAGAACATTATTAAGTAACCAATATTTAACACTAAACGAAATTCATAAAATAATAATCATTAATTTCAAAGGAGTGCTCAAGGGTAGAACTTAAGTAATGAAAAAAAAAAAATGAAAAAAAGACGACTATAGAAAACATTTATATGGAGCATATGCAAGTGTGTTACCAACCTAATTATTATAAAAAACATTGAAGCAAAAAAAACAAAAAAAGCCTATTGAATTTCAGATACAAAATTATAAATAGTAAATATACCAAAACCCTCCCCAAAACAAGAAATATTAATGACATAGTTATAGCACTAACGAAATTTTGTATGCCTAATAGTAATCATAAAAAAAAGAAAGAGAAAAAAAAAAAGCTGAATAGCCAATAATAATAATTATGATGGAAATAAAAACCAAATATGTAGGCTATAAACTGTAGATGCCTCGAAAAGAGAGGGGATTTGCAATAAGGCCTATTAATAGTGAGCCATAAAGCACCAATAAGCTACTTTTTTAACACGACAAAAAAAATTGACAAAGCCTGTTTATATGTATATATAAACAGGAGAACTGCAAGCAAATAGCAAGTGGGGGGGGGGGAAGAGAAAAAGAAGTAAGGAACCCCACCTCATATAAGCAGAGAGGCTATTGGACAACATTTGAGAGAAATAAATTAAAATAAAGAGTCCATTAGACCATGTCGGGTTTTCTGATATTACTTAATAGCCAATATCAGCGTGAGGTTACTCAGCAGGTTATAATAGACAATAGATCATTTTGATACCTGCTTTCTTGTAATGTCCTTGCGCCGATTAATAGATAATTCACCATTTGCTGCTCTAGACGTCTCCCTCCTGAGACGTCCCCTCTTCTCTCTCCTTGCTCTGAGAAGCATTATCCTTGTTGCCCTCCGCCTCAACATCCGTGGGCTTTATGTAGTTGTCAAAAAAGCCCTGAGCAAGCTCCGCCGTAGGAAACTTGTGTGTCACATCTTGGAAAGTTAGGATGAGTGTTGACGACGATGGGTTGATAAATCCACATCTGATATCAAGCCTTCGCAGCTCAGATCTCACCTCTTTAAATTCAGATCTTTGCTTAAGGATTTCGGGATTAACATCGGGAAAAATGCTGATCTTTGCCCCATTGTAGCTTATGGATTTTGATTCTGCTGCTTGTCGAACAATCTTTCTTTTGACCTCAAGACTGTATAGCCTCGCAATCATGCAACGAGGAGCATTCTTCACAGGGCCCGTGCGGTGCGCCACACACACGACTGGAGCGGGTCCAATAAAGTCATCTCCAAACATCTCATACAGGAGCTTGGTGGTATAGGCAGTGGGGTTACCAGCTTCAATACCAGCAGAGAGCCCGAAAATTCTTATATTAAACTTTCGGCTGTGATTCTCGAGCTGTTCTGTCTTCTGTCGCAGACATTTATTTTCTTCCATTATCGCATTCTGGCGACGCTCCAGCTCAGAGATTCTCACATCAGCTTCCACACTGGCCTGGTCATGGTCATTCATTCTGTCAATACAGGAGCCCATCTGGGTCTTTAGCTTATCCAGACTTGTATTAACTGAAGCCAATTTAATATCCAAGGCTGAAGTGATTTCTTCTCTCACAATTTCACGCATTACCGTAGCCATTTCAGCAGTGAAAGATTTACCGTGGCGTGTGCCTTGAGCCATGGTGAACAGCAGCAGGTGCGCCTGTACGTGGCTCGTTAGACCAACAGGTGTAGTCAATCCAGATTGTGTCGTCTTGCGCTCTTACAAGCTTTGATAGTTCAAGTTCAACGAGGTATCACACAGCAAAAAATATAAAAGTCTTTCTCAGGACAAAGAGATTATAATTAATTAGCAGCAAAAGTCCATCGGAATACTTATATTAGATTAATGGGAGCAGCCGGAGAGAAGCAACCAAACGTGTCACAGCCACCGGAAACGGAACGGCAGCTCCTTCTTACTTTGAGTTCTTGTTCCGTAATTATTTTATTTAATTCTTCATTCTGTTCTTTCCCTATCGATGGTAACTCTAGCTTCTCCAGATATGTTTCTATTTCCTCTTCTCCCGCTGCTTTTGGCTGTGTGTATAATTTCTCATAGTATTCTCTAAATGTCCTCTCTATTTCAGCTGGGTCCCTCAATATTTCATTAGTCTTTGTATCCCTTATTGTGTGTATCGTGTTCAACTTCTGTTGCGTTCTAATTCTCCTAGCCAACAGTCTGGTCGCTTTTGGTCCCCCTTCATAGTACGTTTGTTTCATGAACCTCGCTTTCTTTTCTATTTCCGTCAATAATTCCCTATTTATCCTGACCTTTACTTCTTTGATTTCTCAGAGCGTTTCCTGTTCTTTTGATATCTGGTGTCTCCCCTCTAGCTTCTTCAGCTTCCCTATCAGATTGTGATATGTCTCCGTTCTGGCCTTCTTCAGCATTGCTGTTTTTTCCATCAATTTCCCCCTTATCACTACCTTCAGTGTGTCCCATAGAATGTTCGGGTCTACCGCCCCGTTGTCATTTTCTTCCTTATATCTGGCTATCTCCTCCTTGATCTGACTCACCACCCCCTTGTTATTTAATATTCCTACATTTAGTCTCCAAATCGTGTTCCTCCGTCTCCCTTCTAGATCTACTGTCAGATATATGGCACTGTGATCCGATATGTCCGCCACTCCTATACTGCTCTCCCGTGCCCTGTAACTGTCCCCCGTCGTCATCAAAAAGTAGTCTATTCTCGCATATGTCACGTGTGGGTGTGAGTAATGTGTGTATTCCCTGTCCATGGCGTGCATCCCCCTCCAAACGTCTGTAATTCCCATTTCCGTCATCTGAATATTCATATATCTACTGATGGGCGCCCGTCCTTTTCTAGTACTCGTGGTGTCTAGGTCGTGATTCAGTACTACGTTAAAATCTCCCGTACATATCAATATCCCTTCTAGTTCCATCACTATCATGTCAAAAATGGTCTCATATAAATCCCTCTCACTCTCTGGGGGTGCATAAACATTTACTAACGTAACCATTTGGCCCTCCATTTTCCCCTTCACCAGAACAAACCTTCCCTCCTTGTCTCTTACTTCCTTGATCAATTCAAATTTGACTGTGTTTTTGATTAACGTGATTACTCCTCTCCTCGGGTTTTGTTCAAAGGAACTATAGTATGCATTTTCATATCCAAATCTCTTCAGTTTCTCATGACCCTGTGCTACCAAATGTGTCTCCTGCAGAAAAATCACTTCCATCTCACTTTTTTTACATTTCAACATCACTTTGCCCCTTTTTATCGCATTATTCATTCCATTAACGTTTAACAACATCATTTTTATACCTTTAACCCTTGTCATCTTTCTTCTTCTTTCGTCTGTCAGTCCCCCCCATGTCACACTCATTCCCCCCTCCGGTTGGAGCCTCCGCTCTCTTCACCGAATACATATAATGATTAACATAAATAAAAAACATAAACTTTACATAAAGTGCTCCCAAGGCGTTCGGGGGGTCCCTGTCCCCCCCCCTGTCCCCTGCTGGTGGGTGAGGGGTAATTGCCCTCCTAGCGAGGGGCCCCCTCCTGACGGCTTGGGGGTTGGAAACCCTTGCCCCCAATCGCTCGTCATATTTGTCCAGCTTTCTTACTGTTTTTTTTTTGCTTTCGAGCTCCTGGTCAAAAGCGCTCTGTCCTTCCTTTTGATCAAAGACCCTCTTTTCTTGGTCCCTCTCAATGTGACTCATATGTTTCATTGTCCCTCCTTCCTCCCATATCCGTGTGCGGTGTCTCCCGTGTACCCCTTATTACTTTCTTTTCCTCTCCTCTATTTTCTATGTGATGTCCATTTATCCCCTTAATCCCTCCCAACTGTGTTACTCACAGCGTGTGTCTATGTATCTGTTTCAGTATGTTCTGTGTCTCGCCTATCAAACCTAGTTATATTTCCATTTATTTCCTCCATCAGCTTGTGTATTATGTGTCCATGTATACGTTACGTTCATTTCTATATCCTGCCTCTACCTGGGAATGTGTGCTTATGCATATGTTATTTCAGTTTCTATACTTTGTCTCTATTTGAATAGTTTTTTCAATCTCTTGTGCGTGTACTCATCCGTTCGCCTCCTCTCCGTCTGGCCTCCTCATCCGTCTCCGTCCTCGCTCCGTCACGTTTCACCTCCGCCTTCTCCTCTCTCCTCCCTCCGGTTTCGGTCTCCCACTCTGATCCACCTGCGGGCTCCCTCCAATCTCTGCTGCAAGCTCCGCGTCTGTTCCTCCCGCCTCCTTCCTTCTCCGTCCTGCGTCATCCGCATCCCTCACCGTCTCATCTCTCGCTCCGCTTCTCGTGCCGTCGCGTTCATCGCCGCCCCTTCCTCCCAGTGAATCCTTAGCGAGGTCATGGGTGACTGGAATCTCATTCCGTTTTCTTTCAGGGTTTTCTTCAGTCCCGCGTAGGACCTGCGTGTTATCGCTACCGCTGTCGAGTAGTCGTGATCAAATGATAGTCTTTTCCCTTCGATTTCAATCTTCTTGGTCCACGCGGTTCTGAGTACCAATTCCTTAACCTCGAATTTCAGAAAGTTAATAATCACCGCCCTCGGAGGTCTGTCCGGTTGTGGTCTCGGAGCCAACGCCCTGTGGGCCCTCTGTATCTCCATTTTTTCCAGTCCCGTTTCCTTCAGTTGTTCTTTGATAAGCTTTTCCACATATAGGGTCACCGATTCCCCTTCGACTCCTTCTTTCAGTCCCCATATTCTGATGTTATTTCTCCGTGACCTCCCCTCCATGTCCGACATCTTTGTCTCCATCTGTTCTTGTTTCTGAATCACACATGTTAATACCTCGTGTATCTCCGTGTTCCATTCCTCCGCGTGTGCCGTCCTAGTCTGTAACTCGGTCACGTTTCTGTCCTGTTCCGCCATCTTCTCCTCCACCCTTTTGATTTCTGTATTCATTTCACCTCTGAAGTCCTCCTGTTCCTTCCTCAATTCCTCCCGTAGCTTCCCAATATCATTCCTTATCGTGTCCGTGTTCAGTTTTATCGCCGCTGTTATGTTCTCCAGTATCCCGGCCTGCATGATCATGGCCCATCCTGGCATTCCCGTGTCTGCCTCAGCGGTACCTCCCCCTTCTTCCGCCTGGCTTTTCTCGGCTTCGCTTCGGGGATTCTGTTTCTTCAGATTCTCTCCTTCTCGTATGTTCTCCATTTCTATTTCCTTCACAATCGTTGTCTCTTCCTTACTTCTCGTGAGCATTTTCCTTTTTAATTACTTTTCGGGTCTTTTTTTATCCGTTTTTTCGCTCATTTGACCAGGAGCTCTATCGCACGTGTGTTATCCGTCTGCTCTCATACCGGAAGTCCCTTAAATTACCTTTCTAAATGTATTTAGCTTTGACCCTTTTAACCTCCTTCCAGTTAAGAGTACCCTCCTCCCGTTCGGATGCACTCCTTCTCCTACTTAGATGCACCTCTCCCCGTAAGGCTTAGGTAGTCCGCTACAACGGTACAACCAGCCTTGGCTGCCTTGCCCGACGCCGGCCCCTCTCCCCCAACAGAGATGCAGGTCTCCACTTCCGGCGGTAAGGTCTCCTCTCATGAACGGAAGAAGTCCCCTTATTTTACCTTCAGGTGCAGTTTTAGGCTGGGTCCCTTTCCAATCTTAGGAGTGACAGTCCAGATTCCTCTGAATTGACACCCCTTACCCCTCTGCTTCCCAGTGGTTATTTTCAAACCTGCTGATCACAGAAGCACAACTCGCCTACTAACGCATTCGGTTTCGGCTTACTGTGGCCTGACTGTACATTGAGCCAGACGCATTTATGCCAATAGGGTCATAATGCTCTCTGACCGGCCGGTGACGCAGTCGATAGATATCTCATAGTCCGTCATCAAGTCAGGACCCCAAGCAGCTAATTGTCCGTAGTACCTATCAGCCACTCAGTTTTGAAACCTACGGTCTGCTCCCCATCCCACTTGCTATGGGTATGGAAACTTTGACCGTTTTCACCAGCCTAGCCTGTTCACAGCAGGTGCTGTGCCCCTCCCGGTGCACTGCCCTACTTCTAGGTGTGGACCGTCGTCCACGTACCACCCAGTGCCCACACTTACTTACGTGCGACGTTTCCTGGGCCGACTAGACGGAAACACAGTAAGATGTTGGTCATCTTGCCAGACACGGGGGCCATTCAGTCTCTCCCCAGCTTACTATAGTGTGTGTTTAACGTGTCCAGGGAATCTTCCGATTCCACTGCCGCCTGCTATGGGCTAGAGGTTCGGAGTGCCTACCTCCTCCCTAACCCCTATTTTGCCACCTTAATCTCCTATTTTTCCTATATTACTGGCTTAATTATACTTTGCAAAGGTGAATAAGAGTCTAGTTTGGTCTTTTCTTAAATATGGGATTCATAAAGGGTTCTGGTGGTCTTTTACCCACTTAAAACTAAAATGCATAGTTTAGAATCCCTATCTCCCTCTCCCCGTTTGCCAAGGGGGTGAGAAAAAGATTCTTGTCTGGAGGACAGCTGCATCTCTGGTATGTCCTGTTTGTGGTATCAGTGTTGAGTGCCTAAGGGCCATCTCTTTGTTCTACTTTGGCTTGATCAACAGACCACTCTATACAGGTGGGTTCTAGGAGTAAGGTCAAGCAGTAGTCTGACCAGTTTGTTTTGAGATGTTTGTAATTTTGTCTTTAGCGCCTTTGAGGTGCTTTGGTACCATGAGGTGCAAGCATAGTCGTAGTACCCTTGAATGAGTGCTCCTGCCAGAGTCTTCAGGGTATTCTTGTTTACCAGAGAGGAGATCCGGTACAAGAATCGAGTTCGTTGGTTGACTTTTTTTATTACATTGGATGCCATTTTGTCACAGGAAAGATTAGCCTCTAGGATGGAACCCAGGTAGGTAATTTCATCTTTCCTTGTTACTGTATGTACTGTGTGGATTGATTGAACACTTTATTAAATGGGCCTGGTCTACAAGATACACTACACCACTAAGGTACCCATGTACATGTCGAAATACTTCCCAAAGGTCAGTGAATACCATGCCCACAACACCAGAGGGAGCTCCACAAATCATGTTCAACCCAAATTCGGCTCAAACAAGGGACTAAACACGTTTTCGCAATTATGCCACAACAATGTGGAACGCCCTACCCACAGCCGTAAAGGAATGTGAATCACTACCCTCCTTCAAAACCGCCCTCAAAGAGCACCTACGGGAGACTGAAATTAGAAACTAGCCACTGTAAATGTCCAAACCCCCCCACCCACCCACCCCCTCCTAATGTACAGTCTCCTCCCCACCGTATGTCTATATTTTCTTTTAGGATCTCTGGGTAACAGTACTGTATATTTGCATATCGTATATGTCACAAATGTAACAGTACTATATACCTGTATGTCCCTATGTCATAAATATCATGAATTGAAAATGGGGGACCCTGATGTAAACAAGACGAAAGTCTTTCTCTGGTCTGCATCCCCTTAACAATTGTGTGTATTGATAATAATAAAGTTTTCATTCATTCATACTACTGAGCAATAGTGCTAATCAGATGTATGTACAGAGTTGTTGTATTAATATGTATCTATCCATATTTATATATTGTGACATCCTCCAGGCACGACGCAGTATACAAGTAGATTTCTTGAACTGATTTTAATGAAGCTTGTCCATTCTCCATCCAAACCGTAAATACATACACAATACATACAAATGATACCATTAGCAATTGAAAGCCCATCAAAAACGTAGCTAACATCAACCGTCAAAATATAACGAAAATCATCATCCATAGCAATCAATACCTTATTGGCTGCGTGCCAGTATAAGATAACATCGATTGTGTTGTGTCTTTGTCCTTTTTCTTGTTATATTGTCTTGTGTTAGACAACTATTTTACTTGCTTGAATTGACCGCAAAGTCAAGACAGCCATCCATCAAGTCATGTCGGGTCTCAAAGAAAGGCGGAAACACGTCACCGGATATTAAGTGGGAAACAAGTCTTGTGAGACTAAATAATTGCACAAGCAAAAAGAAATCATGTGCCACTCATATTATAAACAATCTATGGTTGTTTTTTTGGTGGATGAGTCAAGTTGGTTGGTTGGTGGGTGGGTGGGTGCCTAAGTTTGTTTGGTTGGTTCATTTGTTTGGTTGGTCGGTTGATTGCTTCATTGGTTTGGTCGGTTGGTTGGTTCATTAGTTTGGTTGGTTGGTTGGTTAGTTGGTTGATTGGTTGGTGGGTGCATTAGTTATTTTGGTTGGTGGGTGTGTTAGTTAGTGGGTTGGTTGGCTGGTTGGTGGGTGGTTGAGTTATTTGGTTCATTAGTTTGATTGGTTGGTTGGTTCATTAGTTTGGTTGGTTGGTTCATTGGTTTGATTGGTTGGTTCATTAGTTTGATTGGTTGGTTCATTGGTTTGATTAGTAACTTAGTAACTTAGTAACTTAGTAACTTAGTAACAGTCTTTTGTTACTAAGTTCCAATGTGGGGGAAGAAGACAAAGGCTGTGTTTACTGTTACCACTGTAATTGTAACTGAGGGGTACAATTCCCTGACTGTATTGAGAGTATGGTATCATTAAACCACTACTTAGTTATGTACTTTAATTACTGGCCATACAGTACATGATATATCTGGTGAACACCCACACAAGAATACGGCAATGACAAAGAAAGTTCTAGTTAGAGGTATTTATTATTATTAGAGCAGCAACGGTAGGTTACAGATTGAGAATTATAATTGCGCTTGTAAGGCGAAGAACACTTAAAGTAGGTCAAGAGCGTAAGTCCATGAGAATAGTAAGATGGGTATAACTGACGCCACCTGTAGCATAGTAATTACATAAGGCACACTCGTAGTCAGCTGGAGACACTAGGGGATTCCCTCCGGTTGTAAGCCGGCAGGGTAGAGGAATGTTCGGGAGCAAAGTATGGATCAACGCGGAATAACGAGGCTCCAGATACAGGAGCCAGTGCAGTACTCCCTTGGTCCGCAGACAAAGCAACAGCTATAATCCAGTATGCACGACAGCATGGATGAAAGCTAGCCAGCCTCTGGTCCTAGAGGCGGGCTCGAGGGTGCTCCTCACAGGGGTAGATCCCACACGACAGTGGGGTAGACGGTTCTCTGCTCCAGCAGCCACGGTACCAAAGCAATATAATCCAGCCGGAAAAAGGCTCTGCATTCGCCGGTGTAGGTTCTCCGGTGTACATATCCAACGGTTCTCGTCTAGGACTCCTCGGGTGGTGGCGCGAGTTTAGGCCGCCCAGCCTGGATAAGTGCACTAGCTATAGGTACGACGAACCGGTGGTAATGCTGGTCACTGTAGAACGGTAGCCGCACGATACACTATAAATAATAGACTATTACTTCACAATAGAATAAGTCGAACTCGACGATACGGCGTTAAACTCTGACACATTAGCTATATATTCGCACGCGGTTCTCAAGGCTCTATTCAGGGGCAAAGAGGCCCACTTCACGGCACGTTGTATCGTGGTGAAGGCTTCAACGTTTTAGGATACTCAACACTGCTGTATCCACCTGCGACATATTTATACGTAAGGTGAATAATCTAGTGCCAACCTCAGTTCTGTCTCGCATTACTGCGCAAACCTGGACATGTTGAGACATGCCTTGGCGGTGTCTTTGAACTTGCCATTGGGGGTATGGCCGTTGGCGCCTAGGGGTCGCTGTCCAATAGGAGAACGAATATTATGGTCTGGCTTGTACCCAGGTAAAGGGATATTCCGTGTATATATACAAAGAATATACAAGGGATATCAAACGATATACAAATATTATACAAGGGATCTCAAGTAATAAATATATATATTCGGTTTAATCTGACCCTTTGTAACAGTAATGCTAAATCACTTTGTCTCAAGTCCTGTCTTTTTAGGAAGAGAGACCAGCCAGTATGGTCCCCCAAACTTTGCCCCACCCTTTTGGTCCCACTATTATTCGTTTTAGCTTGTTTTATAGAGATCTAACTAGTATATTTTTTTTCTAGTTTTGCCAATATATGATTACTTCTAAAACACATGTATCTTAACTAACTGTTTGGGAGAAAAGCAGAACTTTATATATCAATAACAAAGTGAATCTATTGAATCACAGCAGAATTGAGCCAGAGTTATATTGAACTATATCAGAATGTTTTCTGGATTTTATGGTTTTCTCCTATCACCAAACTTACACACAGCCGTCGCTAAAGATTTCTGGGAGTTAAAGCATGGTTATGAGTCAGAATATACCACAGCTGTTTGTTCTATTTTGGCCTATGTGCCTTAGTTTTGTTATTGACCTTTGGAGTCTGGAACACCCAGCTCTCACCCTTTTGTCCATTTAAATAGCTGTTCCAATAAATATTGTTATTTTTGATAAACTCCTGTCTTGTCCTGTGTCCACCACTTTGCATTCAAGGCCTACACGAGCCATACTTTAGGCTTGAATGTAACACCCACCAACCAACCAACTCACCAACCAACAAACCAATCTAATGAACCAACCAACCAAACTAATGCACCCACCCACCCACCAACCAACTCACCCACCAACCAACCAATCTAATGCACCAACCAACCAACTCACCCACCAACAAACCAATCTAATGAACCAACCAACCAAACTAATGCACCCACAAACCAACCAACCAACCAACGCACCTACCCACCAACCAAACTAACTCAACCACCCACCAACCAGCCAACCCATTAACCAAACTAACTAACGCACCTACCAACCAAACTAACTAATGCACCCACCAACCAACTAACCAACCAACTAAACGAATTAACCAACCAACCAACCAAACCAATGAACCGACCAACCAAACTAATGGACCAACCAACCAAAGTTAGGCACCCACCCACCCACCCACCAAGCTAATGAACCAACCAACCAGATTAATGAACCAACCAACCAACCAAACGAATGAACCAACCAACCAATCAAACTCATGAACCAACCAACCAATCAAACCAATGAACCAACCAACCAAACAAATGAACCAACCGACCAATCAAACCAATGAACCAACCAATCAAACTAATGAACCAACCAATCAAACCAATGAACCAACCAACCAAACTAATGAACCAACCAACCAATCAAACTAATGAACCAAATAACTCAACCACCCACCAACCAGCCAACCAACCCACTAACTAACACACCCACCAACCAAAATAACTAATGCACCCACCAACCAATCAACCAACTAACCAACCAACCAACCAAACTAATGAACCAACCAACCGACCAAACCAATGAAGCAATCAACCGACCAACCAAACAAATGAACCAACCAAACAAACTTAGGCACCCACCCACCCACCAACCAACCAACTTGACTCATCCACCAAAAAAACAACCATAGATTGTTTATAATATGAGTGGCACATGATTTCTTTTTGCTTGTGCAATTATTTAGTCTCACAAGACTTGTTTCCCACTTAATATCCGGTGACGTGTTTCCGCCTTTCTTTGAGACCCGACATGACTTGATGGATGGCTGTCTTGACTTTGCGGTCAATTCAAGCAAGTAAAATAGTTGTCTAACACAAGACAATATAACAAGAAAAAGGACAAAGACACAACACAATCGATGTTATCTTATACTGGCACGCAGCCAATAAGGTATTGATTGCTATGGATGATGATTTTCGTTATATTTTGACGGTTGATGTTAGCTACGTTTTTGATGGGCTTTCAATTGCTAATGGTATCATTTGTATGTATTGTGTATGTATTTACGGTTTGGATGGAGAATGGACAAGCTTCATTAAAATCAGTTCAAGAAATCTACTTGTATACTGCGTCGTGCCTGGAGGATGTCACAATATATAAATATGGATAGATACATATTAATACAACAACTCTGTACATACATCTGATTAGCACTATTGCTCAGTAGTATGAATGAATGAAAACTTTATTATTATCAATACACACAATTGTTAAGGGGATGCAGACCAGAGAAAGACTTTCGTCTTGTTTACATCAGGGTCCCCCATTTTCAATTCATGATATTTATGACATAGGGACATACAGGTATATAGTACTGTTACATTTGTGACATATACGATATGCAAATATACAGTACTGTTACCCAGAGATCCTAAAAGAAAATATATACATACGGTGGGGAGGAGACTGTACATTAGGAGGGGGTGGGTGGGTGGGGGGGTTTGGACATTTACAGTGGCTAGTTTCTAATTTTTAGAGTCTCCCGTAGGTGCTCTTTGAGGGCGGTTTTGAAGGAGGGTAGTGATTCACATTCCTTTACGGCTGTGGGTAGGGCGTTCCACATTGTTGTGGCATAATTGCGAAAACGTGTTTAGTCCCTTGTTTGAGCCGAATTTGGGTTGAACATGATTTGTGGAGCTCCCTCTGGTGTTGTGGGCGTGGTATTCACTGACCTTTGGGAAGTATTTCGACATGTACATGGGTACCTTAGTGGTGTAGTGTTTCTTGTAGACCAGGCCCATTTAATAAAGTGTTCAATCAATCCACACAGTACATACAGTAACAAGGAAAGATGAAATTACCTACCTGGGTTCCATCCTAGAGGCTAATCTTTCCTGTGACAAAATGGCATCCAATGTAATAAAAAAAGTCAACCAACGAACTCGATTCTTGTACCGGATCTCCTCTCTGGTAAACAAGAATACCCTGAAGACTCTGGCAGGAGCACTCATTCAAGGGTACTACGACTATGCTTGCACCTCATGGTACCAAAGCACCTCAAAGGCGCTAAAGACAAAATTACAAACATCTCAAAACAAACTGGTCAGACTACTGCTTGACCTTACTCCTAGAACCCACCTCACCCCTGCCCACTTTGACAACCTAGGATGGCTTAGAGTAGACGACAGAGTACAGCAACTTGCAATGGGCCTGGTCTACAAGATACACTACACGACCAAGGTACCCATGTACATGTCAAAATACTTCCCAAAGGTCAGTGAATACCACGATCACAACACCAGAGGGAACTCCACAAATCATGTTAAACCCAGATTTGGCTCAAACAAGGGACTAAACACGTTTCGCAATTATGCCACATCAATGTGGAACGCCCTACCCAAAGCGGTAAAGGAATGTGATTCACTACCCACTTTCAAAACCACTCTCAAAGAACACCTACGGGAGACTGCAATTCGAAACTGGCCCCTGTAAATGTCCTAACCCAACCCCCTCCAATGCACAGTAAATTACCAAGTATGTGTAACCCAGGGTTCAGATTCATAACTATCATAACTATCATAGGGGCATAAATAGTTAATGCTATTAGGTAAGAACTTTCTAGAACGTAAAACATTCTAGAACCAGCGTAGATGTCATGATATAAGATCTGCAACCTTTGTGATGTCACCATATGATGTCATAATAGAACGTTCCAGAACATCTTGGATTCCTATAAAAACAGGCGAGTCCAACAGCCATCCCTCTCTTCTCCTCGACATCCGAACCAGCAGCACTGACCAGACGGACGGGACTAACCAACAGACTGAAACCTGCAAGTCTCAACCAGCATCCCGGAGCAGTCCAGACCACCCATCACCACGTGTGCCCACGCGGGACGAGGTGGTGTGCCGGACCGATACCCGATGGTGAGCCAACCCCGGAACATTTGATATAACTCAAGGCTAATGCCAGCCTGATGTGAATACCCCTGATGCTCAACTCTTGTTACACCAACAGTCCGGTAGGCCTGAACTGAACGAGACTACAAGGACTTCCAAGGGCGTCGACCCCGTTCACCTTGTGTTATTTTGATATTGTATTTTGTATTTGATTTGATTTAACTTGATATATGGGTACGGATATTCTCCTATAAGGGGGAATTAAAGGATAAATGCTTAATCACAGTATGATGTCATAATAGAACATTCAAGAACATAGAACCTTTACTTCTAGAACGTTTGTGGTGATGTCATAATAGTACATTCTAGAACATAGAACCTTCTAGAACGTTTGTGGTGATGTCATAATAGAACATTCTAGATGACATATTGATTATAGCTGAATCACTGATGGTTCTCCTGTAAAGAAAGATGGTTTAAAGGGCAAATTCACCTAATAAGGTATTTGCATTCCCTGATAAACGGATATAGAGTTACCAATGATAACCTCAGAGACGTCTGAACGAACCCCAATGTGTTGATCCAATCAACCTAGGACTAGATATCGAACTAACCCTCCCGAAAAGGAGAGGTTACTGAAAGAACCTAAAAGGGATACTTCAAAGCATTACTTGTACTTTACGTCTGTATGTATTATTACTATTTAGCTAGCACGCTTTTAATTAAAACACCGGGTATTGTTATAACTCTGTCTCTGGTCTACTATTCTTTTAATTGTGCATATTACTCCTCTCCTCATTCGAACCTAGAACTGTGCCCGTGGCGAACAGCTGTTACTGTTAGTGACACAGGTGCTACATATGGTTTTGTCAATATTCCAATGTACAGTTTTGCTTGTACAGTTGTACAGTGTTCCGGTGCTCTGGTCTGCATCCCCTTAACAATTGTGTGTATTGAGCTGTACTGTATTGTACCCATTCTGCAATCTGTTAATAAAGTTTTCAATCAATCAATTCAATCAATCCACACAGTACATACAGTAACAACAGCTACCACTAGGTGGCAGTGAGATCCTGTCACACCACCTCATTGCATATCGCGCTGTCTGTCGTCCCGATTGTGTTGCCGCTCTCTGCTGAGGGGAGGTGATTCAGTTTGAAATATAGCTCCTTATTTCACTTGTTTCTGCTAAATGTAACTCCTTTAAGTTTTAACTTGTAGGGGCGGCTACGTGGCGTAGTGGGCAAGGCGCTCGCCACGAATACTGGAGACGCTGGGCTTGAGCGCTCCACATTGTTTTCAGTTTAGCTGGTCGTCCGTACTAATACACATTGGCCGTATTAGGGGGTGGGAAACTGATGGGTGGGGATCGGGCGTTGTGGACAGCGACTCCTACAGGTCGGTTGGTGCGCCTGCGCAGTAGAATCAGGAAGTCTCGGGGGCAGCGTGAGCCTCCCACACGTTACTCCTCGCCACTGAGAGATCCTGCTCTGTTCAGCATGTGGCGCTAGTTTACCATTTCTGTTTTAAGTAATGTTTTGATTTTATTTTGGTTTAGTGTAAGAGTTTAATTGTATAAAGCTCCCAGCCATACACATGTCTAGACAGTAGCTTATGTACTGTGTTGTAGTACGCAAGCGTTTTCACGGCGCGTCATCAAACCGGAAGTCGGCCATTTTGGAGATACTGAATGTTTACAACACAACCAAACTCGCAACTGTTCCTGGTCATTGTTGCTCAAAAGGGTAAATTATTGTTGTGTTTTTGGCTGTACTAATCGGTCGGACTGGGAAAAGCATTTAGAGTACTTCAGATTGCCAAAAGCTATTACAAATCAGGGAGAAGAGTGCAAAGAATTGTCTGAGGAAAGGAGGCAAACACCCCCTCTCCTCTCCTCTCCCGCCTGAACGAACTACCAAAGTACCGATCAGCATTTTGATCCAAACATTTGTACTAATAGACTATTTGAAAAAAAATTCGAATGTAAAGATCAGTTGATCTAGTAACATTATTGAATCACCTACCTTGGCTTTCACAATAGACAATTCACAATACACATGTGACATGTCACCTCCCACCCACCCACCCACTCCCTCCTAATATACAGTTTCCTCCCCCTCGTATGTATATATTTTCTGTTAAAGATCTCTGTTTAACTACTGTATATTTGCATATCTTGTATGTCACAAATGGAACAGTACTGTATACCTGTATGTCATTTATGTCATGATATATATCTGTATGTTGCGTCATTTATGTCATTTTAATCATGGGCCGACATAGTGAACTACCTCGTTTTGTTCACCATCTATGTTCTTCCTGTGCCCCAGGACAGTTCAGTCAGTATGTTCTTCCTGTGCTCCAGGACAGTTCAGTCAGTATGTTCTTCCTGTGCCCCAGAACAGTTCAGTCAGTATGTTATTCCTGTGCCCCAGAACAGTTCAGTCAGTATGTTCTTCCTGTGCCCCAGGACAGTTCAGTCAGTATGTTCTTCCTGTGCCCCAGGACAGTTCAGTCAGTATGTTCTTCCTGTGCTCCAGGACAGTTCAGTCAGTATGTTCTTCCTGTGCCCCAGAACAGTTCAGTCAGTATGTTCTTCCTGTGCCCCAGAACAGTTCAGTCAGTATGTTCTTCCTGTGCCCCAGGACAGTTCAGTCAGTATGTTCTTCCTGTGCCCCAGGACAGTTCAGTCAGTATGTTCTTCCTGTGCCCCAGGACAGTTCAGGAAGAACATACTGACTGAACTGTCCTGAGACACAGGAAGAACATACTGAATGAACTGTCCTCAGGAAGAACATACTGACTGAACTGTCCTGGAGCACAGGAAGAACATACTGACTGAACTGTCCACAGGAAGAACATACTGCCTGAACTGTCCTGGAGCACAGGAAGAACATACTGACTGAACTGTCCTCAGGAAGAACATACTGACTGAACTGTGCTGGGCCACAGGAAGAACATACTGACTGAACTGTCCTGGGGCACAGGAAGAACATACTGACTGAACTGTCCTCAGGAAGAACATACTGACTGAACTGTCCTGGGGCACAGGAAGAACATACTGACTGAACTGTCCTGGGCCACAGGAAGAACATACTGACTGAACTGTCCTGGGGCACAGGAAGAACATACTGACTGAACTGTCCTCAGGAAGAACATACTGACTGAACTGTCCTGGGGCACAGGAAGAACATACTGACTGAACTGTCCTGGAGCACAGGAAGAACATACTGACTGAACTGTCCTGGGGCACAGGAAGAACATGTGTGAATTCTTTAAATGGGTGGCTTTCCAATGGTGACAGCAATTACAACTATTCATGTTATTATTCTGCCTCCCTCCAGACCCCCCACAGCTCTCTGTCTGTGAAGAGGAGGTTCCCCCTGAACAGCAGGAGAGGAGCCCCAGTCTGAGCCAGGAGCAGCCAGAGCTCCTACAGATGAAAGAGGAACAGGAGGAACTCTGGACCAGTCAGGAGGGAGAGCAGCTTCAAGGTCTGGAGGAGGCTGATATCATCAAGTTCACATTCAACCATGTCCCTGTGAAGAGTGAAGATGATGAAGCGAAACCTCAGTCCTCATGGTTTAACCAAACCCAGGACCCAGAGCTCCTACAGATTAAAGAGGAACAGGTGGAACTCTGGACCAGTCAGGAGGGAGAGCAGCTTCAAGGTCTGGAGGAGGTTGATATCAAGTTCACTTTCAACCATGTCCCTGTGAAGAGTGAAGATGATGAAGAGAAACCTCAGTCCTCATGGTTTAACCAAACCCAGACTGAGGAAAACAGAGAGACGGAGCCTCTAGCCAGCACCTCAACAGAACAGATGAAAACAGAACCTGATGGAGAGGACTGTGGATTATCAGAACCAGTCAGTAACTTAGATCCAGCTGGTGATTTAGAACCAACTACAGATGGCCAGCTCCTCTCTTCACACTGTTCTGGAACTGATACTGATGACAGTGATGATTGGCTGGAGACTAGTGAACCTCATCCTGGTTTAAACTCACTGACATCAAAGAAGACACAGAAAAACAAAGGACAGAGTTTGTCTAACAGCAACCAGTTCAAGAGCTCTGTGGTTTCATCCCATGAGGTGAAATTATCAAACCAAATACCGTGTGAGACCTGGAGCTGTAAAGTGTGTGGGAAATGTTTTCCTAATAGGAAAGCTTTAATGCCCCATCTTAAAGCCCATTCTAGTGACTGTGGTTTGTGTGGAAAACATTTAGAACCCACAGAGAGCTTAAAACTTCACTTTCAAACTCACATGACATGTACTGTTTGTGGCAAGACATTTACTACCATTACACTCTTGGAAGAACATATGAGAAGCCATACTGGGGAAAAGCCCTATAGTTGCACACTGTGTCCTAAAAGATTTAGTAAAAAATCTAACCTAAAAGTACACATGAGAAGCCATACTGGGGAAAAGCCCTATAGTTGCACACTGTGTCCTAAAAGATATATTACACAGGGAAACCTGAATATTCACATGAGAAGCCATACTGGGGAAAAGCCCTATAGTTGCACCCTGTGTCCTAAAAGATTTAGTCGAAAATCTCACCTAAAAGTACATATGAGAAGCCATACTGGGGAAAAGCCCTATATTTGCACACTGTGTCCTAAAGGATATATTACACAAGGACACCTGAATATTCACATGAGAAGACATACTGGGGAAAAGCCCTATAGTTGCACACTGTGTCCTAAAAGATATATTACACAGGGAAACCTGAATATTCACATGAGAAGCCATACTGGGGAAAAGCCCTATAGTTGCACCCTGTGTCCTAAAAGATATAGTACACAGGGAAACCTGAATATTCACATGAGAAGCCATACTGGGGAAAAGCCCTATAGTTGCACCCTGTGTCCTAAAAGATATAATAGACAGGGAAACCTGAATATTCACATGAGAAGCCATACTGGGGAAAAGCCCTATATAGTTGCACACTGTGTCCTAAAAGATTTTGTGTAAAATCTCACCTAAAAGAACATTATAAGACGCCATACTGGGGAAAAGCCCTATAGTTGCACACTGTGATCAAATATTTGGTGCAAAACGTGACTTAAAAGTACATATCAGAACTCATACTCGGGGAAAAAACATTTAGTCGTGAAGTTTGTGGGAAAGGATTTACTCGGAAGGCATATATAAAGACACACATGAGGATTCACACCAGAGAAGAAACAAACTCACGTCCCTCCCTCCCTCATCTAGTTCACATTCAACCCCGTCCCTGTTAACTCATTGACCACCACGCTCTTTTCCCATCTTTACTCAATGGCACCAGCGTTATTGACCATTTTAGCGATGTTTGCGGACCCATTGTGTGTTCTGTATTATAGCTATGGAGACAATAGTATGGCTCATTTGACAGGCATTGTTTATAGTCCAAGACTGACTAACCAGTTAATTTCTACATACTTTAGTTTGTGCGCTATTCCATGCAAATTTTTTTTTTTTTTTTTTACAGTGCAATAAAATAGTTCTGGATTACTGTTCAACAGTTCAAAGTCGTCTTTACCTTCTCTGTTTGGTATCCACAGTTTAAAACTTGACAGTCTTCCCTCCTGTCTTATACCCACTTTGACCCTTCGAACCTCCCTCTCAGGGTGCAGTTCCCTCTCAGAGTGCAGTTCCCTCTCAGGGTGCAGTTCCCTCTCAGAGTGCAGTTCCCTCTCAGGGTGCAGTTCTAGGCCTGGTTCCTACACAGTTTTAAAACCTGACAGTCTCTTGTTTGATACCCACACAGTTTAATACCTGACAGTTTTGAACCTGTAATAAAAAGCAATAGACAGTGTAACTGAGGGGTACAATTCCCTGACTGTATTGTTAGATATGATACTTACTACCACTACCTCTTGTACTTTAGACTCTGGCCACCCAGTACTAGGTATAAATAATTATGATAAACACTCCCACCTGATGAAACGGATCCAACACAAATGTACCAAGTCGAAAGTCTGCGTTTAATAATAATACATAGCAAAAGGTATGTACAACGATCACTTAATTACATTTATGATTTGAAATAGTATGCACTTTTATGGCAAATGAGTATTCGTAGGTAGATCAATATCGAATGTCCAATCTCTGATTGCGCAGGAAGCAAATATACAACCTGGAATATTTAGGGAACAATAGCAATGATACTTGAATGATTATATAGCTGGATACACTAGGGGAAGGTTCCGACTGCTTGTAGGACAGCTGGAGGGGGGGGGTAGAGTCTGGCTGTATCCCGTCTGGCCGAGGGTATCCTGGGAGAGCCCACAGTCGTGCGACTCGGTGCCCAGCGATCCTCGATCCACAGATGAAAGCAGTTGGACTCTCTGTGGCCGGCGTCCTCCGGTCCACGATGGAGAGACGTGAGGCGACCTCGTCGTGTAGAGCGTCTCCTCACCTGTCGTCCTCTCCGGGGGGGGGTATTTCCAACACACCGCAGTGTTGGCCTTTATCCATAGAATAATCAAAGTACTCAAAGCATAATCCAAGCCGGGGAAGGCTAGCCGTCGTCGGTAGAATAATCCAATATACAGGTCGCTCTTTGGCCTGGAGCTCCTCGGGTGCAGCTTCACGTGGGGTCAACCACCCTGGATAAGCGTCCAGCTGATGCCCGAAACGATGGGGGTGCTGATTACTATAGAACTCTTACCGCACGAGGCACTACATATGAATAGACTATTATTAGCTTAATAGAATACGTCCAACTCGACGATATAGTGCCAAATATGACTATTCAAATATTAATATACACGATGTCTCAATGCCGATACTGGGCCGAATTGGCCTTACTGCCCACACGTGGTTCGCGGGGAGGCTTTTGCGTCTGTCACTCTGTTGGAGGGTAAGGAACTGGACTAAAAGAAAGCTCTACTTTAATAGCGCAGTATATATACGCACTATGAACAAATAGTACCATTAGTGGTGCGGTAGACATATTCCTACGCGGAACTAGGACTTGTCCATACATGTTGAGCGGTACGATTGAACCTGGTCTGAGGGGTATGGCGACCTGGCACCAAGGTCTCGTCCAATGGTAGAATGGAGACTATTATGGGATGTTCAGTAGAGTAGAAGGGATATTCAATGCATATTGTACAAGGAATATACAAGGGATATCAGGGGATATACAAATACAATTAAATATATATATATAAATAAATATATATATTCGGTTTAATCTGATCCTTCAGAACAGCCGCCCCCTAATTGGTCCCAACCCAATTAGTTAAGCAGAGACAGATTAACCGCACTGTCTACCACTCAAGGGTTCGCTGTAAGGGTCAGTCAACTCACAAAGTCATAGGGTCATGGTCATCATCGATTGTGTCTGGGAGTCGGGGCAGTTCTATGAGCCTCGCCACAGGACGGGTGTAAATGCGCCCCTGGACGAGTACTTCAGCTGCTCGGACCTTGCCATCGGCACCGGTGATCACTTTGCTTACGCGGCCAGCCGGCCACATAGCTCTGGGTAGTGACTGGTCAATAATCATGACGACTGTTCCTTCCGTCAAATTGTCTCTCTCTTTTACCCACTTCTGGCGGGTCTGTAGAGACGGTAGGTAGTGCAGTAGGAAACTGCTCCAAAACTTGTCGGCTAATACTTGGCTGTACCTCCACATTCGTCGGCCGTTCGCTTCTTCAGGCCGGTACATTGTCTGGGGTAACGCGGGATCTAGCCGCCCCATCAGGAGGGTGTTGGGGGTGACTGGGTCGACATCTGCTACATCACTGGAGACGTAACCGAGGGGCTTTGAGTTCAATACTCCCTCAATCTCCGTGAGGACTGTCATTAGGACTTCTTCCGCCACAGTCTGGGCCCCAAGTACTGCGTACAGGGCTGTCTTTATAGAACGTACTTCTCGTTCCCAAGTTCCACCGAAGTGGGGTGCGTTTGGGGGGTTGAATTGGAAGTCAATCTGGGCTGGAGCGAGGTGGGTCTTAAGTTCTGGGCCCATAGCTTGGAAGCTCTCCCTCAGCTCTCTTTCTCCGCCTTTGAAGTTTGTCCCGTGATCGGACAATAATGTAGACGGTTTTCCTTTCCGTGATGTGAATCTTCGGAAGGCCATAAGGAATGAGTCTGCGCTCATGGTCGGAAGGAGCTCGATATGTATCGCTCTGGTGGTCATGCATTTGAATACAATACCCCATCGCTTCTCGGTGCCTCTTCCTTTCTTTATGTGCAGCGGGCCAAAACAGTCCATGCCTGTTGAGTGGAATGGCTTGTCGCCGAGTCGGAGGCGACATGGAGGTAGGTCAGCCATCCGTGGTATGCTGGGCTGCGCGCGCCACTTTCGGCAGTCTAGACAGGTTCGCTGGAAGCGTCGCACCGCCTCTCTTCCTTGAAGTATCCAGTAACAACGTCTGATTTCCGCGAAGACTCTCTCTGCTCCTGCGTGGTGTACATCCTCGTCGTATTTCTTTATAATCAGCTCTGTGACCTTGTGTCGGCTGTTCAATACGATCGGGTACTTAATGTCATCCGGTAAATTGGGGGCTCTCCGCAGGCGACCACCCACTCTGATGAGGGTATGTGTGTCACTCTCGGGGGCCAGATGAATCAATCTGCTGTCTGATGGGACGGGCTTTCCTCCCTGTAGACAGTCTAGTTCATCGGGGAACGAGTCTCTCTGGGCTCGTTGCAGTAGAAGCAGTTCTGCTTCCTCGTAGTCAGCTGCTGACATATCAGCGGGGGACTTAATCTCTGGGTGGTGCCGCAGGAATGTCCGTTGCTGCGCACTCTCTATGGTAATGCAATCGTCTATGTTGGGGTCTGCGGAGACAACAGTGCTCAATCCACAGAACATGGGTTTCTTATTCTCAGCCTCCTCGTCACTTGCTTCCCTCGGGGTGGGCGTGGGCCAATCTCCTTCCGGGAGCTTGAGGAATGCTGGTCCGTCACTGTAGATGTTATGACGGGTTAAGTCATCTAGGGACATTCCCCGGGTGATGACGTCAGCTGGGTTGTGTTTTGTATCAACATAGCGCCAGTTTGCTTCTCCGGTTAACTCTCCGGTTAACTCTTGAATCTCAGTGACTCTGACTCCCATGAAGACTTTGTATTTGCATGAATCCGATTTGATCCAGGCGAGTACTGTCGTGGAATCTGACCACAGGATTGTTCTATGCACCGGAATGGTGAGCTCACGTTGGATGAGCGTGGCTAGATGCGCTCCTGCGAGGGCTGCGCAGAGCTCTAGACGTGGGATAGACTGTTGCTTGCGTGGGGCTATTCTCGAGCGGGCGAGGATGAATGCTGTGTAGATCTCTCCCCCCTCTTCTTGGGCCCGCAAGTAGGCTACTGATCCGTAGGCGACCTCGGAGGCGTCACTGAAGACGTGTAAATCCATTTTACATGTCTCTGGCCTCACCGTGGGTGGGAAGTAGCTTCGGCGTATATTAACGCCTGGGAGTGAGTGGAGTTCCATCTCCCACTCTCTCCAGGTGGATGCAAGGTGAGCGGGAATGGGGTCGTCCCAGCCCTGGTCCTTGTCCCACAATGCTCGTACAATCATCTTTGCCCTGGTGGTGTACGGTAGTATACATCCTAACGGGTCATATTGTCGGGCGAGTGTTCTGTACACACTCCGTCTGGTGGTCGGTATTGCCGTCGACCTTCCCTGCTCCGTGGTCAGGGGTTTGTGTCTATAGTGGAGCGAATCTGTTTTGAAGCGCCACACTAGTCCTAGTGTCATCTCTTGGGCTTCTCCTGGGATTGTGGCCATCCAGGTATCGCTGCTCGCTGCCTTGTCCTCGGAGGAGAGGCTGCGCAGTACGTGCGGATCGCTGCTGGCCCACTGCCTGAGATCAAAGCCGCCTTTGATCAGAGAGGCGCAGAGTTTAAGTAGGAGAGCCTCGGCTTCTTCCTGGGTCGAAACGCTTTGTAGACAGTTATCTACGTAGAAGCTGTTCTTCACACTGTGTCGGACCTCTTCGTCCGCTGCTGGGTCCTCTGCGACATGTCTCTGTAGTGCAAATGTAGCACAGCATGGGCTGCATGTAGTTCCGAAAGGGAGGACTTCCCATTGGTAGATGGCTGGGTGCTCATCTCCTGGCCTCTCTCTCCATAGGAACCGCAACAGGGGCTTGTCCTCCTCTACTAGTCTCACCTGCAGGAACATCCCTTTGATATCCCCGCTGATAGCCACCTTGTCCTGGCGGAAGCGGAGTAGTACGCCTAGTAGGGAGGGGCCGAGTGTAGGACCGGGCAATAGCTCTTTATTCAGATTTTGGGATCCGATCTGGTAGCTGCAGTTAAACACGATGCGGTCTTTGCCGTTGTGATGAACCTTGTGGTGGGGCACGTACCACGATTCAGTCGTCTGGTCGGCCTCTTTAATGTCAATCTTTGTGACGTGTCCCGCTGTGATGAGCTTCTCAATCTCAGCGCGGTATACACTTTCTTGGGCGGGGTCCTTGGCTAAGCGCCGCTCTGTGTTTAGTAGGTACCGCTCTGTGGCGTCTTTCTTTGCGTGAAAGGTAGGCATCCCTTCCCGCCGCAGGAGTGGCGTGGCGTATCTCAACACGCCGCTGACTGGGACTCTCTTTGTTCCCGTCTCGAGGAGGTTAATGGCGTAGATGTCGTCTTTAGAGTGAATGTCTTTCTTTTCGTTCTTAAAGGGCATTTGTTCTAAGGTCCATAGCCTCTCTACATGCTGCAGGAGTGCGGTGTCTCCCTCTGTGACTCGGGAGTGGAGACAGCTAGTGGCTGTGGTTCGGTTGAGAGATTTGGCGAGTGGGCCTTGGAGAGTCCATCCTAGGCGGGTCTCGACTGCTGCAGGACAGCCTCTGGGTCCGGTATGAACCCGGTCTATCGGGACAATGAGGTCTGCATGGTCGGAGCCTATCAACAGTGTCGGGGTAGCACCGTCTATGAGTGGGATCGGTAGCTTGCGTAGATGTACGTATTTCTCCATCAGCTTGGCTACGGGGTATGTGTACCGCGAGAGTCCTATTTCTTGGCTGGTGAAAGCGTCTGTAATCCTGTACCGTCGCTCGGGCTGGCCGCTTGCTGCGATAGAGAATGAGACATTCTCGCCCTTTATCGTTTTCAAATCTCTTCTTATTGTCCGAATTGTCATTTGGTTTTCGCTCCCCCGCAGCCCTAGCTGGGCCGCAGCGGACGCGAGCAGAAGGGTCTTCTCTGACCCGTCATCAAGGACGGCGTAAGTGTCCATGACTTTATTCTGGTAGCTCAATGTCACACGGACTACCTTTAAGAGCACTCTGGCTCCGCTGCTGCTGGCGGGGTCGATGTACATGACGCTTGCTTTGCTGCTTGATGGTGCGGGTGGAGGCCGCCGTCTGTTACTGTCGTGGAGTATGTCCAGATGGGCTCCATCGCACCGACTGCACTTTTTCTTTAAGCGGCATTCGGCTGCCATGTGTGATCGCGCACAGCGAAAACAGCGTCTGTTGGACTTTATCCATTGACTCGCTTCCTCCGCATTCATCTTGGGGAATGAGTCACATTGTGACAGCCAGTGTTCTTTCTCACAGTAGGGGCACACTATCTTCCACTTCTCCTTTCTTGAGGGGGTACTGTGGCTCCTACTGCTTGGCACTGACTCCGATTGGTGCATGACAGTCACCGATCTTCTTCCATCATTTAGTCTCCTGGTTCCTTCTCTGGAGCCAGGGGTGCTCCGTCCGAATGTATCTAGCCGTAAGCTGCTGACTTCTCTCGCCAGGAAGTCGGCTAGATCGAGGAGGTTCGGTTCGGGGCCATTAGGGTCTCGGTGGTCTCTCTGCCGCCTAAAGCGCTCCTGTCGGGCGGGCGGTAGCTTCTCCAAGATCCTCTCTACATTTGAGTTGGCGTATAGTTCATGCCTACCCTTTTCCCTCTGCGCTCCCAGCATCCCTACTAGGGACTGCACTCTGATGGACAGGTCGTCCAGTGCTCGATTGTCTGTTGCTGGGGGTAGGCGGTCGATGTGCCTGATCTCCTGGATCACGTAATCCCATATACGTCCATATCTCTGGTCCAACGCTACCAGCGCTGCGGTGTATGGGGTCGTGGAAGTGGCGTAGGCGAGCGCTATGTTGTGCGCGCGGGGTACCTTTAAATGCTTCAGTAGTATCGCGTATTTATGGCGTTCATCAATGACATCCACCAACATTGTCTCCAGACACATGCGGAGCTCCGTATACTGGGCCCGGTTCTCCTGGGTGAAGTCTGGTACCATAGGTGTGCCAATGTATGACACGGATTGTTGATACATCGGCGAGCGTTGGGGGAGGGGCCTCCTAGGCGAGTCTCCTCCTGCTCCTTGGCGTGGGCTGGTACCGGCTGTGTACCATGGCCCGCTGGTCCAGGTGCTGTTCCTCGGTGCGGGTCGTGTGTCGTGCTCACCCGTGAATAGCGTCGGGGGTCTGTAGCGCAGCTCCGCGGGGGTATAGCCTGGGCTGTACTGGACCTCCTGGTCCGGTAGAGTACTGTGCTGTCGTCGGGCGTGGTTCTCCTCCTCTTCCTCTTCGTCTTCCGTTAGGTCATCCAGGGCTTGTAGTCTCTGATTTAGCCTCTCTGCAGTGTATGCTGCTCCTTCCCGGTGGCTGGGTCTCGCTTGGACCGGTTGGGGAAGGGGGTCTGCGGGGGGTATAGACCTCGTCTGTTGGTCAAGTTCAGGGTCGCTTACTCGGCTAGGGGATGCCGCCCTGGAGTGATGTCTAGACGAGTTCCTGGAGCCTCTGGTGGAGGGAGGGGGTGTTGTCCTTCTGATCAGCTGTTCTATTAGTTGCGCTTGTGCTCTGTCGCGCTCGGCTTCGCGCTTGGTGAGATCCGATTCTCTCTGGGCACCGGTGGCGGCGCACTGGGCGTCGGCCCGGTCTCTTGCCATATTCTCTTCCATCTGAATGCGTCTTATTTCCAGGCGTATGTGCTCTTCTTCGCTCCGTTGCTGTATCTGCAATCGATCGCGTTCACCCTGGAGTCTATCGCGTTCAGTAGAGGCTTTCAGGCTGACGAGGAATGCCTGCTGTAGTGTCCTCTCTGCCTCGCTGGGAGAAGACGGTTGTATAGGGGAGCCGTCCCTTGGGGTACTCCGTGCGGAGTCTTGGAGCTCTATCTCCACGGTGCTCTCCTCATCTTCTTCCGTGCCGAGTTCTCTCTCGGTAGCGTTGTCTTCCTCCCGGGACTCGTCGGGGACTACTTCTTCGGTATTGGCGGGGTGTAAAGTCATGTCTGGTTCCCCCTGGTCCCCACCGTGAGCTGGGTCAGTTACGTTAGAACCCATAGGGGCCTCTATGGTCGGGGTAGCCTGGTTGTTAGGGTTAGACATAATTTTACTTTCTAGTTTTACCGCGTTTACTGTTGGTAGAAGACTAGGTTGTTGACTGACAGCGTAAGCCTCTAGGTACTGAGGGAGCTGTCGTTTGCGCCGCGGGCGTTGTTGGTTAGGAGGATCGTTTCGTGGAGTGTTCATCATAGGCCATTTTAATATTAATAACACTATATTAATATTACACTGATTACCATCCGGCTCGAAGGACCAATTGTAACTGAGGGGTACAATTCCCTGACTGTATTGTTAGATATGATACTTACTACCACTACCTCTTGTACTTTAGACTCTGGCCACCCAGTACTAGGTATAAATAATTATGATAAACACTCCCACCTGATGAAACGGATCCAACACAAATGTACCAAGTCGAAAGTCTGCGTTTAATAATAATACATAGCAAAAGGTATGTACAACGATCACTTAATTACATTTATGATTTGAAATAGTATGCACTTTTATGGCAAATGAGTATTCGTAGGTAGATCAATATCGAATGTCCAATCTCTGATTGCGCAGGAAGCAAATATACAACCTGGAATATTTAGGGAACAATAGCAATGATACTTGAATGATTATATAGCTGGATACACTAGGGGAAGGTTCCGACTGCTTGTAGGACAGCTGGAGGGGGGGGGTAGAGTCTGGCTGTATCCCGTCTGGCCGAGGGTATCCTGGGAGAGCCCACAGTCGTGCGACTCGGTGCCCAGCGATCCTCGATCCACAGATGAAAGCAGTTGGACTCTCTGTGGCCGGCGTCCTCCGGTCCACGATGGAGAGACGTGAGGCGACCTCGTCGTGTAGAGCGTCTCCTCACCTGTCGTCCTCTCCGGGGGGGGGTATTTCCAACACACCGCAGTGTTGGCCTTTATCCATAGAATAATCAAAGTACTCAAAGCATAATCCAAGCCGGGGAAGGCTAGCCGTCGTCGGTAGAATAATCCAATATACAGGTCGCTCTTTGGCCTGGAGCTCCTCGGGTGCAGCTTCACGTGGGGTCAACCACCCTGGATAAGCGTCCAGCTGATGCCCGAAACGATGGGGGTGCTGATTACTATAGAACTCTTACCGCACGAGGCACTACATATGAATAGACTATTATTAGCTTAATAGAATACGTCCAACTCGACGATATAGTGCCAAATATGACTATTCAAATATTAATATACACGATGTCTCAATGCCGATACTGGGCCGAATTGGCCTTACTGCCCACACGTGGTTCGCGGGGAGGCTTTTGCGTCTGTCACTCTGTTGGAGGGTAAGGAACTGGACTAAAAGAAAGCTCTACTTTAATAGCGCAGTATATATACGCACTATGAACAAATAGTACCATTAGTGGTGCGGTAGACATATTCCTACGCGGAACTAGGACTTGTCCATACATGTTGAGCGGTACGATTGAACCTGGTCTGAGGGGTATGGCGACCTGGCACCAAGGTCTCGTCCAATGGTAGAATGGAGACTATTATGGGATGTTCAGTAGACTAGAAGGGATATTCAATGCATATTGTACAAGGAATATACAAGGGATATCAGGGGATATACAAATACAATTAAATATATATATATAAATAAATATATATATTCGGTTTAATCTGATCCTTCAGAACAGACAGAGTAAAATAATACAGTGCAATAATAGAATAGTAGAATAGATAGTAAAATTATGCAATATAATGGACAGAGTAAAATAGTGCTACAGTACAATCAACATAATGAATAAAGGAAGATCCGGTCAGTTTGTTGTAGGCCTCAGTGTGCCGTGTATGATTGATTGATTGATTGAAAACTTTATTAACAGATTGCAGAATGGGTACAATACAGTACAGCTCAATACACATAATTGTTAAGGGGATGCAGATCAGAGAAAGACTTTCGTCTTGTTTACATCAGGGTCCCCCATTTTCAATTCATCATAACATATATGACATACACAACATACAGATTGACAGTACTGCTACATCTATACATTTATGACATACCAGATTTACAAATGCCGTACTGTTTGTGATACAAAAAGAGTCTAAAAAAGAGAGTATATACATTTGACGTAGAAACTGTACATTGGAGGAGGTTGGGTAGGTGGGGGGGGGGGGGACTGTACATTGGAGGTGGGTGGGGGAAACTGTACAAGCAAAACTGTATATTGGAATATCGACTAAACCTTACTTGGTCCCAAGAAGAGGGTCTCGTGTATTATTGGGTTAGGTCCAGGACATTTACTGTACATTGGAGGGGGTTGGGTTTAGACATTTACAGGGGCCAGTTTCCAACTGCAGTCTCCCGTAGGTGCTCTTTGAAAGTGGGTAGTGATTCACATTCCTTTACAGCTGTGGGTAGGGCGTTCCACATTGATGTGGCATAATTGCGAAAGGTGTTTAGTCCCTTGTTTGAGCCGAATCTGGGTTTGACATGATTTGTGGAGCTCCCTCTGGTGTTGTGATCGTGGTATTCACTGGCCTTTGGGAAGTATTTTGACATGTACATGGGTACTTTAGTCCTGTAGTGTATCTTGTAGACCAGGCCCATTGCAAGTTGCTGTACTCTGTCGTCTACTCTAAGCCATCCTAGGTTGTCAAAGTGGGCAGGGGTGAGGTGGGTTCTATGAGTAAGGTCAAGCAGTAGTCTGACTAGTTTGTTTTGAGATGTTTGTAATTTGGTTTTTAGTGCCTTTGAGGTGCTTTGGTACCATGAGGTGCAAGCATAGTATTCATAGTGGATGAATATGCAAAGAAAGGTACACCATACAAATGTTCATGCTTTATTTGTTTTAAACGAGACGGTTTAGAAATGGGCAATGGGAAAATACATTGCGTTTCCAAGATGGTGGACCGGCCGGAAACAGCAATGACGTAACCACTACACCTCCCTATTCAAGCCAATAGGAAGCCAATGCAGGGACTCTAAGAATTCTGGACATCTAGCTCCATTGCTTCCTCACCAATGACGTGTTTGATGGACGACAGTCCTCTCCTCCCTCTGGGAGGGAACCAGCCTCCTGCTGGTTAACCACAGAACTAATGTAAAGCAATGGGGCTTTTGCTTTTTAAAACCATTAATCACACTGTCAGCCCTCCTCTCCCCTCTGTTCCTGCTTTTTCAAATGATGACTGTAACAGTTTTCTTTTCTTTTTTGTAAACAAGGTTGCAGTTGTGAGGGCAAGTATCGTCCCCTCTTGCTCCCCTCTCCCTATGTCACCAGTTCGGGAGGCAACCTTGAGTAACCTCTCCTGTATCACCTTACCGAACCGAACACATTTGCCAGGTCTAAAAAGAAATACTGTAGCGCTGAGAAGAAGGAGTCGGAGGCGGTGTCTCGAAGTTAAACCTAATTCCTTTATTCATCAGCGTAACAACAAGTCGACGTAGTCGTGTCGACAGTAAATAATAATGCCGGTGGCAGGAAGTGCCACCCTATAAATCGTCCGGGGGGAACTACCATCCCCAACGAGTTCCTTGTGAATTATGTACAGTCACTACACAAGCCCCCCCAGAATTCACCCATAGTCAAAATCCCCCCGGCGTGGGGGAACAATTGCCCGGCCTCTGCATGTGCGGAAAGCCGGGGGCGGGGAGGGCGGAGTGGCATAAGCGCCCGCGCCGTCCACGACACCCGGGGGCACGAAACGGCCTCGGCGAGCGCGGAAAACCGGGGGCGGAGAGGGGAAAGCGTCGCAAGCGCCCGCACCCTCACCGACACCCGGGGGCGCTGGCATCGGTGAGGCTGCCGGTGGTTCTGTGGGCGGTGGCACCCGGGGCAACGGCGGACGACCCCTGCGGGGAGGAAGGGCCAACTCCAAAGGCTGTGAAACGTCTACGTGAGCGGGCTTGATCCTGTATTGACACGGTCTCCGTCCTACCGCCCATGTCGACCATGAGGTCCTTGTTACCGTGTCGCAGGACCCTAAACGGGCCATCGTAAGGGGGGCGTAGGGGCCCACGGTGCGCATCGTGGCGAACAAAAACATACTCCGCCGTGTGCCGGCTGCGCGGCACCCGGGAAACGGGGGTACCATGCTGCGACGTGGGAATCGGGGCGAAGGTCTGAGCCGCTTCTCGCAGGGTGGAACGCTGGCTGGCCGCGGACCAAGGGGTTGTCGCGTCCGGAATGAAATCCCCCGGGACGCGCAATGTCTGGCCGTATAACAGTTCCGCGGACGAGGCCTGCAGGTCTTCCTTGGGGGCGCTCCTAAGTCCGAGCATGACCCACGGCAGCTTATCCACCCAGTTGCCGTCCGTCAGGCCTGCACGCAGCGCCGCCTTCATGGACCGGTGGAAACGTTCGCATAGCCCGTTGGCCTGCGGGTGGTACGCGGTTGTACGGTGCAGCTTAACCCCCAGGCCGCTGGCGACCGCGTTCCAGAGCTCTGAGGTGAACTGCGAGCCCTGGTCGGAGGAGAGGTCAGACGGGGTCCCGAAACGTGCGATCCACGTGCTGATAAAGGCGCGGGCCACGTCGGAAGAAGACGTCGAGGCGAGGGGAACGGCTTCCGGCCATCGGGTGGTCCTGTCCACCATAGTGAACAGGTAGGTAAACCCGTGAGAGGAAGGAAGCGGGCCCACAAGGTCAACATTGACGTGGTCGAATCTCCTCTCGGGAACCACGAATGTCACAAGCGGGGCCTTGGTATGTCGGTGCACTTTAGCCCGTTGGCAGGACACACACGCGTCGACCCAGGCCATCACGTCTTTCTTGAGCCCTCGCCACACAAACTTCTGTGACACCAACCTGCTCGAAGGCTTCCTACCGGGGTGAGACAGGTCGTGCACAGCCTCGAAAGCCCGCCTGCGCCAGCCTATAGGGACCAGCGGCCGGGGTTGCCCGGTGGAGAGGTCACAGAGCAGGGACGCGCCCGAGCCGCCAATCGCGACGTCTCTGAGGCGCAGACTGGTATCCGCTGTCCTGAGGGCCTGGATGTCGTGGTCGGAGGCCTGTTCCGAGCCCATGGCGACGTAGTCGAGGCCCAGTTGCACAGCTCCGATGACGACCCTGGATAGGCAGTCTGCGACCACGTTGGCTTTCCCGGCGATATGCCGTATGTCTGTCGTGTACTCGGAAATGTACGAGAGTTGGCGCTGTTGTTGCGCGGACCACGGTTCAGCCACCTTGGACATGGAGAACGTGAGTGGTTTTTGGTCGACGAAGGCCGTAAACTCCCGGCCCTCCAGCATGAAACGAAAATGGCGCACCGCCAACCAGAGACCTAGGAGCTCTCTGTCAAATGCGCTGTACTTGCGCTCCCTGGGGGTCAGTTGACGGCTGAAAAACGCCAGCGGTTGCCAGGCGCCGTCAACGTATTGTTCATGCACTGCGCCCACCGCGTAGTCTGACGCGTCGGTGGTAATGGCGACCGGGGCCCCCGGTGACGGGTGAGCCAACATGGCTGCACCCGCCAGGGCCGCCTTGGTGGCCGCGAAGGCTGTCGTCCTCTCGGCCGTCCAGTCGACCGGCTGGTTGGGGGACTTGTCCTTCAGCGCCTCGTAAAGCGGCCGCATGGTGTGGGCCGCCCGGGGGATGAACCGGTGATAAAACGTCACCATCCCGAGAAATTCCCTGAGCGCCCGGGCCGTCGGGGGTCGTGGGAAAGCGGAAACGGCCTCCACTTTCGACGGGAGGGGGGCGGCCCCCCTCCTGTCGATGAGGTGTCCGAGGAACCGTATGGAGGTCAACCCGAACTGGCACTTAGCCGGGTTGATGATTAGGCCGTTTTGGCCCAGCCTCGTAAAGAGGCATCGTAGGTGCTCCAGGTGCTCTTCGGGCGAGGAGCTGGCGACGAGGATGTCGTCCAGGTAGACAAAAATAAACGGCATGTCTCTGAGCGTCGAGTCCATCAGCCTCTGGAAAGACTGTGCCGCGTTCTTCAGTCCGAACGGCATCCGTAGGAACTCAAATAGACCGAAGGGTGTTACCACTGCCGTCTTCGGGACGTCCAAGGGGTGTACCGGCACTTGGTGGTACCCGCGTACCAGGTCTACTTTCGAAAAGAACAGCTTACCCGCCAGGTGCCCTGAGAAGTCCTGGATGTGGGGGACCGGGTAGCGGTCTGGCGTGGTAGCATCGTTGAGGCGTCTGTAGTCCCCGCACGGTCTCCATCCCCCGTCCGCTTTGGGCACGATGTGCAGCGGCGAGGCCCAGGGGCTGTCCGAGGCCCAGGGGCTGTTGGCGAACTCTGACCTAGCGACTGCTAGTCTGTCAGGGTTGAGCCGGCGGGCCCTAGCGTACACGGGAGCTCCTTGAGTCTCTATGTGATGCTCGACCCCGTGTTTGGTGGTCGCGGCCGAGAACGTAGGCTGTGTCAAGCCGGGAAACTCCCGCAGTAGGCGTTGGTACACGTCACCTTCTGCGAGCGAGCTGGCCAGCCCGCTGTATACCACTTCATTGCGCACAGAAGTCAAGGAAGCGTACGTCTGGGCGTCTACCAGGCGGCCGTGCCTCACGTCCACGAGGAGCCCATGTGCGCAGAGGAAATCCGCCCCGAGTAGTGGGAACGAGACGTCGGCCGTGACAAACTCCCACGTGAACTGCTGTCCCCCGAAACACAACTCCACGGTCCTCGTGCCATAGGTGCGGATCGGGTTACCGTTGGCGGTCGTCAGTCGCGGACCCCCCCCCCCGCCGGCGGTGTCCTCCACCGTCGCCGGTAGGACGCTCCTCTGTGCTCCGGTGTCGCAGAGGAATTCTCGACCAGAGAGTGTGTCCTTAATGAAGAGTAGCCTGTACGCCTGCGCTCACGGCCGCTACTGGGCGCAGGTGTTGGCGTTTCCCGCCCTGACAAAAGTACAAGGCGGGCGGCACTTTGTTGCTTTCGCGCCGAAGCGTGCATGGAAATAACACAGGCCTGTGTCATTATTGCCGTCGGCCGCGGCGCCCCTCTCCATCTTCGCCCCTCCCCCTCTGGGCATGTGCGCCCGTGTCGGGGCCAGCACCTCTGGGGCTAAGTGCTGCGTGGCCAGGTAGAACCGATCTGCCTCCTCTGCCAGAGCACGGGGATCCACAATGTTTGTATTGGCCAGCGCCGTCTGTACCCGTGGCGGCATGTGTCTGAGGAACAGCTCTTTAAATAAAAAGTTCGGCTGCTCGGCACCCAGTAGATTCAGCATCATCTCCATATGCGCCGACGGCTTGCTGTCTCCCAAGCCACGTATATCCAGCAAGCGTCGGGCCCGCTCAGACGGCGACAACTCAAAAATCCTGAGTAGGTGCGTCTTAAACGCCTCATATCTATCCTGGGCCGGCGGAGCGGTAATGAAGCCTACCGTTCTCGCCGCCGTAGTGTTGTTCAGACTCGAGACGACGTGGAAGTATTGAGCGGCGTCATCCACGATTCCCCGTAGGGCGAATCGCGCCTCCGCCTGGGCGAACCACGCAGCCGCCGACTGCTCCCAAAACTCAGGCAGTCTGAGAAAACCAGCGTTGTTTGCCATGTTCGTCATATTCTCCGTCTCGGAAACTTCTTCGAGACTAATGTCAGGGTCACCAGTGTAGCGCTGAGAAGAAGGAGTCGGAGGCGGTGTCTTGAAGTTAAACCTAATTCCTTTATTCATCAGCGTAACAACAAGTCGACGTAGTCGTGTCGACAGTAAATAATAATGCCGGTGGCAGGAAGTGCCACCCTATAAATCGTCCGGGGGGAACTACCATCCCCAACGAGTTCCTTGTGAATTATGTACAGTCACTACACAACCACATTTAAATCTCTTTTCTCTATCTTGGCTAATTGAATCTGGTGCCATCACGCTTGTGTGTTCTATGCATCCGGAAAACCCTGGGATTCCTGCTTTCTGCACTGTGGTGTCTAAACAATTCCTTTCTAGATAGTTTGCTAGCCTCTGTGCCACTATACTAAAGAAAATCGTACCTTCTACATTCAGGAGAGATATAGTCCGAAGACTTTGTTTGAGCCAATCAGCAATACCTACTGATTCACATGACTGAGTTGCCTGTGACCTCAATGCGGTCTCATCAGAAAATGTAAATAAAGTCCTTAATCGACCACAGAAAAAAGGTACATAATGTATGTTATGTTATATCTATATATGAATAATATATTTACGTTTCGTATCAACCTATCTTAAAACTCTAAGATAGGCTATCTTCTTGTCTGAGTCTGGAGAAGACAGTAAGAGCTTTTCCCATAATGTTGGTGTTGTGGTGACCCACTTGGGACATATAGACATTCACCAAACCCTGAGCAAAGTTACGGCTCCTTTAAAGGAACACTCCAACATTTTGGGAAATTAGCTTATTTGCCATCTACCCTGGAGTTAGACAAGAAGATACATTTTTCTTCTCTGTGCATGCAGTAGGAGTAGGAAGACGTGCACCGTTAGCCTAGCTTAGCGTCAATCACTGGAAGTAGGTTCCTCCATTAGCCTAGTTCCCAAAGTCTTCCTACTCCTACTGCATGCACAGAGAAGAAAAAGGTATGCATCTTCTTGTCTAACTCCAGGGTTCCCAAAATGTTGGAGTGTTAAGATACATACCTTTTTCTTCTCTGTGCATGCAGTATGAGTAGGAAGACGTGCACCATTAGCCTAGCTTAGCGTCAGTCACTGGAAGTAGGTTCCTCCATTAGCCTAGTTCCCAACGTCTTCCTACTCCTACTGCATGCACAGAGAAGAAAAGGGTACGTATCTTCTTGTCTAACTCCAGGGTAGATGGCAAATAAGCTAATTTCCCAAAATGTTGGAGTTTTCCTTTAAGGCTCTGGGTTCAGAGTGGAGAAACTAGGCATTCTGGGAAACTAGTTTTGTTTACATGTTGTTTACATGTTGGCTGTAGCCATTGAATGTAACTATTCAATGGCTAACTGACTTCTATGTTTAGAGGTAAAAGGATGTAACTACTGACGTTATTTATTTCATGTTCGGAAGTAAAGGGATTCGACTCGACAACTGTCTACACGTCCTGCATTCCTACAGTGTAAATAGCCCACTTTGACTACATAGGATGGCTTAGAGTAGACGACAGAGTACAGCACCTTGCAAGGTGGGCCTGGTCTACAAGATACACTATACGATACTAAGGTACCCATGTACATGTCAAAATACTTCCCAAAGGTCAGTGAATACCACGACCACAACACCAGAGGGAGCTCAACAAATCATGTTAAACCCAGATTCGGCTCAAACAAGGGACTAAACACGTTTCGCAATTATGCCACATCAATGTGGAACGCCCTACCCAAAGCTGTAAAGGAATGTGAATCCCTACCCACATTCAAAACCGCTCTCAAAGAGCACCTACTGGAGGCTGCAATTCGAAACTGGCCACCGTAAATGTCCAAACCCCCCCACCCCCACCTAATAGACAGTCTCCTCCCCACCGTATGTATATATTCTCTCCCCACCGTATGTATATTTCTCTACCACCCACCCACCTCCTCCTAATGTACTGTCTCCTCCCCACCGTATGTATATATTCTCTCCCCACCGTATGAATATTTCTCTCCCACCCACCCACCCCCTCCTAATGTACAGTCTCCTCCCCATCATATGTATATATTCTCTGTTAGGATCTATGGGTAACAGTACTGTATATTTGCATATCTTATATGTCACAAATGTAACAGTACTATATACCTGTATGTCATGTATGTCCCTATGCCATAAATGTCATGATGTCATGTATGTCATAAATGTCACTATGAATTGAAAATGGGGGACCCTGATGTAAACAAGACAAACGTCTTTCTCTGGTCTGCATCCCCTTAACAATTGTGTGTATTGAGCCGTACTGTATTGTACCCATTCTGTAATCTGTTAAATAAAGTTTTCATTCATTCATTCATTCATTCATTCATTCATTCATTCATTCATTCATTCATTCATTCATTCATTCATTCATTCATTCATTCATTCATACTTTAAAGCTTTGTATACTGTGGCAGGAACAATATCATCCAAAGCAGCTTGGATAACTTGGGACAGTTTTCTCTGATTCATTTAAGCCAAGCCGTGTAGCCTGCTGTATGTGTCGCCTGTTGTAACCACGCTGCCTCAAAGCAATTTACTTCTATTCATTTAGACAGCCATATAAACCAGGCTCTTTACAGCCTAGAATACCCAACTGAACTCTCATAGAGATAAAGGCTGTAAACAAAACCTGGCAAGCAGATAGAGCCTGGCGAGGGTATTACACTTCCACAAACCATTGTGCGTTAAGGGTTTTGACTACATGTGACAATGTTTATGAGTATAATCCTAATCTGTCCATATCACGGAGATACACAAATGTGGTTCATATTCATTTCCTGAAATGGGAGCAGCACCCACGGACAGTGTGGATTATTCTTTTTAAGAATATGTCCATCCAATATGGATTTACCCTCAGATTAAAGCTGACAGTTTGCACTTAATCCTCCTCATATCCAAAGTAATGAGGAGATTAGCAGAAATAGAAAACAACGTGTCCCAGACGCTGTCAAGGTGCCTCACATCCTACAACGTCTGTACAAGGATGTCGAGGATGTTCTATGAGTCGGTGGTGGCAGACGCCTTCTTGTACGCCGTGAACTGCTGGGGCAGCGCACTGAGAGCGGGGGACACAAACAGGCTGGATAAGCTGGTCAGGAAGGCCAGTAACGTGGTAGGGGTGGAGCTAGACTCTGGCAGTGGTGTCGGAGAGGAGGAGCCTTGCTAAACTCCACGCCATCATGGACAACCCCTCCCACCCACTATACACACGGACTTGGCTGATAGAAGGAGCATGTTCAGTGTTAGACTAAGACTCCCAAGATTGCAACACTGAACGGCACAGGAAGTCCTTCATTCCGACAGCCATCAGACTCTATAACACATCAGTCTGTCCCTCACTGCACCACTGAGCAGTGAGCACAGGGTGACAGTACTATTGTGAGGTTTGGTCCGCTCCCCACCCACACGCTTCGTTCCTTTAAGGTACTTTGTTGATTAATTGCATTCCCCGCCACACGCTCCGTTCCTGTGAGGTGCCGTGTTGATTGGTGCTCTCCCCACCACACGCTTCTGGAGCAATGATCAATTTCATCCCGCAGCTGTCACAGCTTGTCATCAGCGCCCTGTGGCTTTATATACCCTGATCCCCCTAATATCGATGTTGGATCGTTTTGAATATACTCCTGCATTTGCCTGTTCTTCCCCGTCGCTGTTTCCCTGTCTGTTGCTCCCCAGGACTTTCGTGAAGTAATCCCTGTGGAGAACCTGATTCCCCGTTCGAAGCTGCGCCTCGTTATCAGCCCGCTTTACGCGTTGCGCTCTGGTGAGTTTTTGGAAACAGTTCTTTTTGGATCACCAGTTTTTTGTGTGTTAGTGAAACACCGAAGAGATCCCGTTTTTGTTTATACTGTTCTCACCTATTTTTTGTGTTGGATTTACACTTTAGATTACCGTATTGTTTTTTCTCTGGACTCTGCTAACAGTGTGTGTTACACCGAAGATCAAGTCACTTGGATATTTATTTGGATCAGTCACCTCTCTGTTTCTGTTGTGCGCTGGGCTAACTCAGATTTCTCTCTCTCTCCGTTTCCACCTGGAGTGAAAGCTGGGAGGATCTGCAGAGCGGCTTCAGACGTCACAAGCTAATTCCTCACCACCACCTACTGGGAGAATCTGCAGAGCCGCAACTATCTTCACATGCCAGATTCCCCGTTTGTTCTGTTGCTCAACCTAATTCAATCTTGTGACTCTGAGAATAAATACGCCCTTGCTTTGGCTAACTCTGACACAACTCTCTCTGTGCCGTTGCGCTTGAGGTCGGTTACAAACCCTAACATTACGATCCAACCTTGACGACCCCAGCCGACACAGAGAGAGTCAGAACAGCATTGGCAGTCCAGATAGAGTTAACCAAGGAACACAGCCAACAGCTAGATGCGGCTGCGGCTGCTGTACAGGAACTCCGAGAGCAGGTCCTGCCTATTCAGGGGTCCCTGGGCTCTCTGGCTAGCCAGCAGTCTAGTATTCTCCTCCACTTACAAGCGCTGAGTGAAACCGTTAACACCTTGCTTGTAACCCCACTTCCTTCAGGAGCCTCGGCCGGAGCATCACCCGCAGCCCTGGCAGGCCCCGCGCCTCCCGATCCCGCACCTCGGGAGCCCCGTCTCTCCGAACCACGGTTGTTCGACGGTAACTTCGAGGATTGTGCCACATTCATCATGCAATGTGAGTTGGTCAACCCAGTCGTTTCACTTCAAGGGGAGCCCAAGTGGCTTACATGACTAACTTGCTCTCAGGCCGGGCAGCCCAGTGGGTCACTGCCTCCTGGGCAATGGGGGCAGATTCCTGTTTTTCCTACCCAGGCTTTGTGGCTGAGCTCCGCAGGGTTTTCCACCACCCAGCCCGTGGCCAGGACCCTGGAGCCCGGTTGGGTACCTTCCGGCAGGGCAGTGGCGGGGTTACCGACTACGTGCTGGAGTTCAGACTGGCGGCTACGGAGAGCGGTTGGAACGATCAAGCACTTCGTCTCACCTTCATGAGGGGGCTCAACGACGCAGTCAGGGACCAGCTCGCGACCCGTGAGGAACCTGAGTCCCTCGAGGACCTGTTCAGCCTCGCCATTCACATCGACGGACGCCTCCAGGAGAGAAGACGTGAGAGAACCCGACAGGGACCTCCAGAGGTACTCCGGACCCCCCGTACTCGTGACGGTACTGCTGGTCGCCCTGCTCCCAACGCGACTGGTGGCTCTTTTCCCTCCCGTTCGGTGCCCGAGGAGGAACCCATGCAGCTGGGACATTCTCATCTTAGCCAAGCTGAACGGGAGGCGAGGTTCAGGTCCGGCCTTTGCCTCTACTGCGGTCGGGAGGGACACCGTATCGCCAACTGCCCCACCCGGCCAAAAGACCAGGCTCGCCGGGACCCCGGGAGATCCTGGTGAGCCATTTTTCTCGTTCCCAGAGCCGTGCACCACCTGGCCATCTGATGAGCGTCACCCTGGCCTGGGCGGACCAACGAGCCACGGTGGAGGCACTCATTGACTCGGGGGCTGACGAGAGTTTCCTAGACTTCGAGTTTGCTACCCGGGCCAACATTCCACTTGAGGACCTAGTGAGGCAATTGGAGGTATTCGCATTGGACCAACACCGCCTGGCTGACATCACTCAATGCACCTGCCCTGTCCTGCTCACCATTGCTGGTAACCACGTTGAGAGACTCCAGTTCCTTATCACCAGATCCCCTCTTGTCCCAGTAGTCCTGGGGCGGCCCTGGCTCGCGCTGCACGAGCCCCACATCGCCTGGTCCTCCGGTACCATCAAGGGTTGGAGCTCCTCCTGCCATGCCCAGTGTCTTCAGGCGGCGTCCTGTCCCTCGCCCCGGAGATCCGTTGGTGAGCCGCCTCCGGACCTCTCGACCATACCCCCCGATTACCACGACCTCATGGAGGTTTTCAGTAAGTCCAGGGCTCAGGCCCTTCCGCCTCACCGGCCTTACGACTGTGCCATCGACCTCCGCTCAGGGGCTCCCCTTCCCGGCAGCCGCCTCTACAGTCTGACCGTCCCGGAGAAGGCAGCGATGGATCAATACATCTCTGAGTCCTTGGAAGCAGGACTCATTCGGCCTTCCTCCTCTCCTGTGGCAGCCGGTTTCTTCTTTGTTGGGAAGAAGGACGGAGACCTTCGACCCTGCATCGACTATCGCCAGCTCAACGAGATCACCATTAAGAACAAGTATCCTCTACCTCTCATGAACTCCACCTTCGAGCCTCTCACCCAGGCTACCGTCTTTACCAAGCTGGACCTCCGGAGTGCCTACCATCTAGTCCGTATCCGAGAGGGCGATGAATGGAAGACCGCCTTCAAGACTCCCAGGGGCCACTACGAGTACCTGGTGATGCCGTTCGGCCTCACCAACGCTCCGGCGGTATTCCAGGCACTCCAACGACGTCCTTCGTGACATGCTGGAGGAGTTTGTGGTAGTATACCTAGACAACATCCTCATCTTCTCCAAGACCCTCGAGGAACACATCCAGCATGTCCGCCGTGTGCTGGAGCGCCTCCTCCACAATCGGCTCTTCGTCAAGGCGGAGAAGTGCCGATTCCACTCCGACTCCGTCGATTACCTGGGCTTCATCGTGGAGAGAGGCTTGACCCGAGCTGATCCTCGCAAGATCCAGGCCGTGGAGGAATGGCCGGAACCCACCTCTCGGAAGGAGTTACAGAGCTTCCTCGGGTTCGCCAACTTCTACCGAAGGTTCATCCGGAACTACAGTCAAGTGGCGGAACCGCTTACCAGACTGACCTCTCCCGCCCTGCCGTTTCGACTGGTCCCCAGCGGCGTGTGCTGCGTTCCGCTCCCTCAAGAAGAGGTTCACTTCCGCCCCGATCTTGCTCCATCCAGACCCCAAGAGACAGTTCATCGTTGAGGTGGACGCCTCGGATACTGGACTGGGAGCTATCTTATCCCAGCGGTCTGCAACAGACCAGAAGGTACATCCGTGCGCCTTCTACTCGCGTCGGTTCCTCCCTGCCGAGAGGAACTATGACATCGGCAATCGGGAGCTGCTGGCGGTTGTGGCTGCCTTGGAGGAGTGGCGTCATTGGCTAGAGGGGGCCGAGGAGCCGTTTTACAATTTGGACGGACCACAAGAACCTGACGTACATCCGTGCTTCCAAGCGCCTCAATGGCCGGCAGGCAAGATGGGCCAGCTTCCTCAGTCGGTTCGACTTCTCGCTGACGTTTCGCCCTGGTTCCCGCAACACGAAGGCCGACTCCCTGTCCCGGTTACACTCCAAGGGGGCTCCAACCACTGAGGACCCGACTCCCATCCTCCCAGAGGCCAGGGTGGTAGGAGTCGTCACCTTGGGCATCGAGGGGGTGGTAAGGCGTGCCCTACGCTTCCATCGCGCTCCAGGCAATGTACCGGTTCATCGTCTCTTCGTCCCCGACTCGGTCCGGTCCCGGGTCCTCCAGTGGGGCCATACCAGCCGGTTCGCCTGCCACCCGGGCGTTCATCGCACGTTCTCCTTCCTGGCTCGTCGGTCCTGGTGGCCCACCATGAGGAACGACGTCAAGGAGTTCGTACTGGCCTGCGCAGTCTGCGCCCGCAGCAAGGCCTCCCACCAGGCACCCTCCGGGCTATTACAGCCGCTTCCCATTCCGAGCCGTCCTTGGTCACATGTGGCGCTGGACTTCGTCACGGGTCTTCCCTCCTCCCAGGGGAACATGTGCCTTCTGACCGTGGTGGATCGGTTCAGCAAGGGGGTTCACCTCGTGGCCCTTCCCAAGCTTCCCTCGGCGGCCGAGACGGCGGACCTCCTGACACGCCACGTGTTTCGCCTCCATGGTTTTCCCCAGGACGTCGTCTCGGACCGGGGGCCCCAGTTCACTTCCCAGGTATGGCGGGCTTTTTGCAAGGGATTGGGGGCAACGGTCAGTCTTTCCTCTGGTTATCATCCCCAGACTAACGGACAAACGGAGAGGATGAACCAGAGTGTGGAGTCTGCTCTTCGGTGTGTGGCTGCCGAGAGACCAGCTTCTTGGAGCCGTTTCCTTCCCTGGGTCGAGTACTCCATCAACTCCATGGTCAGTTCCGCCACCGGCCTCTCACCCTTTGAGGTATCCCTGGGCTACCAACCCCCTCTTTTCCCTGCACAGGAGACGGAGGTGGCAGTTCCCTCCGTACAGGACCACCTCGACCGGTGCCGTCGGGTCTGGGAGATCGCCAGGACCGCGCTGCTCCGTTCATCAGAGCGCGCCTGTCGTGGGGCTGACCGGCGCCGGGTTCCTGCGCCGACGTACCACCCTGGGCAGAGGGTGTGGCTTTCCGCGAGGGACCTTCCACTTCAGTCCTCGGCCAAGAAACTTAACCCCCGGTTCGTCTGACCTTTCGAGGTTCTGAAGGTACTCAGTCCGGCGGCGGTGCGTCTTAAGCTTCCTGCGTCCATGCACATTCACCCCGTTTTCCATGTGTCCCGGGTTAAGCCTGTCTCTCTCAGTCCCCTGATGCCTCCTGCTCCGGAACCACCTCCTCCCAAGATGGTGGACGGTCACCCCCAGTGGCAGGTCCGCCGGTTGATGGGCGTTCGACGGCGGGGTCGGGGGTTCCAGTACCTGGTGGACTGGGAGGGGTACGGTCCGGAGGAACGGAGCTGGGTCTCCCGCCAGCTCATCGTGGATCCTGGCCTGATCACCGACTTCCATCGTGCCCATCCGGGCGAGCCGGGTCGGCCTGGTCGCCGGGTGGCTCCCGTGGAGGGGGGGGTACTGTGAGGTTTGGTCCGCTCCCCACCCACACGCTTCGTTCCTTTAAGGTACTTTGTTGATTAATTGCATTCCCCGCCACACGCTCCGTTCCTGTGAGGTGCCGTGTTGATTGGTGCTCTCCCCACCACACGCTTCTGGAGCAATGATCAATTTCATCCCGCAGCTGTCACAGCTTGTCATCAGCGCCCTGTGGCTTTATATACCCTGATCCCCCTAATATCGATGTTGGATCGTTTTGAATATACTCCTGCATTTGCCTGTTCTTCCCCGTCGCTGTTTCCCTGTCTGTTGCTCCCCAGGACTTTCGTGAAGTAATCCCTGTGGAGAACCTGATTCCCCGTTCGAAGCTGCGCCTCGTTATCAGCCCGTTTTACGCGTTGCGCTCTGGTGAGTTTTTGGAAACAGTTCTTTTTGGATCACCAGTTTTTTGTGTGTTAGTGAAACACCGAAGAGATCCCGTTTTTGTTTATACTGTTCTCACCTATTTTTTGTGTTGGATTTACACTTTGGATTACCGTATTGTTTTTTCTCTGGACTCTGCTAACAGTGTGTGTTACACCGAAGATCAAGTCACTTGGATATTTATTTGGATCAGTCACCTCTCTGTTTCTGTTGTGCGCTGGGCTAACTCAGATTTCTCTCTCTCTCCGTTTCCACCTGGAGTGAAAGCTGGGAGGATCTGCAGAGCGGCTTCAGACGTCACAAGCTAATTCCTCACCACCACCTACTGGGAGAATCTGCAGAGCCGCAACTATCTTCACATGCCAGATTCCCCGTTTGTTCTGTTGCTCAACCTAATTCAATCTTGTGACTCTGAGAATAAATACGCCCTTGCTTTGGCTAACTCTGAAACAACTCTCTCTGTGCCGTTGCGCTTGAGGTCGGTTACAAACCCTAACAACTATCTAATCTTCCTGGACTTTTACTTTTAAATCAACATTGTAAAATGTTACACTTTTTACTGTACACTTACTGTATATTTTATATATATGTAACGGTTGTGACATTGTCACCTTCGATGCACCGAGGGAGTTTCGAACCCGGGTCTCCCACGCCGCGGGCGACAGCACAGATCGCTATACCAAGAGGTGAATTCACTGCTTTGTAATGTGTCTATGTGTCTTTTGAGGACGAGAGTGAGTTTAACCCACAGCACCGCTACTCACCCCAGTCACTTCACAACATCTGAAGTCCTTCGCGGTACCATCCGTTACATATATACATAACATAGACAAATGCATATCCCGTATTTTATTTGTATTTTTATTCTTATTCGTCGTATTATTCGTGACTTTTGTTTCTGACTACCTAAATGTTTACCGTTTAATGTGAGCGATGTGTAGTGCCGAATTTCCCTCTGGATAAATAAAGTATTTCTATTCTATTCTATTCTATTCTATTCTATTCTATTCTATTCTATTCTATTCTATTCTATCATTCTAATCTAAACGATGGCCGTTGTTTTCTTCAAGCTATTTATATCATTCCTTCCAGTCTGGCCTGAGCAGCAACAACATCCTGCTACGCCACGCCCACGCACTTCCCGCCAGATTCATACCGACGGAGCATTTGTGTGAATTGATCGGAATCATTATTTTCTCAGACAATTTAAATGGAGTTACACTTCACTCCACTCCCCTCATATGCTGCTGCGGTCATGAATAGAGAGTCACTTTGTGCCCGACAGCTGTTACGAGCATCAGAGGCGTTGAGGCTGGAGATACTGTAGTAGCTGGAGATAGATGCATGAGGCTGGAGATAGTAGCTGGAGATAGATGCATGAGGCTGGAGATAGTAGCTGGAGATAGATGCACGAGGCTGGAGATAGTAGCTGGAGATAGATGCATGAGGCTGGAGATAGTAGCTGGAGATAGATGCACAAGGCTGGAGATAGTAGCTGGAGATAGATGCATGAGGCTGGAGATAGTAGCTGGAGATAGATGCATGAGGCTGGAGATAGTAGCTGGAGATAGATGCATGAGGCTGGAGATAGTAGCTGGAGATAGATGCATGAGGCTGGAGACAGTAGCTGGAGATAGATGCACAAGGCTGGAGATAGTAGCTGGAGATAGATGCATGAGGCTGGAGATAGTAGCTGGAGATAGATGCACGAGGCTGGAGATAGTAGCTGGAGATAGATGCACGAGGCTGGAGATAGTAGCTGGAGATAGATGCATGAGGCTGGAGATAGTAGCTGGAGATAGATGCATGAGGCTGGAGATAGTAGCTGGAGATAGATGCATGAGGCTGGAGATAGTAGCTGGAGATAGATGCATGAGGCTGGAGATAGTAGCTGGAGATAGATGCATGAGGCTGGAGATACTGTAGTAGCTGGAGATAGATGCACAAGGCTGGAGATAGTAGCTGGAGATAGATGCACGAGGCTGGAGATAGTAGCTGGAGATAGATGCATGAGGCTGGAGATAGTAGCTGGAGATAGATGCATGAGGCTGGAGATAGTAGCTGGAGATAGATGCATGAGGCTGGAGATAGTAGCTGGAGATAGAAGGATGCATAGATGCACACGTTTCAGTATACAGTAGGGCGTTCCACATTGATGTGGCATAATTGCGAAACGTGTTTAGTCCCTTGTTTGAGCCGAATCTGGGTTTAACATGATTTGTGGAGCTCCCTCTGGTGTTGTGATCGTGGTATTCACTGACCTTTGGGAAGTATTTTGACATGTACATGGGTACCTTGGTCGTGTAGTGTATCTTGTAGACCAGGCCCATTGCAAGTTGCTGTACTCTGTCGTCTACTCTAAGCCATCCTAGGTTGTCAAAGTGGGCAGGGGTGAGGTGGGTTCTAGGAGTAAGGTCAAGCAGGAGGTGATTCAGTTTGAAATATAGCTCCTTATTTCACTCGTTTCTGCTAAATGTAACTCCTTTAAGTTTTAACTTGTAATACATAATGCTTAACGTTCATTTTATTACATGGTTTTATGACATTTGTGCTCATTTGACCACTAGTTCTAGTTTTATAGGTAGGTTAATGTCGCAACGATTGCTGCGGCCATTCCATGCAGATTCCATTATCTCTGTTCTCTGAGTTATTATTATTCTGGTGAAAAAACGAATGAATTGTTTAATTTTGTACATGTAGTGTGAAGGGTAATTTCACATTCTTAATCCTCTGGGGCTCCACAACAGGGTTGATCGTGAAGTCATGTTATCCTTCTCTCAAAAACTGTTAAAACACTATATCCATTCATTATATTCAGAGCAGGCCAGATAACGCTTGCATCCAAGGCCGCAGCGAGCCCTCCTCAAAAGCCCATTCCATTTGACTCCCTAAATGACCATATAAAGCCAACCCAATCAGAGACGAGCAAGGCGTCTCTATTCCACTGTGTTAAAACACACTTTTGCTTTTGTCACTTTCACTCTGACAGACCTGTGAATATGCACTCTGACAGACTGAAAGTCCGTCCGTATGAGCGTACTGTATATATATATTTTCTTTTCCAATAAACCTGTATTGTATTCATTTAACGTGAGTATTCTGGCTGTGTTCTCCTGCTCCTGTCCATTATTTCAGAATATCTGATTTGCAGTGTGACACTGTTTTAGGCTGCTGGATGTCCGTGGAGAACATGGTGGTTTGCACGCTGATTTAAAGCCAATCTCTTGTCTCTGTCATCCCTAGAGACGTCAAAAATCCACCACAGTAGGTATGAGTTATTATGGTGAAGAAACTAATGAAGTGTTTAATTTAGTACATGTAGGTATGAGTTATTATGGTGAAGAAACTAATGAAGTGTTTAATTTAGTACATGTAGGTATGCGTTATTATGGTGAAGAAACGAATGACTTGTTTAATTTAGTACATGTAGGTATGAGTTATTATGGTGAAGAAACTAATGACTTGTTTAATTTAGTACATGTAGGTATGAGTTATTATGGTGAAGAAACTAATGACTTGTTTAATTTGGTACATGTAGGTATGAGTTATTATGGTGAAGAAACTAATGAAGTGTTTAATTTTGTACCTGTAGGTCTGCAAGATGTGCAGCGACCAGAAGACTCCAGCGGTGTTGTTTTATGTGTCTTCTGCAGGTATGTGGCTCCATGCATATTGTATGTTTATCAATGTAAATTAATTTACCTGCTAACTCTATGCACTGTGGCATTTCCTGCTCTGTTCAGCATGTGGCGCTAGTTTACCATTTCTGTTTTAAGTAATGTTTTGATTTTATTTTGGTTTAGTGTAAGAGTTTAATTGTATAAAGCTCCCAGCCATACACATGTCTAGACGCGTGATTACGAAACCAAGCCGCATTTCTCGGAGACGCTCTCTGATTGGCACTGACTGACGCTCTCTGATTGGCCACTGACGCGTTTGCCCAATCTGTGACGAGCTGTGTCTTTGCCCATTTCCACGCCAAACAGCCTGCAAACTACTGTACCTGGCGTTCTATCGCCATGCTCTAAGACAAACTCTAACCTTAACCAACTTCGAAAGAGTGCCTAAGCTTAACCGTCGAAAGAACTTGCCGTCACGCTCTAAGACAAACTCTAACCTTAACCAACTTCGAAGAGTGCCTAAGCTTAACCAGTGTAGAAACAGGCGTCGGCCAATCAGAGAGCGTCTCTGAGAAATGCGGCTTGGTTTCGTAATCACGCTGTCTAGACTGTAGCTTATGTACTGTGTTGTAGCACACAAGCGTTTTCACGGCGCATCAACAAACCGGAAGTCGACCATTTTGGAGATACTGAATGTTTACAACGCAACCGAACTCGCAACTGTTCTGATTGATTGATTGATTGATTGAAAAGTTTATTAACCGATTGCAGAATGGGTACAGTACAGTACAGCTCAATACATACAATTGTTAAGGGGATGCAGACCAGAGAAAGACTTTTGTCTTGTTTACATCAGGGTCCCCCATTTTTAATTCATCATAACATATATGACACACACGACATACAGATAGACAGTACTGCTACATCTATACATTTATGACATACCAGATATGCAAATACAGTACTGTTCGTGATACAAAAAGTGTCCAGAAAAAGAGTGTATATACATTTGACGTAGAAACTGTACATTGGAGGAGGTGGGGTAGGTGGGGTGGGCGGGACAGCTGTACATTGTCTGGTCATTGTTGCTCAAAAGGGTCAATTATTGTTGTGTTTTTGGCTGTACTAATCGGTCGGACCGGGAAAAGCATTTAGAGTACTTCAGATTGCCAAAAGCTATTACAAATCAGGGAGAAGAGTGCAAAGAATTGTCTGAGGAAAGGAGGCAAACACCCCCTCTTCTCTCCTCTCCCGCCTGAACGAACTACCAAAGTACCGATCAGCATTTTGATCCAAACATTTGTACTAGTAGACTATTTGAGAAAAATTCGAATGTAAAGATCAGTTGATCTAGTAACGTTATTGAATCACCTACCTTGGCTTTCACAATACACAATTCACAATACACATGTCCCCGAACCACCCACCCACCCACTCCCTCCTAATGTACAGTTTCCTCCCCCTCGTATGTATATATTTTCTGTTAAGATCTCTGTTTAACTACTGTATATTTGCATATCTTGTATGTCACAAATGTAACAGTACTGTATACCTGTATGTCAGAAATGTCATGATATATATCTGTATGTTGCGTCATTTATGTCATTTTAATCATGGGCCGACATAGTGAACTACCTCGTTTTTTCACCATCTATGTTCTTCCTGTGCTCCAGGACAGTTCAGTCAGTATGTTCTTCCTGTGCTCCAGGACAGTTCAGTCAGTATGTTCTTCCTGTGTCTCAGGACAGTTCAGTCAGTATGTTCTTCCTGTGCCCCAGGACAGTTCAGTCAGTATGTTCTCCCTGTGCTCCAGGACAGTTCAGTCAGTATGTTCTTCCTGTGCCCCAGGACAGTTCAGTCAGTATGTTCTTCCTGTGCTCCAGGACAGTTCAGTCAGTATGTTCTTCCTGTGCTCCAGGACAGTTCAGTCAGTATGTTCTTCCTGTGCTCCAGGACAGTTCAGTCAGTATGTTCTTCCTGTGCCCCAGGACAGTTCAGTCAGTATGTTCTTCCTGTGCCCCAGGACAGTTCAGTCAGTATGTTCTTCCTGTGCTCCAGGATAGTTCAGTCAGTATGTTCTTCCTGTGCTCCATACTGAGGAAGAACATACTGACTGAACTGTCCTGAGACACAGGAAGAACATACTGACTGAACTGTCCTCAGGAAGAACATACTGACTGAACTGTCCTCAGGAAGAACATACTGACTGAACTGTCCTGGAGCACAGGAAGAACATACTGACTGAACTGTCCTGAGACACAGGAAGAACATACTGACTGAACTGTCCTGGAGCACAGGAAGAACATACTGACTGAACTGTCCTGGGGCACAGGAAGAACATACTGACTGAACTGTCCTGGAGCACAGGTAGAACATACTGACTGAACTGTCCTGAGACACAGGAAGAACATACTGACTGAACTGTCCTGAGACACAGGAAGAACATACTGATTGAACTGTCCTGAGACACAGGAAGAACATACTGACTGAACTGTCCTGGGGCACAGGAAGAACATACTGACTGAACTGTCCTCAGGAGGAACATACTGACTGAACTGTCCTGGGGCACAGGAAGAACATACTGACTGAACTGTCCTGGGGCACAGGAAGAACATACTGACTGAACTGTCCTGGGGCACAGGAAGAACATACTGACTGAACTGTCCTGGGGCACAGGAAGAACATGTGTGAATTCTTAAAATGGGTGGCTTTCCAATGGTGACAGCAATTACAACTATTCATGTTATTATTCTGCCTCCCTCCAGACCCCCCACAGCTCTCTGTCTGTGAAGACGAGGTTCCCCCTGAGCAGCAGGAGAGGAGCCCCAGTCTGAGCCAGGAGCAGCCAGAGCTCCTACAGATTAAAGAGGAACAGGAGGAACTCTGGACCAGTCGGGAGGGAGAGCAGCTTCAAGGTCTGGAGGAGGCTGATATCAAGTTCACTTTCAACCCTGTCCCTGTGAAGAGTGAACATGATGAAGAGAAACCTCAGGCCTCATGGTTTAACCAAACCCAGGACCCAGAGCTCCTACAGATTAAAGAGGAACAGGAGGAACTCTGGACCAGTCAGGAGGGAGAGCAGCTTCAAGGTCTGGAGGAGGCTGGTATCAAGTTCACTTTCAACCCTGTCCCTGTGAAGAGTGAACATGATGAAGAGAAACCTCAGTCCTCATGGTTTAACCAAACCCAGACTGAGGAAAACAGAGAGACAGAGCCTCTAGCCAGCACCTCAACAGAACAGATGAAAACAGAACCTGATGGAGAGGACTGTGGATTATCAGAACCAGTCAGTAATTTAGATCCAGCTGGTGATTTAGAACCAACTACAGATGGCCAGCTCCTCTCTTCACACTGTTCTGGAACTGATACTGATGACAGTGATGATTGGCTGGAGACTAGTGAACCTCATCCTGGTTTAAACTCACTGACATCAAAGAAGACACAGAAAAACAAAGGACAGAGTTTGTCTAACAGCAACCAGTTCAAGAGCTCTGTGGTTGCATCCCATGAGGTGAAATTATCAAACCAAATACCATGTGAGACCTGTAAAGTGTGTGGGAAATGTTTTCCTAATAGGAAAGCTTTAATGCCCCATCTTAAAGCCCATTCTAGTGACTGTGGTTTGTGTGGAAAACATTTAGAACCCACAGAGAGCTTAAAACTTCACTTTCAAATGCACATGACATGTACTGTTTGTGGCAAGAAATGTACTGCCATTACACTCTTGGAAAGACATATGAGAAGCCACACTGGGGAAAAGCCCTATAGTTGCACACTGTCTTAAAAGATTTAGTTAAAAAGCTCACCTAAAAGTACATATGAGAAGCCATACTGGGGAAAAGCCCTATAGTTGCACACTGTGTCCTAAAAGATATATTACACAGGGACACCTGAATAGTCACATGACACGCCATACTGGGGAAAAGCCCTATAGTTGCACCCTGTTATAAAATATTTGGTGCAAAACGTGACTTAAAAGTACATATCAGAACTCATACTCGGGGGAAACATTTAGTTGTGAAGTTTGTGGGAAAGGATTTACTCGGAAGGCATATATAAAGACACACATGAGGATTCACACCAGAGAAGAAACAAACTCACGTCCCTCCCTCCCTCATCTAGTTCACATTCAACCCCGTCCCTGTTAACTCATTGACCGCCACGCTCTTTTCCCATCTTTACTCAATGGCGCCAGCGTTATTGACCATTTTAGCGATGTTTGCGGACCCATTGTGTGTTCTGTATTATAGCCATGGAGACAATAGTATGGCTCATTTGACGGGCATTGTTTATAGTCCAAGACTGACTAACCAGCTAATTTCTACATACTTTCGTTTGTGCGCTATTCCATGCAAATTATTATTTGTATTTTTTTTTTACAGTGCAATAAAATAGTTCTGGATTACTGTTCAACAGTTCAAAGTCGTCTTTACCTTCTCTGTTTGGTATCCACAGTTTAAAACTTGACAGTCTTCCCTCCTGTCTTATACCCACTTTGACCCTTCAAACCTCCCTCTCAGAGTGCAGTTCCCTCTCAGGGTGCAGTTCTCTCTCAGGGTGCAGTTCTCTCTCAAGGTGCAGTTCCCTCTCAGGGTGCAGTTCCCTCTCAGAGTGCAGTTCCCTCTCAGGGTGCAGTTCCCTCTCAGAGTGGAGTTCCCTCTCAGGGTGCAGTTCCCTCTCAGAGTGCAGTTCCCTCTCAGAGTGCAGTTCCCTCTCAGAGTGCAGTTCCCTCTCAGAGTGCAGTTCCCTCTCAGAGTGCAGTTCCCTCTCAGGGTGCAGTTCCCTCTCAGAGTGCAGTTCCCTCTCAGGGTGCAGTTCCCTCTCAGGGTGCAGTTCCCTCTCAGGGTGCAGTTCCCTCTCAGGGTGCAGTTCCCTCTCAGGGTGCAGTTCCCTCTCAGAGTACAGTTCCCTCTCAGGGTGCAGTTCCCTCTCAGGGTGCAGTTCCCTCTCAGAGTGCAGTTCCCTCTCAGAGTGCAGTTCCCTCTCAGGGTGCAGTTCTAGGCCTGGTTCCTACAGAGTTTTAAAGCCTGACAGTCTCTTGTTTGATACCCACACAGTTTAATACCTGACAGTTTTGAACCTGTAATAAAAAGCAATAGACAGAGTAAAATAATACAGTGCAATAATAGAATAGTAGAATAGAATAGATAGTAAAATTATGCAATAGAATGGACAGAGTAAAATAGTGCTACAGTACAATCAACATAATGAATAAAGGAAGATCCGGTCAGTTTGTTGTAGGCCTGAGTGTGCCGTGTATGATTGATTGATTGATTGAAAACTTTATTAACAGATTGCAGAATGGGTACAATACAGTACAGCTCAATACACACGATTGTTAAGGGGATGCAGACCAGAGAAAGACTTTCGTCTTGTTTACATCAGGGTCCCCCATTTTCAATTCATCATAACATATATGACATACACAACATACAGATAAGACAGTACTGCTACATCTATACATTTATGACATACCAGATTTATGAAAAATACAGTACTGTTTGTGATACAAAAAGAGTCTAAAAAAGAGAGTATATACATTTGACGTAGAAACTGTACATTGGAGGAGGTTGGGTAGGTGGGGGGGTGACTGTACATTGGAGGTGGGTGGGGGAAACTGTACAAGCAAAACTGTATATTGGAATATCGACTAAACCTTACTTGGTCCCAAGAGGAGGTCCGGGGAGGACGCGACCCTCTCTGCGCCGCCCCTGTGCCTCAAATAGATTCGCTATCAGCTCTATCTTCAATCTTTCAAAATGTTCAGTTGCTATTGCATGCACTCATCTGTGTTTCACTACACACTTGAGTGCATGCTTACCAACTGTCCGTCTGCAACACTACTATCACCGACATCTAAGAAGGGAGATCCCCCCTTGAATGGCCCTTCTAAGGTTTCTCTCCTCCACACTGCCTGTGGAGCATTTTTACCTATTGTTAGGTTTTAGTGAGTTTTTCCTTACCTTCGCGTGGGGTATGTCTGGGAGTGCTTGCATTCTTTCATTTATTTGCATTTATTTTAAATTTGTTGGACCTTATGGTGTCCTTGTTCTGTTCTTGACTTATTGTTATGTTTTCTTCTTGACTTGTTTAAAGAAGACCTGTACGGCCCATGGGGACATTAACGTGTGTTGTTGGGCCTTATAAATAAATTTGATTTGATTTAAGAAGAGGGTCTTGTGTATTATTGGGTTAGGACATTTACTGTACATTGGAGGGGGTTGGGTTTAGACATTTACAGGGGCCAGTTTCCAACTGCAGTCTCCCGTAGGTGCTCTTTGAAAGTGGGTAGTGATTCACATTCCTTTACAGCTGTGGGTAGGGCGTTCCACATTGATGTGGCATAATTGCGAAACGTGTTTAGTCCCTTGTTTGAGCCGAATCTGGGTTTGACATGATTTGTGGAGCTCCCTCTGGTGTTGTGATTGTGGTATTCACTGGCCTTTGGGAAGTATTTTGACATGTACATGGGTACTTTAGTCGTGTAGTGTATCTTGTAGACCAGGCCCATTGCAAGTTGCTGTACTCTGTCGTCTACTCTAAGCCATCCTAGGTTGTCAAAGTGGGCAGGGGTGGGGTTCTAGGAGTAAGGTCAAGCAGTAGTCTGACCAGTTTGTATCCCTGCCCTGCATGGAATGTTCCTCCTGAGCAACGGCAGAAGGATCCGCCCCTTGCTGACAAATGAAGCCACCCAACTCCTCGTCCAATCAACAGTCACGTCTCGCCTCCCTCGACTACTGCAATGGGGTTAAGTTAGGGGTTAAGTGTCTTGCTCAAGGACACTTCGACACGCTGCCCGGGAGAAGGGGAATCGAACTGGGAACCTCCAGATTACCAGATGACTGCTATGTACAGAGTTGTAGTATTAAGTATTAATATGTACAGTGATACAGGTATAAAGACACTATGGTAGTAAGTCATACTGGCCAGCAGCGTAACTAGTAAGAGTAGGTAAGAGATATGTACAGATATACATATAGTAACTAGTAGGGGTGTAACGGTACACAAAAACCACGGTTCGGTACGTACCTCGGTTTTGAAGTCACGGTTCGGTACGGGTTTTCGGTACAGTGGGGGAAAGTTTGGCTTTCCATGTTCCACTCAGGGGTGATGTAGTGTGCAGTAACTAATTGTACTTGTAGGGCTGTCAACAAATATTCTATATTGAAATTAATAATCGACTTGTAAAAAAAAAAAAAAAAATTATTATATTAGATTGTGAAAAAACAGACCCCAGTGGGCAGTCGTTATTGGTTAAACATACCGTTTTATTCGTTCGGTACACAGCCGTTCGGTACGGTATGGTACACACTGAAACGGTTCGGTGCGGATACGTGTACCTTTACACCCCTAGTGTGCATTCGACAGAGAGAGAGTGTTTTGGTGAATTTCCCCATCAGATACCCTTACATAGTCAAGCATAGATAGAATGGTGAACTTTGACATAAAATTATATTTTTTCTATCAATGTTCCAGGCTATTTAACTTCATTAATTATTGGAGGATAGCTTTAGACTTTAGAGCTTTAGACATTATTTCAGAAGCAATAATAATAATAATAAATAATTGTTTTCCATCTACAAGTCAAACTCAAGAATCTATGCACATACAGTGTACATCTAAAATGTATGTGGTCAAATACATTTACAGATTCGACCTTTAATCTGAGAATTCAAGCCACTCATTCATATTACACACGGTAGTATTTCAAGGCACCTGCAGATGGCGCTCTGGCACCATTGTTAAGAATGACGATTCAGACAAGATTCTGACCATATTATCAAGGTGCTGTGAAAGTGTCCCTCTGATAGGGTTTACGAACCACTGAAGAAGGAACGGAACTCATGACCCCTTGTGAAATCACTGGCAGGAACGGCCTGGAGAGGCCAACCGGTAACCAAAAGGTCGCCGGTTCGATCCCCGGCACCCACATGAGTGTGTATTCCAGCTGTGAGCTGGTGACTGAAGGGTGGCTGGTGTTATATCTACGGTAACCACCATCTGTGAAGGAGAGACTCCTTCATACACCCACGTTCTCTTATAAATGTTAATGTAGATTGTTTGAGCACGTTTGTAGGCTACATCTGGTCTATATTTCACTATTCATGTGTCACAATAATCCAGCGCTACATTCATTTCAAACGTCTTGTTTGTCAGGAGTTAATTGATGCAGGTGCTCTTGATTAGTTGATCAACCAAGCCTTGATTAAAAACCAGGCGTGCTTTTTGCATATACCTACCTGCCAAGGGGTGTTTGTAACTGGGTTTCTATGGACATTAAAGACTATATTAGTGTACACGACCAAGATACCCATGTACATGTCAAAATACTTCCCAAAGGTCAGTGAATACCACGATCACAACACCAGAGGGAGCTCCACAAATCATGTTAAACCCAGATTCGGCTCAAACAAGGGACTAAACACGTTTCGCAATTATGCCACATCAATGTGGAACGCCCTACCCAAAGCTGTAAAGGAATGTGAATCACTACCCACCTTCAAAAACACTCTCAAAGAACACCTACGGGAGACTGCAATTCAAAACTGGCCCCTACAAATGTCCTAACCCAGTTGTACAATAAAGACCAAGCATGGCTTTGTCAGTATTCCAATGTACCCAACCCCCCCCCCCCCCCCCCCCACCTCCAATGTACAGCCCCACCCAACCCCACCCCACCTACCCAACCTCCTCCAATGTACAGTTTCTATGTCAAATGTATGTCAGTATTCCAATGTCCAGTGTCCCCCCCACCTCCAATGTACAGCCCCACCTGCACAGTTTCTATGTCAAATGTATATACACTCTTTTTCTGGATTTTTTTTAGTATCACAAACAGTACTGTATTTGAAAATCTGGTATGTCATAAATGTATAGATGTAGCAGTACTGTCTATCTGTATGTCGTGTGTGTCATATGATGAATTGAAAATGGGGGACCCTGATGGAAACAAGACGAAAGTCTTTCTCTGGTCTGCATCCTCTTAACAATTGTATGTATTGAGCTGTACTGTACTGTACCCATTCTGCAATCTGTTAATAAACTTTTCAATCAATCAATCAATAGGAATGCTTCTCATTCTGTTTTGAAGCCTTTCAGTGCCCTTGGCCCTGTGGGTGATGCTGTGCTATCTGGAATATTTTTTTTTAGAGAATGTGTGCCTAGGATGGATATGAAGAAAGACCATTTTCCAATGGTAAATGGACTGCATTTTTATATACAGTAACAGCTTTTTTCCCAAAGCGCTTTACAACTTATGCCTCACATTCACCCGTTCACACACTGACGGCAGAGGCGACCATGCAAGGTGCCAACCTGCTCATCGGGAGCAGTTAGGGGTTAAAGTGTCTCGCTCCTCGACACGCTGCCCGGGAGGAGCCGGAATCGAACCAGGAACCGTCTGATTACCAGACGACCGCTCTACATCCTGAGCGGCTGTTGCACCACAATGGCATTATAATCGTCGTCTTCTAAAACACAACAAAAAATAAAGAGAAAAGCCAAGAGGGAAATAAAACACTCATCACACGTCAAATAATCCTCCCCGCCTTTATTGAAACTAATCTTCAAATGAGACGTTAGCAGTCCCCCTCTCCTCTTATCTACCTTGGCACAGAGCAAGCCTAATATATATCTCCCTTTAGTTGAGCGGTAGATGTTTCACACCCCACGCGGGAAACCGCGGGTTCGAGTCCAGGCATATTTCACATGGTCATGAGATTTTAATCGCTTACTGCTAAAGCATGACGTGCATAAAGATATACCACATATATATATATATATATATATATATATATATATATATATATATATATATATATATATATATATACCGCCTCCTGGTATGACATCAAGTCCTCCCAGACCATCCCACAATGCAGTGCTCAGCGTAGCGTTTGTGTGAGGGTTTGGAACTCGTGAAAGTGATTGGATGCACGCTTTGCACCATGGGAAATACAAGAGGCCTTGCAAGGAATGTTGCCGTAGTTCTCTTTCTTATATGGCTGCCTGTAACCATTGGTAACCACTTTCGAATGCATAAAGTAATTACTGTGCAGAGGTGGAGTTGGTAAAACACTGGAGAAGCAGGATTTTGCTGTTATTATACTGTGACCTTTTTACAAGATACAGTAATAATAAGACACCAACTTATTCAAATTTTGTTGATATATTTCTCATATATCAACACATATCAACTGTTGTTCTACACATACAGTACAGTAGCAAACATTGTTTCTTCAAACGAGGACATTCTAAACATTCCATGAAAGGCCTCTTATTACCATCACTGTTGTGTACAATTGTATCAAGATTAATAATTTCCTTCCTTACAATTAGGGATGAATCCAATACCAAGAACCACATGTACCTATGTCAGAAATCAAAGCAAAAGTGACTACATTTTCGTAATTTCTTTGGATAATGGATCGGTACTCAGAATTGATGGATACTGAAGGGCTTAATTGACCTATCTCAAAGTCCACCCTCTTTTCTTGGGGTTTGAGATGGGTCAGTTGGTATCGGCGATGAAAAGGTCTTATCATCTTCCTATTTAAATAATCTCTGATTATGAACTCTGCTGTGAGAATCCACCCTGAACTTAATTCAAACATTATCCCTTTAATCTTTAATAAACATGGGAAAGTCTCACTCGGAAGGTAAAAATGAAAGCTACACTCATTACCAGCGGAGCAGCGCCAAAGGGTGTCTCTCTCATCTCTCATCACACATAAGATTCTTTGATTCAAAGGTTCTTTGGGTTCTAGTTTTAAAGCCCCAATTCCTGATTTGTGGAGAAACGGCGGCCCCTGTACATTTCTGCCCCAGTTTTTGTTTTGTTATTGTACACATTAAGAGCTGGAGGAGCTACAATTGTCATCGATGAAAGTGAGAGAACACGCGCAAGGAGAGCATATCTAAAGACAAAGTGAGCTAAGGTACCCATTTGTGATAATGATTGGCAACACAATTATTTTGTGACTATATTGGCAATAAACGGTTAGCCAGTACCTCCTCTGGCAGACAGGTGGAGACATTTTGCAATATGTGTTTGTTGTTTGACCAACAATCAGATATTGGGGCTTTTAACTATTATTAAGATATTGATGAAACTCAAGAAAATCAAGTTAACGTCCTAAAAATAGAGATCAATGCCATATACAGACAACAATCGGAAATACAAATACGCAGCACAAGACAACAGCAGTACTCCCATGGTTCCAAACCCAGCCACCTATTATCCATGCGATTAAGAATTAATGCAACATTTGCAGATATAACTACCATTAGAGCACAACAAGTACTTGTAACAGATCCTGTAAAAATAAACGATACATTCAAAGTATTCTACTCCGACTTATATAAATCAGAAATGACCTTCGATCAAAACAAAATGGACACATTTCTTAATCAAATTATTCTCCCTAAACTTTCAGAGGATGACGCTAAACAGTTAGAAACACCGATCACACTAGAGGAACTCAAGAAGGCCATAACCGCAATGAAAAGTGGTAAGGCTCCTGGAAGAGACGGTTTCCCATCAGAAATGTACCTTTCTTGTTGGGACATAATTGGCCCCTTATTACTAAATATGATCTTATACTCAGTCAAGGAGGGGAACTTCCATAAAAATGACAATATTGCACTCATAACAGTCCTCCTTAAAAAAGACAAAGACCCCAACGAGTGCGGTAGTTATAGACCTTTAAGCCTCCTCGGAACAGATATCAAACTGTACTCTAAGGTATTAGCCATCAGATTACAAAAGCATATGACGTCTTTAGTTCACCCGGACCAAACTGGCTTCATAGGAGGCCGCCTGATCACTGAGAACATAAGACGTATACTGCACGTACTTGATGCCGACAAGGAGGACACCATACCTAAGGCGATGCTGTCCCTGGATGCTATGAAGGCCTTTGACAGGCTGGAATGGTCATATCTGTGGGCAGTGCTAGAAAGGATGGGGTTAGGAAAAGGATTCATCGATATGATTAAAGTATTATACAAAGACCCATCGGCCATGATTACAACAGGCACAATCATCTCCGAAATATTTCCGGTATCACGCTCTGCCAGACAGGGTTGTCCTCTTAGTCCCGGACTGTTCAATCTATCATTAGAGCCTTTAGCACAATATATAAGACAATCCCAATCCATAGAACCTATCGTAATCAAGGGCACACAACAAAAAATGTGTTTATATGCGGACGATGTAATATTGTTCATGAAAAACCCCAACACCACATTGCCTCATCTGCTCAAGTTGATTGAGGACTTTGGTGATTTATCGGGATTTAAGATAAATTGGCCGAAGTCGGCTTTCCTTCCACTTAACACCCCTGCAAAAAAAGATACAACCCTCCCAGGACAGATACCGATGGTAAAACATTTCAGATGCTTGGGAGTGGAAATATTCCCTACCATAAGACAAACGGTGAAGCACAACTACACAAAAATCCAAAACAAAATCAAAGACGACCTTGATAGATGGGCAAAACTTAAAAACACAGTACAAGCACGGATATCAATAGTTAAGATGGATGTACTACCTAAAATCAACTTCTTCTGTTCAATGCTACCGTTACCCCCTCCAGAGGGTTACTGGAAAAGATTACACTCCTCCACATACAAATTTATTTGGAATAACAAACCACCACGTATAAAAAGATCCACCGCACAGAGAAATAAAGCAGATGGTGGCATGGCATTTCCAGATTTTTTCCTATATTTTAAGGCGTACTCATTAAGTCCATTGACAACATGGTTTGACTCCCAAGCATTAGCATCCTGGAGAAAAATAGAAGAAAACATAGTAGCCCCACATAGACTGAAGGACATAGCATACACTAAACTACCAATCAAGCACTGTGAACGAAAATTTTGCCCCATAATTACTCATGCGATCCGGATATGGCGTGAATCACAAAAAAAAAATCCTAACCCACAAAAATGGCACAATCATACTCCCTTATTCAATAACAATGCTCTCTTAATTGGAAAACGACCTATAAGATTCCCTATATGGGAAGAGCAAGGCATACACTCATTAGGGGATGTTTTTAACAAACAGGGTTTTTGTAGTGATAAAGAAATACGCAAAAAATGTTATCTCACCAAGTCCACATGGCTTTTTCACAAACAGTTAGAGCTATGTTTGAAGTCTCACGGTGTTCCATTAGACAGACCAATTGAACACCACAGATACCACAAATTCTTCTACGCAAGAGAGACATCGAGAGGTTTTGTTTCAGAATTTTATCATCAATTACTAACGTCCTCGTATGAAACCCTCCAACTTGACTCTGTCTGGAGGAGGGATATACCAGACCTGGAAAATAACTTTGATTGGCAAGGAGCCTGGGCAAATGTCCGACTTACATCAAGGAACCCGGATCATCAACAAATCAATCTTAACTATATTCACAGGACATACTTGACTCCTATAAGACTGTGCCGAATGGGGCTCAAACAAGATTCCAAATGCACCCAATGTACAAATGGGGACGAAGGGACATTTATGCACATGTATTGGGACTGCTCACCAGTTAAGGCATTCTGGAAAGATGTGACCCAACAAATATCAAAACTCGTATCTTGGAATATACCTGTACACCCCTCGGTATTACTATTGAATGATGTTTTTGAGTTTGCAGTGAATCCACAGCTAAAGAGATTGGTTTTATCGGGTATCACAGTAGCCAAAAAGCTGATCGCATCACGCTGGTTTCAACCGGAAAAAATGTGCCGTAAAGTTTGGTTTCTTACATATCTCGATGTAATTTACCATGAAATATCTACAGCAAGAATTCTGGGTCTCAATGAATCCAAAATGTCAATGTGGTTAGAAGTGGTGGAGAGAATAAAAGCTAGCTTATAATGGTAGTGTCTGGTTAGGTGCGAGGGATAGTGGAGGTACTTCTCAAGGTGGGGTCCGGGAGGGGGGGGTTCGAGCTGAGCATATGTGTGTAGGTTTTTTTTTAGATAACAGGTATTATGGGTATATCTTATATAAGACAACTAACTAAAAGGTGATCTCATTGGATGTGCCCTGACAATTAATGCTTGTATATCTTATCGTGTGTTGTCATGTTTGTTTATATGTTTGTTTAAAAAATAATAAAAAAATTAAATACAAGATATTGATGAAACTATTGAAGATGATTGGAATGACTAAATGCTGTGCAGATTCTGTTTAAAGATGGGAGTTTCCCTTTGAAAGGGAGGAATGTATATAACATGTTTTCAATACTGCAAATGATAAGACTGATAGAAGTGAACCTTGCCTCTCTGGTTTTACATACAGTAGCCTACTGCAGAATACTGGCTTGAAATAAACTCTTGATTTTCAACTTTCTCAATTCCATTTTTCTAAGAGTGATAACGGATAGTGCAACATCTGCGTATTACCCAGTGTGTATGTTCTGACATTATATGGCATTAACAGGCCTCAGGAGTTTGTAAATGCAGGGGTTCGGCCTACAGTATGCCCAGATATTGACTTCCAGTTCCTAAGTGTTTTCTCTGTGGAGAAACGGAATCGGCATTCTAGATAATCATCCCTGTCCTGGTCTGTGGTTAAAGGGGCACTTCACCAAAAAACAATGCAGATTTATTTTGCACATAATCTCACGCACATCCAAAGGCCCTCAACAGTGTTGCACACATTCATTTAGTTTGACAGTTATTGAGAGTAAATGAGGTTGAATGTGGCCACCAGTGATGTCATCGGGCACATTGAATGCTTGTGTCGTGTTATGAAGTTATGTACAGAAATAGCAATACATTGTCTTATAGGGACTGCTACTGTACCTTATACCATTTTATTGAGCTGTAATATATAATAATATAATATATATATATATAATATATATATATTTTTAAAGGGGCATTTCACTGAAAACCAAAGCTGATTTATTACACAAATTACTTTTTGTCTGACAGTAAGAGCTTGAATTTGTCCTCCAGTGATGTCAATGGAGAGCACTGAATCTTTGTGTTAAATACAGCTCAATTCAATTATGTAAATTAAATATTATTATAACCTAGAACTATGTGGATGGATAATGTTAGTAAAATATAGTTTTAAAGTTTTATTTATTTAGCACATTTCATGTAGAGCAATGCAATGCACTTTACAAACATCACAATAAGGTCCAAGAAAGATCAATGATAATACATAAATGGCTGTCAAAGTTAATGCGTTAACGCACAATTCTTTTAACGCCACCATTTTTTAACGCAACATTAACGTACATTTTTTTTTATTTGATTTGATTTGATTATTGATACTCTCATTGAGAGAGAGAGAGAGAGAGAGAGAGAGAGAGAGGGGGGGGGGGGTGAGAGAGATGAGGAGGGGCAAGAGAGAAAGAGAGCTGGGAGAGTGTGTGTGAGAGAAAGAGAGTGTGAATCCTCAGTCCTTGTGTGGGTGAATGTTTTTTTTTACGATTAATTGCGAATATTTTCATGTTGAGATAGATTGTGGATGAATATGCAAAGAAAGGTACACCATACAAATGTTCATGCTTTATTTGTTTTAAACGAGACGGTTTAGAAATGGGCAATGGGAAAATACATTGCATTTCCAAGATGGTGGACTGGCCGGAAACAGCAATGACGTAACCACTACACCTCCCTATTCAAGCCAATAGGAAGCCAATGCAGGGACTCTAAGAATTCTGGACATCTAGCTCCATTGCTTCCTCACCAATGACGTGTTTGATGGACGACAGTCCTCTCCTCCCTCTGGGAGGGAACCAGCCTCCTGCTGGTTAACCACAGAACTAATGTAAAGCAATGGGGCTTTTGCTTTTTAAAACCATTAATCACACTGTCAGCCCTCCTCTCCCCTCTGTTCCTGCTTTTTCAAATGATGACTGTAACAGTTTTCTTTTCTTTTTTGTAAACAAGGTTGCAGTTGTGAGCAGGGCCGTAGCCAGGGTTTAGAAATTAGGGAGGTCAATTTTTTTTTTTGGCCCAGACCGGCCCACTATAATCGGTCGGACACCACCCAGCCAGGGTTTAGAAATTAGGGAGGTCCATTTCTGGCTTGACTAGACATTAAGGAGAGAGAGATGATTACAATGAACTGGTACATTCAGGTCCAGAATTGTTGGAATTCCCTGACAAATATGTGCAAAAAGCTGTACAATTTAAACAATACCATACTGGTAATGAGCAAATAGTTGTTTATTCAATTAATGCATGGAGCTGTTCCATTTTATACTAACTTCATTCATTCATTCATTTGGTACTAACTACTCAGTTCATACAGATTTCAAGTATCCAAATATCAATGATGAATATTGCATAAGGTTTACACAGTTATCACCTGTTTGTTTTATATTCATGCTCAGAGAGGAGTAAGTTAGATCTTTGTATGCGAGTTATATGGCAATTAAATCAATGGTGTGCTTGTTTGTTACAGCCGGCCACTAGGGGGCAGCGGCTCATTAGAAGTGCTGATCAGCTTAGATGTGACGGTCACTGACAGTAACCTGGGCTTATTTTAGCCAACGCGAGGCTCACGTTATAATTAATATTATTATCGACATCACCATGGCAGAGAGAGATGGCACACACAAACTACCTCATTGTTCCTCCAGCTCACCGTCCCTCCTCTGCCCTTCTGCCTGGCTGGCTACCTGAGGCTGTGTTGAACTTGTTGCTGCACCGGCTGCACTAGTATTATTGTGGATGACGACGTTGAAGCAGCAAACATGTCTGTTATTTTATTATATTTGTCAGCATCCACGACCACCTCTAGTTTTCAGATTTTTTCCGCCGGCAATTTCTCCATGTTCTGTTTCTCCATTTTTCCTGTTTCCGCATCTGTTCTTCTAACACGAGAAACAGGTGAGAGAGGGGGGGGGCTTATTAAGAGATGTGATTGGGCCGCAGCACGCATAATGGACCGCTGTTCCCAGCCTATTGGGGGGGGGGGGGGCTTATTAAGAGATGTGATTGGGCCGCAGCACGCATAATGGGCCGCTGTTCCCAGCCTAGTGGGGGAGGGGCTTAGTAAGAGATGTGATTATTGGGCCGGCCCCGGTCGTTGACCAAACGGCCCACTAGCAAATAGTTACCACCTCATAGCTGGCTACGGCCATGGTTGTGAGGGCAAGTATCGTCCCCTCTTGCTCCCCTCTCCCTATGTCACCAGTTCGGGAGGCAACCCTGAGTAACTTCTCCTGTATCACCTTAGCTGACCTAACTGGCCGCTGTGAGCGTTGTGAAATCTTCCTCAAGCCCTTTGGATATTCTAGCATCATCTTTGCTTAAAGGGGAACTATTTTACTATTTCTTTCACTATTTGGGCACTTTTACACAATTCCTGTGAGTCTATGAAACACCTCTGTAAGTATTTTTTCAAAGAAATTCATTGTTTTGTATTTCTAATCAAGTACTCAAAAACAGCATTTTTCGACCTTAAGATCTTAAGCCGTTTTGAGGCTGGGCTCCAACCACTGTATGGCCTGGTGGCAACTGCCACATTATTATGCAGCTGAGAAACCTCTGACATCACAGATATGCACATTTTCAGATGACTCAGTTCAGTGAGGGTGAATATTGTGAAAGGAGAATTGGAAGAATGTGCCAATATGAGAATTAGAGACATAGATCCTATTAATATAAGTCCACATAGCTAGGAAACAATGCTAAACACTGAAAAAGGCCATAAGATAGTTCCCCTTTAACTGGAAGCTGTTAGTTCTGTCTGCCCTTCCCTGGTCCATATTATAAACAGCTCCATTAATTCTGTCTCTGTTCCATCTTATTTTAAACAGGCGGTCGTTTAGCCCCTCCTTAAAAGAAAAAAACCTGGACCCCTCCCTCCCAAAAAATAGCTGCGGACAATATTGCATTTAGGGTAATACATCTTATGGGACCGCTCAAGGGAAATGTTCATTCAAACATAAAAAAAAATCTTGGCGTAACCTTTGATCAGTTTCAAGTTCAAGTTTCAAGTTTCTTTATTAGTTGTCATACAGAAGTACAGAATACTTTTATACAAAATGCTTCTTTCTGTTACGCTCCAGAGACTGTGCTAGACAAAAGGATAAGTATAAAATAAAATAAGTATAGCAAGTATAAAATAGAAGTCACGTACGTAGACACAAGTGTTCAGTATGTACATATGTATACAATGTTCAATGCAGAGTAGAAGTAACTGAGTTACCATACAATATACTATACAATATACTAATATACAATATACTATATAGTGCAAAGCAGAAATGGGATGAGGTACAATTTAGGTACAATTTACAGTGTATGCAACTTCACAAGCATGTTAAATCCCTGACCCGCACCGGTTTCTTCCACCTCAGGAATAATAGCTTAAACTCTGGTCTATTTTATCACATGCAGAGCTGGAAATGTCTGTTCACGCTTTTATACAATCACGGCTGGACTACTGTAACTCTGTTTACCTGCCTTAGCAAAGCCTCAGTGGACCGGCTACAACTGGTCCAAAATGCTGCAGCTAGGTTGCTTACCAGGTCAAAGAAATCCTGTCACATCACACCAATCCTAGCCTCCCTGCACTGGCTTCCTGTTCAGTTCAGGATCCAGTTCAAGGTGCGTTATTTTTTTCCGTAGCCGCATTTCTCGGAGACGCTCTCTGATTGGCCGACGCCTGTTTCTACACTGGTTAAGCTTAGGCACTCTTTCGAAGTTGGTTATGGTTAGAGTTTGTCTTAGAGCGTGACGGCAAGTTCTTTCGACGGTTAAGCTTAGGCACTCTTTCGAAGTTGGTTAAGGTTAGAGTTTGTCTTAGAGCATGGCGATAGAACGCCAGGTAGTTTGCAGGCTGTTCGACGCGGAAATGGGCAAAGACACAGCTCGTCACGCGATTGGGCAAACATGTCAGTGGCCAATCAGAGAGCGTCAGTCAGTGGCCAATCAGAGAGCGTCTCCGAGAAATGCGGCTACGGAAAAAAATAACGCGTTCAAGGTCTTAGTTTTCAAGGCGGCTGGGTGGCGCAGCGGACTAATCGCTCGTTACCAACACGAGAGACACTGGTATCGAATCCGGCTGTCAGCGGTGCCTCCGGCTTGGCCGGCCGTCATACTGGCTCGATTGGCAGAGTCAGCGGGAGGGAAGCCGGTGGGTGGTAATCTGGTCGTTGTAAACAGCGACTCCTACAGGTCGGTCAGGGCGCCTGCACAGCAAGGACAGGAGATGGCAAGGGTATAGTGTGAGCCTCCCACACGTTACACCTCGCCAATGAGAGTCCGCGCTGGCAGGTGAAAAGAAGTGGCTGGCTGACTCCGCATGTATCGGAGGGGACATGTGATAGTATCTATCAACCCTCCCTAGACCGACCAGTGGGGGGCACATGCGAGCAACGACCAGGAAGGGGAGGGGGGAATTGGCACGACTAAAATTGGGATGGGAGAAAAACACAGAAAAACAGGAGGAGAAAAAGTGGATACAAAAAAAAGAGCGGCCCACAGCCAAGCCTCCGCTTACATCTCGGACCTTATCCACCCCTATAGGACCAGCTGGTCCCTGAGGTCCTCTGATCAGGGCCTCCTGGTGGTGAACCAGGCTAAAGACTAAGAGGGACCGAGCATTTGAAGCAGTGGCCCCTAGGCTCTGGAACGAGCTCCCCCAGGTCTTGAGAGCCTCCCCCTCTGTGGCCCCTAGGCTCTGGAACGAGCTCCCCTAGGTTTTGAGAGCCTCCCCCTCTGTGGCCCCTAGGCTCTGGAACGAGCTCCCCCGGGACTTAAGAGCCTCCCCTTCTGTGGACACTTTCAAGGGGCAGCTGAAAACCCACTTGTTCAGGTTGGCATTTGGCCATGTACAAACTTGAAATGTTGATTTAGTTTTCCTGAATTTGTCCTTGCCTGTCTTTATGCTGTATTTTAAACTTGTGAAGCACACTGTGCATTCGTGCTGAGAAGGGTGCTATAGAAATAAAGTTTTACTTACTTACTTACTTACTTACTTACTTACTTACTTACTTACTTACTTACTTACTTACTTACTTACTTACTTACTTACTTACTTACTTACTTACTTACTTACTTACTTACTTACTTACTTACTTACTTACTTACTTACTTACCTTTGAGTCTGTATAAAAAGCACTTAAACATAGTCCACAGTGCATAGAGAGCAAACAAAAGACTACGACTGTCTCTTGGAGTGAATTTGAGTTGTTTGCGTTTTTTTGGAGTTAAATGATCTCTTGAGTCCTTTAGTTTGTGCTGGAGTTGTTTTACTGTATGTTGGAGTACTATGGGGTAAGACAAAGTAATGGATTCAGGTTATTTTGGTTTCAATGATAACATAATAAAATTAAAATAAACTCCCAATGTACAGTTTTCCCCCCCCCCCCAACCCACCCCCCTCAAATGTATATATTCTCTTTTAGAAACTTTGTCTGTAAATAAACAGTACTGTATGTGTATATCTTGTATGTCATAAATCTCTGGATGTAACAGTAGCCTACTGTATATCTGTATGTCATGTATGTCATAAATGTCACTATGAATTGAAAATGGGGAACCCTGATGTAAACAAGACAAACGTCTTTCTCTGGTCTGCATCCCCTTAACAATTGTGTGTATTGAGCCGTACTGTATTGTACCCATTCTGCAATCTGTTAAATAAAGTTTTCATTCATTTCATTCATTCATGTGCTTACAGTCTTCTCCAGAGTCAGACAAGAAGATACCAATTTCCTCTCTGTGCGTTCAGTAGAAAGCTAACCGGCTGCAAGCTAGCCTAGCTTAGCACAAATGAATGGAAGCGGATATTGACCAGCTATCCTAGCTGTTGGCCAAAAACACCTCTCCCAGAGTTCTAAGGTAGGCTAGTGGTCCGTATCCATTTCACGTCACTGATCGCAGCCTCACCGGGGCGGTTCCACTGGGTTTCATAATTGCGTCACCGACGGGTGTGTTCTCTTGTTCAGCTAGAGAAAGGTTCAGCTCCTTGCATGGTCGCCTCCGCCATCGGTGTGTGAATGTGTGTGTGAATGTGAGGAATAAAATGTTGGATAAAAACGATATGAAAAAAAAAATCACCAAAACAGAATGATGCCTGTGAGCATCATTGCGAGTAGACACAACTAAGTGGTACCTTGACGTACAGATTATGAGTTACAGATATGATATGCAGACTGTGAGAAGACTGTGTGGGTGTGAGAGAGAGAGAGAGAGAGAGGAGGAGGAGAGGGAGAGAGAAGTGTGAATATGGTATGCTGAGAAGGCCACATTGATGTGTGTTATGTGAAGGCTATGTGGGTGTAAGTGTGTTTGTGATAGAAAGAGGAGGGAGAGGGACAGAGCGAGAGGGGGGAAAGAGAAGGTTATGTATTATTATGTGTGTGCAATTATATATTTATACTATTGTTCAAAGTCGGGGCTGACATGACACCAACAGAGCTTCCAAGGTATTCAGAAGGTTATGCAGCAGTTGAGACCAATCTGGTGCTGCAGCTCGGCTAACTGTGTAACTGAGGAAGTGATCAAGTGAACACACGCATGCTGCATGCACCAACCAGCCAACCAATCTAATGAACCAACCAACCAAACTAATACACCCACCAACTCACCCACCAAGCAACCAATCTAATGAACCAACCAAACTAATACACCCACCAAACTAATGCACCAACCAACCAACCAATCTAATGAACCAACCAACCAAACTAATACACCCACCAACTCACCCACCAACCAACCAATCTAATGAACCAACCAACCAAACTAATACACCCACCAACTCACCCACCAACCAACTAATCTAATGAACCAACCAACCAAACTAATGCACCCACCAACTCACCCACCAACCAACCAATCTAATGAACCAACCAAACTAATGCACCAACCAACCAACCAACTCACCCACCAACAAACCAATCTAATGAACCAATCAACCAAATGAATGCACCAACCAACCAACTCACCCACCAACTCACCCACCAACCAACCAAACTAATGAACCAACCAACCAAACTAATGCACCCACCAACTCACCCACCAACCAACCAATCTAATGAACCAACCAAACTAATGCACCAACCAACCAACCAACTCACCCACCAACAAACCAATCTAATGAACCAATCAACCAAACTAATGGACCAACCAACCAACTCACCCACCAACTCACCCACCAACCAACCAATCTAATGAACCAACCAAACTAATGCACCAACCAACTGACCCACCAACAAACCAATCTAATGAACCAACCAACCAAACTAATGCACCCACCCACCAACCAACCAACTCACCCACCAACCAACTCACCCACCAACCAACCAATCTAATGCCCCCACCCACCAACCAACCAACTCACCCACCAACAAACCAATCTAATGAACCAACCAACCAAACTAATGCACCCACCCACCCACCAACCAACTCACCCACCAACCAACCAATCTAATGCACCCACCCACCAACCAACCAACTCACCCACCAACAAACCAATCTAATGAACCAACCAACCAAACTAATGCACCCACCCACCCACCAACCAACTCACCCACCAACCAACCAATCTAATGCACCAACCAACCAACTCACCCACCAACAAACCAATCTAATGAACCAACCAACCAAACTAATGCACCCACAAACCAACCAACCAACCAACCAATCTAATGAACCAACCAACCGAACTAATGCACCCACCCACCCACCCACCAACCAAGTCACCCACCAACCAACCAAACTAATACACCCACCAACTCACCCACCAACCAACCAATCTAATGAACCAACCAAACTAATGCACCAACCAACCAACCAACTCACCCACCAACAAACCAATCTAATGAACCAACCAACCAAACTAATGCACCCACCCACCAACCAACTCACCCACCAACCAACCAATCTAATGCACCCACCCACCAACCAACCAACTCACCCACCAACAAACCAATCTAATGAACCAACCAACCAAACTAATGCACCCATCCAACTCACCCACCAACCAACCAATCTAATGCACCAACCAACCAACTCACCCACCAACAAACCAATCTAATGAACCAACCAACCAAACTAATGCACCCACAAACCAACCAACCAACCAACCAACGCACCTACCCACCAACCAAACTAACTCAACCACCCACCAACCAGCCAACCCACTTACCAAAGTAACTAACGCACCTACCAACCAAACTAACTAATGCACCCACCAACCAATCAACCAACTAACCAACCAACTAAACGAATTAACCAACCAACCAACCAAACCAAACTAATGAACCAACCAACCAAAGTTAGGCACCCACCCACCCACCCACCAAGCTAATGAACCAACCAACCAGATTAATGAACCAACCAACCAACCAACCAAACGAATGAACCAACCAACCAATCAAACTCATGAACCAACCAACCAATCAAACCAATGAACCAACCAACCAAACGAATGAACCAACCGACCAATCAAACCAATGAACCAACCAATCAAACTAATGAACCAACCAATCAAACCAATGAACCAACCAACCAAACTAATGAACCAACCAACCAATCAAACTAATGAACCAAATAACTCAACCACCCACCAACCAGCCAACCCACTAACCAAAGTAACTAACGCACCTACCAACCAAACTAACTAATGCACCCACCAACCAATCAACCAACTAACCAACCAACTAAACGAATTAACCAACCAACCAACCAAACCAATTAACCGACCAACCAAACTAATGAACCAACCAACCAAAGTTAGGCACCCACCCACCCACCCACCAAGCTAATGAACCAACCAACCAGATTAATGAACCAACCAACCAACCAACCAATTGAATGAACCAACCAACCAATCAAACTCATGAACCAACCAACCAATCAAACCAATGAACCAACCAACCAAACTAATGAACCAACCGACCAATCAAACCAATGAACCAACCAATCAAACTAATGAACCAACCAATAAAACCAATGAACCAACCAACCAAACTAATGAACCAACCAACCAATCAAACTAATGAACCAAATAACTCAACCACCCACCAACCAGCCAACCAACCCACTAACCAAACTAACTAACGCACCCACCAACCAAACTAACTAATGCACCCACCAACCAATCAACCAACTAACCAACCAACCAACCAAACTAATGAACCAACCAACCGACCAAACCAATGAAGCAATCAACCGACCAACCAAACGAATGAACCAACCAAACAAACTTAGGCACCCACCCACCCACCAACCAACCAACCAACCAACCTGACGCATCCACCAAAAAAACAACCATAGATTGTTTATAATATGAGTGGCGCATGATTTCTTTTTGCTTGTGCAATTATTTAGTCTCACAAGACTTGTTTCCCACTTAATATCCGGTGACGGGTTTCCGCCTTTCTTTGAGACCCGACATGACTTGATGGATGGCTGTCTTGACTTTGCGGTCAATTCAAGCAAGTAAAATAGTTGTCTAACACAAGACAATATAACAAGAAAAAGGACAAAGACACAACACAATCGATGTTCTCTTATACTGGCACGCAGCCAATAAGGTATTGATTGCTATGGATGATGATTTTCGTTATATGTTGACGGTTGATGTTAGCTACGTTTTTGATGGGCTTTCAATTGCTAATGGTATCATTTGTATGTATTGTGTATGTATTTACGGTTTGGATGGAGAATGGACAAGCTTCATTAAAATTAGTTCAATAAATCTACTTGTATACTGCGTCGTGCCTGGAGGATGTCACAATATATATGGATAGATACATATTAATACAACAACTCTGTACATACATCTGATTAGCACTATTGCTCAGTAGTATGAATGAATGAAAACTGCAGACCAGAGAAAGACTTTCGTCTTGTTTAGATCAGGGTCCCCCATTTTCAATTCATGATATTTATGACATAGGGACATACAGGTATATACTGTAGTACTGTTACATTTGTGACATATACGATATGCAAATATACAGTACTGTTACCCAGAGATCCTAAAAGAAAATATATACATACGGTGGGGAGGAGACTGTACATTAGGAGGCGGTGGGTGGGTGGGGGGGTTTGGAATTTACAGTGACCAGTTTCTAATTGCAGTCTCCCGTAGGTGCTCTTTGAGGGCGGTTTTGAAGGAGGGTAGTGATTCACATTCCTTTACGACTGTGGGTAGGGCGTTCCACATTGTTGTGGCATAATTGCGAAACGTGTTTAGTCCCTTGTTTGAGCCGAATCTGGGTTGAACATGATTTGTGGAGCTCCCTCTGGTGTTGTGGGAGTGGTATTCACTGACCTTTGGGAAGTATTTCGACATGTACATGGGTACCTTAGTGGTGTAGTGTATCTTGTAGACCAGGCCCATTTAATAAAGTGTTCAATCAATCCACACAGTACATACAGTAACAAGGAAAGATGAAATTACCTACCTGGGTTCCATCCTAGAGGCTAATCTTTCCTGTGACAAAATGGCATCCAATGTAATAAAAAAAGTCAACCAACGAACTCGATTCTTGTACCGGATCTCCTCTCTGGTAAACAAGAATACCCTGAAGACTCTGGCAGGAGCACTCATTCAAGGGTACTACGACTATGCTTGCACCTCATGGTACCAAAGCACCTCAAAGGCGCTAAAAACAAAATTACAAACATCTCAAAACAAACTGGTCAGACTACTGCTTGACCTTACTCCTAGAACCCACCTCACCCCTGCCCACAACCTAGGATGGCTTAGAGCAGCGGTTCTCAACAGGGGTTCCCCGGCACACAGGGGTTCCGCGGAGAGCTGCCAGGGGTTCCGCGAGATGCCTGGCAATGTTCTTTAAAAATATAGAATGACAACAGTCTTATTTTGAAAATCCTATAGCGGGTCTCATTTCTGCCCACGCGCAGCTCCAGCTAAATAACTAGGCTCCGAAAGCTAGCAACATTTAGGTCATTATGATACTCTTATTTTGAAACTCCGTGGTGTCGTGACTCATATCCGCTCTACAGCACACAGCCAATAAGGATGCATCTCAACACAGCAGGCTGAGCAGTGAGCTTAGCGTCTCTCAGCTCAGCAGTAGTAGCGTACTCTGGATCTGGAACGCGGACATTGAAACACAGCAAGGATAGTGTTTTTGCGACCCAAAACAAATCCCTGCTGTTTTATTCCGCAACGGGTCAAATGCATATAACATGCTTTGCAATCCTTGCCATTCCTTTGTGGCCACGTTGTGTTTAAGACCGGAATTAATGTCCCTTTAGCATAAGCTAACAACAAGCCCTGTTCAGAGCGACAGAGAACAGCAGGGTGGGGACTTGGAAGGAGGACTGGGAAGGAGGGGGGGGGGGGGCATTCTCCCTCTATGTGTGTGCGTTTGAAAATATATGATGAAGTCAGACTACTATATTATATTGATAGTAAATGTACTGAGGGTGGACAGACAGATTATGTTGATATTTAAACATAAAAAATACAATACATAATAAATGTATCCATGATCATCATGCAACATAAAACAATTGCAGGAACGGTTTGGGAGAGGAAGGTGTTTTAGGTTGCATGTTCCAAAAAATTTACTTAAAGTTTAAAGCTCAATATATCAAAACGTGGCACTTTATAGTGAACAGGCACTTTATAGTGAATCCAAATTATTTTTTGGATTACAGAAAATTATCCCTAAAGTGCTATCTGATGCAGCTGCACTGTTTACCATATTTGGATAAGTTTGACCATTTCTAAAAATCTGAAAATCATTAAGTCACTCTGGATAAAAAAAGACTTTACAGACAACATTGAGACAAAGCTTCCTGACACATCTCCATCCAAACTCTTTGAAGAACTCATTGAAATCTCATCTGATATCACCTGGAGAGCTAGTTTCAGAGTGTGGTGCTGAGTACCAAGTATCTCATGATGCTGCAGTTAAGGTGTTGATACCATTCAGCCCCACATATCTGTGTGAAGCTGGCTTTTCATCCATGACAGCTCTGAAAACAAAATATAGGGCCAAGTTGAGCCTTGATGATGACATGCGTGTTGCCTTGTCAAAGATCTCCCCACGTATTGACCGTATTATTAGCCAGCAGCAGCGGACCTCGCATTGAGCTAGAAATGTCCACTGAGTGAACGAGTGCTTATTTTCTGTATTTATTTATATTTTTTGAGAAATGGTAACTTAGTGATCCTTTTCTGTATTTAAAAAAAATACATGATTTTCTGTTTTTGAGAAATTGTCAAACTTATCCAAATATGCTATTTTTATGGAGAACAGTGCAGCTGCAACAGATAGCACTTTAGTGATCCTTTTCTGTATTAAAAAAAAATACATGATTTTCAGTTTTTTCTTAAATAAACATTATTTTGAAAGCAAGCACTTTTGTCATCAGATTCAGACAACTTTATTGATCCCGCGTGGGGCAATTCATATTTGCAGATTCACCAACAAGCAACAAAGACAAACAAACAACAAAACATCTCAACGACAGCACGGCAAATAAAGAATCATTGCATCATCATTGTAGCAAAAAAGACAGGACCGAAAAAGTCTTTATCGTATGTAGGGGTGCCCTGGAATATTTTATTGAACACAGGGGTGCCTTGGCAGCAGAAAGGTTGAGAACCCCTGGCTTAGAGTAGACGACAGAGTACAGCAACTTGCAATGGGCCTGGTCTACAAGATACACTGCACGACCAAGGTACCCATGTACATGTCAAAATATTTCCCAAAGGTCAGTGAATACCACGATCACAACACCAGAGGGAGCTCCACAAATCATGTTAAACCCAGATTCGGCTCAAACAAGGGACTAAACACGTTTCGCAATTATGCCACATCAATGTTAGTGCGTGGCTTTGCATCAGATTTGAGAAGGATGAGGACACGCCGGACAAAAGCACCAAATTTTCCCCACGTGTTCCTCATCATCATAGCTTTCATTTTGGGGTAGGGGCCACGTCATCATGATGGATTTCAAGATGGCCGCCATGTAAAATCAAGGTTCTGCCCATTAATAAATATCTTGGTCCATAGCGGGCTCAATATTTGAGCGAACACAAAGGTATTGGTATCCCTGTAAACTAGAGAAGCTAAGCTTTATATTGGTATCATATATTATTAAGCCCAACTGTTGGGAAGGGGGTTTTAATAGGCAATGATTCAAAGTTATGTAAAATTTTCGCCTAGAAAAAACTGCCATGCTCATCTTCCAAAAGGTCCCTTGGATATTCATATGAATATATCAGAGTGCACATTGGTTTTATAGGTACCCACAAGCCTCTTCTTTCCAGACATACCCACTTTGTCCAACTTGCATGCTATTTCGGGCAATAATCAAGCAGGTTTGTGCATGTGGTACAAATGTGTCGAACATTCTAACAACTGCCAAAAATGTGAATGTTGGGTTAGGGTTTGTTGTTAGAATGTTGAACATAGAAGATCGATTTTGGTGTCAAACTATACATTTTCTGGGTCAATAAATGTGTTAATGCTATGAAGAATGTCACCAGATGAATATTTGTACCATTCTAACAACATATTTACATAATATTTTACTTGTTTAACAGTCAGACATGCATGAATCGAATAGAAATTTTATTAGGATCACTCGTTACATTTATTATTATTATCATAACTCTTTAGCCCATATAGGCGTATTTAACTGTTATGGAGATATTTTCGCGGGTCTTGTGCAGTGGTCTTGTGCCCGCGAAAATATCAGAATGTTTCATAAAAGGTCCCGCGGTATACTGGCCAGCTCTCAGTGCGCGTCTCGTGACAGCTGTCGTGGACAGCGTGATAAGGGACATGTTTAAAAAGGCAAAACATAATACAACAGGTAAGTCAAGTGTCATTACTTTAGTTATCAAAGCTGGAATCTCTGGACATAAGCAATAGGGATGGGTGCGTTCACATTTGAACTGACACGGTACCGGTACCTGTGAATCGATACCGGTACCCAACGGTACCCTTTTTCGGTACTTTAGTCTCTAAAAATGTAATCTACCTACCTCAGTCGGAAAAAAAATATCCAAACTTCAAATAACTACACTTTCGACCGATTTCGGCTTGCCATTGCCCCGACTGCTTTGTTGTTGAATCAAGTAAAATCCTAGGTAAGTGTATTGTAGAGGAGCCAAAGCTATATATTTAGGTTATTGTATTATATGAATGTTTATATGTTTATTTTTATAACCTAACATTGAAACGGCATTAGGAATATTGATTGGATTTAGATAAAGTCATTGAACCGTATTATTTGTCATAATAGAACCTTCTAGAACATTTGTGATGTCACAGTATGATGTCATAGTCAACCATTCTAGAACATTTGTGATGTCACAGTATGCTGTCATAATCAAACAGTCTAGAACATTTGTGTATCTATATATATTCAACAATTTGCTGTGGAAAGATAGAGAGCAGAGAGTGGAAACAAGATGCCTAAGAAGCTGAGGGGGAGTGAGCGGTGGTGGAAGGCGAGCCATGCAGCTTATGGAGAGCGGGGAGAGTGGATTCCTCGTGAATGGCCCCGGCCGGTGCAAGAATGTCCAGGGTTTTGGGTGAATCGAGATGGGAGCGAGTGGAATGAGGGCTTGCGTCAGGAGGGACGCAAGTCACCGGGTGCGAGCCCAGTGTCCCCTCGGGGTGTGACGTGTGGAGAGGGAAGTGAGAAGGAGGTCTCGGAGATGGTGGAAGACTACGGAGAGGGAAGTGAGAAGGAGGTCTCGGAGATGGTGGAAGACAAAGGGAAGGAGTCGGATGGTGTAAAGAAGAAGAAGAAGGAAGAGGAAGAACGGCAAATGGAGCTAACGACCGATATTCGCGATCAGTCGGAGTACAGTGGGGAGGAGAGGGAGAAAGAAGAGAGGGAGGAGGAGGGGTGGGAAAAGGTGAGGAAGAAGAGGAAGAAGCGGACGGAGAGGAACGACAGCGATGGGGATAGTGAGAGTAGGGGGGGAGGAGAGGGGGGGAGAAGGGGGGAAGAGGAAGAAAGGGGGGGACGATAGCTCAAGTGGGCCGGGAGACGAGGGTGCAGGAAAAGATGTGGCAAAAGCGGAAGTGATCCATATAGTGGTCAGGCTTGAGGGGGAGAGGGATGAGAGGAAAGTAGGTAGGCTCGAGTGGCCCAAACTCATTGCCGAGCGATTAGGAGAGGTAAAGTACGTGAACGTTTTGTGGGATGGGAATCTGGCCGTAGGGTGTGGTAGTGAGGGGCAGGTGGAGGTGGCTAGGAAGATGCAGAGCATTGGGGGGGTGGGTATAAGTAAGGTGGCGAGAGTAGGGGAGAAGAGGGGGGGGGGGATGTAAGGGGGTGATAGTTGGGGTACCGGTCGAGGTTACAGTAGAGCAGCTGGTGGAAGAGCTAAAGGAGGACGGGCGTAATGGCATAGTTAAGAGTGCAGCAAGGATGAAGAGGGGAGCGGAGAGGGCAGTGACGGGGACGGTAGTGATTACGTTTGAGGGTGGGGTTGTTCCTAGGGAGGTGTTAGTAGGGCGTAGGGTGTATAGGGTTAGGGAATTTGTTCATAATCCTCTTAGGTGCTATAGGTGCCAGGGGTTTGGCCATATAGCTACCACGTGTATGAAGGGGATGAGGTGCGCTAGGTGTGGCGGGGAACATGAATATGGGAAATGTGGAGAGGGAGTGAAGCCGAAGTGCTGTAGTTGTGGTGGGGAGCATAGTGTAGCGTTTCGGGGGTGCGAGGTGATGATGAAGGAGGTCGCGGATCGGAGAGAGAGAAGGGAGGGTAAGTTGACGTATGCTGGGGCGGTTAGCAGGGCAGGACAGGGTAGCCAAGAAAGGGTGCAGGGGGTTGAAGGAGGGCATTTGGCAGTGAGGGTAGAGCAGGTGGAAAGAGAGAGGGGAAGGGAGGAGAAATTAGGTATTGTGGCCTTCGTGGCAGGGGTAGTTACTGGTATGGCAGAGGTTACGGGTAGAACAGAGATGGTGAAGATGATTGTTAGGATAGCGGTTCAACATCTGGGATTGGAAGGTCTGGACTGGAAGGAGGTGTGTAAAGAATTGGCTGAGGGGGCTGCGAGGGACAAGGCTGCGAGGGACAAAGCAGCCCAGGATAAGATAGCAGGGGGCAAGGAGGGTCCCGCGGAGGGGGGCTCAGGCAGGAAGTAGCAGCAGTAGCTGCACTCCAATGGACAATGTAGTTGATGACGGGGTCCAGTAGAAGAAGAAAAAGAAGGTGAAGAAGGAGAAGAAGGAGAAGAAGAAGAGCCCATAAAAAGAATTGCGGAGGGCAGTAATACGCCACGATGCGTCTACTCTGCCGGAAATTCAAATAAGAAGAAGAAGAAGAGCTCATTGTGCATCTTGAAACAGTGCTGAGCAGTACTGAACAGATCATCTAAACAACATAGATTGAAGCCTGCATCTCTCAACCAAGGTGCCTTGCCGACCGTTTTGCTGTGGAAAGAGCCGGCAAGTTGATTTACGGCTTTCAGGTGAGGAGGAATTTGCATGTGTCGAGTCGGCGGTGATTTTGGAGACTGGAAAAAACAGTTTTCTTACCTTGTAGTGACGTGAATATTTAGGAAAATAGCTTTAGGATCATTTCTGTAAAGAAAGACTTCGCTGTGGAAGAGAAATAAACCATTTGGATATCTGTTTTACACTGGAGGGGCTGTGGACCTTATTTTTCTTTATCAACGAACGTACTACTCACGAGTAAGCAACTTTAACCAATAGAGTGGAACGTCGGCCCTGATACGTATATTGTGCGTGTGAACGTTGACATGAAAAGAAAAAAGGTACAAAAAAATATAAAAAAGTGCAAAAAAAAAGAATAATTTTTCTTTCTTTTACGGTATCTCACGTGAATCGATACTCGGTAGTACCGATGTGTTTCGGTAAGTACCTTTAAAAGTACCCAATTCGGTACCCATCCCTAATAAGCAATGACGTTATAGTTTAAAGCTAAACTATACGTTTTTCTCTCTTGTTAGAAGAGGGATAACTTCTTCAGTTAGATTTGATTTGATCTTTATTTATCGTTCACATTTGAACCGATACGGTACCGGTACCTGTGAATCGATACCGGTACCCGACGGTACCCTTTTTCTGTACTTTAGTCTCTAAAAATGTAATCTACCTACCTCAGTCGGAAAAAAAAATCCAAACTTCAAATAACTACACTTTCGACCGTTTTCGGCTTGCCATTGCCCCGACTGCTTTGTTGTTGAATCAAGTCAAATCCTAGGTAAGTGTATTGTAGAGGAGCCAAAGCTATATATTTAGGTTATTGTATTATATGAATGTTTATATGTTTATTTTTATAACCTTACATTGAAACGGCATTAGGAATATTGATTGGATTTAGATAAAGTCATTGAACCGTATTATTTGTCATAATAGAACCTTCTAGAATATTCGTGATGTCACAGTATGATGTCATAGTCAACCATTCTAGAACATTTGTGATGTCACAGTATGCTGTCATAATGGAACATTCTAGAGCATTCGTGATGTCACAGTATGCTGTCATAATCAAACATTCTAGAACATTTGTGTATCTATATATATTCAACAAGTCTCAGGGCAAAGGGAAGGAGTCGGGTTGTGACAGAATGGAGTATAGTGTGGAGGAGAGTGAGAAAGAAGGGTGGGAAAGGGTGGGGAAGAAGAGGAGGGTAAGTGAGGGAAAGGGGAGGAGCGACAGTGATGGGGGCGAGAATAGCCAGGGCAAGGGTAAGGGGTCGGGTGGTGACGATATGGAGAAGGAGGAGAAGAAGAGGGAGGTAAGTGAGGGGAAGGAGAGCAAGAGGAAGAAAGTGAGGGACGATAGCTCAAGTGGGTCAGAAGGCGAGGGTGGAGGAAATGATGTTGCAGAAGTGATTCATATAGTGGTTAGGCTTGAGGGGGAGAGGGGAGTGAGGAAAGTAGGTAGGCTCGAGTTGCCCAAACTCATTGTCGAGCAATTAGGTGAGGTAAAGTACGCAAGAGTTTTGTGGGATGGTAATCTGGCCGTAGGGTGTGGTAGTGAGGAGCAGGTGGAGAGGGCTAGGAAGATGAGGAGCATTGGTGGGGTGGGTATAAGTAAGGTAGCGAGAGTAGGGGAGAAGAGGGAGGGGGGATGTAAGGGGGTGATAGCTGTGTAGTTTGACATAGGGGTGGACGGTATAAACGGTATACGGTATAAACGGTATGAATTTGCGCTATGGTATGGATTTTGACTATACCTTGTAACCAGTAGAGCAGCTCTAAAATAGCAATGACGTCATGTAACCACAGCCAGGGCGCGACTATTTCACTCGTATTTGCCCCTAAAAATAGATAGAATTAGTCATAACAGATGTGCGAACTGGAAAAAGTTATTTAGGAGCACAGAGGCTTCACGCAGTGGGCGTGTCAACGCGCAATTGTCATTTCATAATACACAGACGCAAACTAGCTCGTCCACCCTGCGTTTGAAGGCTGTGTGACAACTTCTCTCGCAAGTCGCGCAGTTTCTATGTGTAATGTAAACTCTGCGACGAGTCCAATGGTCTAACATGCTTTGCATCCTCGCCATTCTGGAATGCCCACGTCGCGCTAAAACCTTATGTAATGTTAACTGTCGATGTACTAGCCTCAGCAAGCTAACGTTAGCTGGCTCCACTATAGCAGCCTATAGTATAGAGCTCAGCAGCTGTAACAGAATAACAGTGTTTTACCCCTTCAGAAGCATTTATATAGACATTTTAAGATAAGTTAATATACCGTGATATATACCGTTACCGTCTATGCTTCAAATTATACCGTGATATACATTTTAGACCATACCGTCCAGCCCTAGTTTGACACCAAAATTGATCTTCTATGTTCAACATTCTAACAACAAAGCCTAACCCAATGTTCGACACATTTGTACCACATGCACAAACCTGCTTGATTATTGCCCCAAATAGCATGCAAGTTGGACGAAGTGGGTATGTCTGGAAAGAAGAGGCTTGTGGGTACCTATAAAACCAATGTTCACTCTGATATATTCATGCGAACAGCCAAGGGACCTTTTGGAAGATGAGCATGGCAGTTTTTTCTAGGCGAAAATTTTACATCATTTTGAATCATTGCCTATTAAAACCCCCTTCCCAACAGTTGGGCTTAATGGTACCAATGGAAAGCTTAGCTTCTCTAGTTTACAGGGATACCAATACCTTTGTGTTCGCTCAAATATTGAGCGCGCTATGGACCAAGATATTTATTAATGGGCAGAACCTTGATTTTACATGGCAGCCATCTTGAAATCCATCATGATGATGTGGCCCCTACCCCAAAATGAAAGCTATGGTGATGGGGAACACGTGGAAAAAAATTGGTGCTTTTGTCCGGCGCGTCCAAATTCTTTTGCTAAGCCACCGCACTATGTGGAACGCCCTACCCAAAGCGGTAAAGGAATGTGAATCACTACCCACTTTCAAAACCACTCTCAAAGAACACCTACGGGAGACTGCAATTCGAAACTGGCCCCTTTAAATGTCCTAACCCAACCCCCTCCAATGCACAGTAAATTACCAAGTATGTGTAACCCAGGGTTCAGATTCATAACTATTGTTGTGAAGGGCCAGATTAAACCGAATATATATATTTATTTATATATATATATTTAATTGTATTTGTATATTCTCTAATATTCCCTGATATCCCTTGTATATTCCTTGTACAATATGCATTGAATATCCATTCTAGCCTACTGAACATCCCATAATAGTCTCCATTCTACTATTGGTCGAGACCTTGGTGCCAGGCTGCCATACCCCTCAGACCCAGTTCAAACGTACCGCTCGACATGTACGAACAAGTCCTAGTTCCGCGTAGGAATTTGGCTACCGCACCACTAATGGGACTATTTGTTCATAGTGCGTATATATACTGCGCTACTAAAGTAGGACTTTCTTTTCAGTCCAGTTTCTTACCCTCCAATAGAGTCACAGACGTAAAGCCTCCCCGCGACGCCACGTGTGGGAGTAAGGCCAAGTTCGCCTACCATCGGTATTGAGACATCGTGTATATTAATATTTGAATAGTCATATTTGGCACTATATCGTCGAGTTGGACGTAGTCTATTAAGCTAATAATAGTCTGTTAATATATAGTGCTTCGTGCGGTGAGAATACTACCGTAGTCAGTACCCCATCGTTTCGGGCAGAGAACTGGCTGCTTACTCAGGGTGGTTGACCCTATGTGAAGCTGCACCCGAGGAGCCCCAGAGCCGACGAGCGAGTGGACCTGTATACCGGATTATTCTACCGACGACAGCCCGCCTTCCCAGGCACGGATTATGCTTTGGATACTTTGATTATTCCATGGATAAAGACCCCCGACACTGCCGTGTTTTGGAACCCCCCCCCCTGGAGAGGACGCAAGGTGAGGAGACGCTCTGCAAGACGAGGTCTCTTCACGTCTCTCCCCCGTGGACCGGAGAGAGCCGGCCCACAAAGAGTCCACCTGCTTTCATCTGTGGTCCAAGGATCGCCGGCGCATTGAACGGCACTACAGTGGGTTCACCTGGGATACCCTTGGCCGGACGAGGCAGCTGGATTCTACCCCCCCCCCCCTCCTACTCCTGTCGGCTTACAAGCGACCGGATTAACCCCCTCTAGTGTATCCAGCCTATAATCATTAAAGTATCATTGCTGTTATTCCTTAACTATTCCAGGTCGTATATTTACCACCTGCGCCTTCAGAGATTGGACATTCTCTATTGATATACCGACGAATACTCCTTGCCATAAAAGTGCATACTATTTCAATTCATAAATGTAATTAAGTGATTAAGTGCTTATTCTACACACCATCGCTGTGTAGGAAATAAAGACCTGTTTCTAATTCGTACATTTGTGTTGGATCCGTTTCATCTACGTGAGAGTGTTCATGATAATATATTTATGCCGTGTACTGGGTGGCCGAATATTAAGTACAAAGGTAGTGGTAGTAAGTATCATATCTAGTAATACAGTCAGGGAATTGTACCCCTCAGTTACAATTGGTCCTTCGAGCCGGAGGGTAATTAGTGTAATATTAATATAGTGTTATTAATATTGAAATGGCCTATGATGAACACTCCACGAAACGATCCTCCTAACCAACGCCCGCAGCGCGAACGACGGCTCCCTCAGTACTTAGAGGCTTACGCTGTCAGTCAACAACCTAGTCTTCTACTAACAGTAAACGCGGTAAAACTAGAAAGTAAAAGTATGTCTAACCCCAACGCCCAGACTACCCCGACCATAGAGGCCCCTACGGGCTCTAATGTAACTGACCAAGTTCACGGTGGGGACCAGTGGGAACCAGACATGACTTCACACCCCGCCAGTACTGAAGAAGTAGTCCCCGATGAGTCCCGGGAGGAATACAACACTACCGAGAGAGAACTCGGCACGGAAGAAGACGGGGAGAGCACCGTGGAGATAGAGCTCCAAGGCTCCGCAAGGAGTACCCCGAGGGAAGGCTCCCCTATACAACCGCCTTCTCCCAGCGAGGCAGAGAGGACCCTACAGCAGGCATTCCTCGTCAGCCTGAAAGCCTCTACTGAACGCGATAGACTCCAGGGTGAACGCGATCGATTGCAGATACAGCAACGGAGCGAAGAAGAGCACATACGCCTGGAAATAAGACGCATTCAGATGGAAGAGAATGTGGCCCGAGACCGAGCAGACAGCCAGCGAGCAGCTGCTGGTGCTCTACGGGACGCAGAGCGCGACAGACAGCAAGCGCAACTAATAGAACAGCTGATCAGACGGACAACACCCTCTCCCTCCGCCAGAGGCTCCAGGAACTCGTCTAGACACACCTCCAGGGCGGCATCCCCTAGCCGAGTAAACAACCCTGAACTTGACCAACAGACGAGGTCTATACCCCCCACAGACCACCTCCCCCCACCGGTCCAAGCGAGACCTAGCAACCGGGAAGGAGCAGCATATCCTGTGGAGAGGCTAAACCAGAGACTACAAGCACTGGATGACCTAACTGAAGACGAAGAGGAAGAGGAGGAGAACCACGCCCGAAGACAGCACAGTACTCTACCGGACCAGGAGGTCCGGTACAGCCCAGGCTATACTCCCGCGGAGCTGCGCTACAGACCCCCGACTCTATACACGGGTGAGCACGACGCACGACCCGCACCGAGGAACAGCACCTGGACAAGCGGGCCATGGTACACTGCCGGTACCAGCCCATACCAAGGAGCGGGAGGAGACTCGCCTAGGAGGCCTCTCCCCCAACGCTCGCCGATGTATCCACAGTCAGCGACATACATTGGCACGCCTATGGTACCCGACTTCACCCAAGAGAACCGGGCCCAGTATACAGAACTCCGCATGTGTCTGGAGACCATGTTGGTGGATGTATTGGATGAACGCCACAAATACGCCATCCTACTGCAGCACTTAAAGGTGCCCCGCGCACATAATATAGCGCTCGCCTACGCGACTTCCACCACCCCATACACAGCAGCGCTGGTAGCATTGGACCAGAGGTATGGGCGCATATGGGATTACGTGATCCAGGAGATCCGACACATCGACCGCTTACCCCCCGCAATAGACAATCGAGCACTGGACGACCTGTCCATCAGAGTGCAGTCCCTGGTAGGGATGTTGGGAGCGCAAAGAGAGAAGGGGAAGTATGAACTTTACGCCAACTCAAATGTGGAAAGGATTCTGGAGAAGCTGCCGCCCGCTCGTCAGGAGCGCTTTAGGCGGCAGAGGGACCACAGAGACCCGAATGGCCCCGAACCGAACCTCCTCGATCTAGCAGACTTCCTGGCGAGAGAAGTCAGCAGCCTACGGCTAGATACATTCGGACGGAGCACCCCTGGCTCCAGAGAAGGAACCAGACGACTAAATGATGGAAGAAGATCGGTGACTGTGATGCACCAATCGGAGTCAGTACCGAGCAGCAGGAGCCACAGTACCCCCTCCAGAACGGAGAAGTGGAAGATAGTGTGCCCCTACTGTGAGAAAGAACACTGGCTAGCGCAATGTGACTCCTTCCCCAAGCTGAACGCGGAGGAAGCAGGTCAATGGATAAAGTCCAACAAGCGCTGTTTTCGCTGTGCGCGCTCACACATGGCAGCCGAATGCCGCTTAAAGAAAAGGTGCACCAAGTGCGATGGAGCCCATCTGGACATACTTCACGACAGTAACAGACGGCGCCCTTCACCTGCACCATCCAGCCGCAAAGCGAGCGTCATGTACATCGATCCCGCCAGCAGCAGTGGAGCCCGAGTACTCCTAAAAGTAGTGCGTGTGACACTAAGCTACCAGAATAAAGTCCTGGACACTTACGCCGTCCTCGATGACGGGTCAGAGAAGACCCTGCTGCTCGCCTCCGCTGCGGCCCAGCTAGGGCTGCGGGGAAGCGAAACCCAAATGACAATTCGGACAATAAGACGAGATTTGAAGACGATAATGGGCGAGAATGTCTCATTCTCTATCGCAGCAAGCGGCCAGCCTGAGCGACGGTACCAGATTGCAGACGCTTTCACCAGCCAAGAAATAGGACTGTCGCGGTACACATACCCCGTCGCCAAGCTGATGGAGAAATATGCACATCTGCGCAAGTTACCGATCCCGCTCATAGACAATGCTATGCCGACCCTGTTGATAGGCTCCGACCATGCAGACCTCATTGTCCCGATAGACCGGGTTCATACCGGACCCCGAGGCTGTCCTGCAGCAGTCGAGACCCGTTTGGGATGGACTCTCCAAGGCCCGCTCGCCAAATCTCTCAACCGAAGTACAGCCACTAGATGTCTCCACTCCCGAGTCACAGAGGGAGAAACCGCACTCCTGCAACACGTAGAGCGGCTATGGACCCTGGAACAAATGCCCTTTAAGAACGGAAAGAAAGACATTCGCTCTAAAGATGACATTTACGCCATTCACCTCCTCGAGACAGGGACCAAGAGAGTCCCGGTCAACGGCGTGTTGAGATACGCCACGCCACTCCTGCGGCGAGAAGGAATGCCTACTTTCCACGCCAAGACAGACGCCACAGAACGGTACCTGCTGAACACGGAGCGGCGCTTAGCCAAGAACCCCGCCCAAGAGAGTGTATACCGCGCTGAGATTGAGAAGCTCATCACAGCGGGACACGTCACAAAGATGGACATTAAAGAGGCTGACCAGACCACTGAATCGTGGTACGTGCCCCACCACAAGGTCCATCACAACGGTAAAGACCGCATAGTATTTAACTGCAGCTACCAGATCGGATCCCAAAATCTGAATAAAGAGTTACTGCCCGGTCCCACACTCGGCCCCTCCCTACTCGGCGTTCTACTCCGCTTCCGCCAGGAAAAGGTGGCCATCAGCGGGGACATTAAAGGAATGTTCCTGCAGGTGAGATTAGTAGAGGCGGACAAGCCCCTGTTACGGTTCCTATGGAGAGAGAAGCCAGGAGATGAGCACCCAGCCATCTACCAATGGGAAGTCCTCCCCTTCGGAACGACGTGCAGCCCCTGCTGTGCGACATTTGCACTACAGAAACATGTAGCAGAGGACCCAGCAGCGGACGAAGAGGTCCGACACAGCGTAAAGAACAGCTTCTACGTAGACAACTGTCTACAAAGCCTTTCAACCCAGGAAGAAGCCGAGGCTCTCCTGATTAAACTCCGCGCCTCATTGATCAAAGGCGGCTTTGATCTCAGGCAGTGGGCCAGCAGCGATCCGCAAGTACTGCGCAGCCTCTCCTCCGAGGACAAGGCAGCCAGCAGCGAGACCTGGATGGCTACAATCCCGGGAGAAGCCCAGGAGATGACCCTGGGATTGGTGTGGCGATTCAAAACAGATTCGCTTCACTACAGACACAAGCCCCTGACTACGGAGCAGGGAAGGCCGGCGGCGGCGCCGACCACCAGACGGAGTGTGTACACAACACTCGCCCGACAATATGACCCGCTAGGATGTATTCTACCGTACACCACCAGGGCAAAAATGATTGTACGAGCATTGTGGGACAAGGACCAGGGCTGGGACGACCCCATTCCCGCACATCTTGCATCCACCTGGAGAGAGTGGGAGATGGAGCTCCACTCACTCCCAGGCGTTAATATGCGCCGAAGCTACTTCCCACCCACGGTGAGGCCAGAGACATGTAAAATGGACTTACACGTCTTCAGTGACGCCTCAGAGGTCGCATACGGATCAGTAGCCTACTTGCGGGCCCAAGACCAGGGGGGAGAGATCTACACAGCATTTGTCCTCGCCCGCTCGAGAATAGCCCCACGCAAGCAACAATCTATCCCACGTCTAGAGCTCTGCGCAGCCCTAGCCGGAGCGCACCTAGCCACGCTCATCCAACGTGAGCTCACCATACCGGTGTCTAGAACAATCCTGTGGTCAGATTCCACGACGGTACTCGCCTGGATCAAATCGGACTCATGCAAGTACAAAGTCTTCGTGGGAGTCAGAGTCACCGAGATTCAAGACTTAACCGGAGAAACAGAGTGGCGCTACGTTGATACAAAACAGAACCCAGCTGACGTCATCACCCGGGGGATGCCCCTGGATGACCTCACCCGTCGCAATGTCTACAGTGACGGCCCCGCATTCCTAAGACTCCCGGAAGGACAGTGGCCCATGCCTATCCCGAGGGAAGCAAGTCCAGAGGAGGTGGAAAATAAGAAGTCTGTGTTCTGTGGATTGAGCACCATAGCCTCCACCGACCCTAACATAGACGATTGCACGTCCATAGAGAGTGCACAACAAAGAACATTCCTGCGGCACCACCCGGAGTGCAAGTCCCCCGCTGATATGTCAGCAGCTAACTACGAGGAAGCAGAATTGCTTCTACTGCAGCGAGCCCAGAGAGACTCGTTCCCCGATGAATTGGCCTGTCTACAGGGAGGAAAGCCCGTCCCATCCGACAGCAGATTAATTCACCTGGCCCCCGAGAGCGACGCTCACACCCTCATCAGAGTGGGTGGTCGCCTACGCAGAGCCCCCAATCTACCGGATGACATTAAATACCCGATCGTATTGAACAGCCGACACAAGGTCACAGAGCTGATTATAAAGAAATACGATGAGGATGTACATCACGCAGGAGCAGAAAGAGTCTTCGCGGAAATCAGACGTCGTTACTGGATCCTACAAGGAAGAGAGGCGGTACGACGCTTCCAACGAACATGTCTAGACTGCCGCAAGTGGCGCGCGCAGCCCAGCATACCAAGGATGGCTGACCTTCCTCCATGTCGCCTCCGAATCGGTGACAAGCCATTCCACTCAACGGGTATGGACTGCTTTGGCCCGCTGCACATAAAGAAAGGAAGAGGAACCGAGAAGCGGTGGGGTATTGTATTCAAATGCATGACCACCAGAGCGATACACATCGAGCTTCTCCCGACCATGAGCACAGACTCATTCCTTATGGCCTTCCGCAGATTCACATCACGGAAGGGAAGACCGTCTACCCTATTGTCCGATCATGGGACAAACTTCAAAGGCGGCAAAAGAGAGCTGAGAGAGAGCTTCCAAGCTATGGGCCCAGAACTTAAGACCCACCTCGCTCCAGCACAGGTTGATTTCCAATTCAACCGCCCAAACGCACCTCACTTCGGTGGCACTTGGGAACGAGAAGTGCGCTCCATAAAGACAGCCCTGTACGCAGTACTTGGGGCCCAGACTGTGGCGGAAGAAGTCCTAATGACAGTCCTCACGGAGATTGAGGGAGTACTTAACTCGAAGCCCCTCGGATATGTCTCCAGTGATGTGGCGGATATCGACCCAGTTACCCCCAACACACTCCTGATGGGGCGGCTAGATCCCGCGTTACCCCAGACAATGTACCGGCCTTGAAGAAGTGAACGGCCGACGAATGTGGAGGTACAGCCAAGTATTAGCCGACAAGTTTTGGAACAGTTTCCTACTGCACTACCTACCGTCTCTACAGACCCGCCAGAAGTGGGTAAAGGAGAGAGACAATTTGACAGAAGGAACAGTCGTCATGATTATTGATCAATCACTGCCCAGAGCTATGTGGCCGGCCGGCCGCGTAAGCAAAGTGATCACCGGTGCCGACGGCAAGGTCCGAGCAGCTGAAGTGCTCGTCCAGGGTCGCACTTACACCCGTCCCGTGGCAAGGCTCATAGAACTGCCTCGACTCCCAGACACAATCGATGATGACCATGACCCTACAACCCTATGACTTTGTGAAGTTGACTGACCCCTACAGCAAACCCTTATGTGTAAATAGACAACGCGAGTAATCTGTCTCTGTTTAACTGATTAGGTCTGGGACCTATTCAGGGGGTGGCTGTTGTGAAGGGCCGGATTAAACCGAATATATATATTTATTTATATATATATATTTAATTGTATTTGTATATTCTCTAATATTCCCTGATATCCCTTGTATATTCCTTGTACAATATGCATTGAATATCCATTCTAGCCTACTGAACATCCCATAATAGTCTCCATTCTACTATTGGTCGAGACCTTGGTGCCAGGCTGCCATACCCCTCAGACCCAGTTCAAACGTACCGCTCGACATGCACGAACAAGTCCTAGTTCCGCGTAGGAATTTGGCTACCGCACCACTAATGGGACTATTTGTTCATAGTGCGTATATATACTGCGCTACTAAAGTAGGACTTTCTTTTCAGTCCAGTTTCTTACCCTCCAATAGAGTCACAGACGTAAAGCCTCCCCGCGACGCCACGTGTGGGAGTAAGGCCAAGTTCGCCTACCATCGGTATTGAGACATCGTGTATATTAATATTTGAATAGTCATATTTGGCACTATATCGTCGAGTTGGACGTAGTCTATTAAGCTAATAATAGTCTGTTAATATATAGTGCTTCGTGCGGTGAGAATACTACCGTAGTCAGTACCCCATCGTTTCGGGCAGAGAACTGGCTGCTTACTCAGGGTGGTTGACCCTATGTGAAGCTGCACCCGAGGAGCCCCAGAGCCGACGAGCGAGTGGACCTGTATACCGGATTATTCTACCGACGACAGCCCGCCTTCCCAGGCACGGATTATGCTTTGGATACTTTGATTATTCCATGGATAAAGACCCCCGACACTGCCGTGTGTTGGAACCCCCCCCCCTGGAGAGGACGCAAGGTGAGGAGACGCTCTGCAAGACGAGGTCTCTTCACGTCTCTCCCCCGTGGACCGGAGAGAGCCGGCCCACAAAGAGTCCACCTGCTTTCATCTGTGGTCCAAGGATCGCCGGCGCATTGAACGGCACTACAGTGGGTTCACCTGGGATACCCTTGGCCGGACGAGGCAGCTGGATTCTACCCCCCCCCCCCTCCTACTCCTGTCGGCTTACAAGCGACCGGATTAACCCCCTCTAGTGTATCCAGCCTATAATCATTAAAGTATCATTGCTGTTATTCCTTAACTATTCCAGGTCGTATATTTACCACCTGCGCCTTCAGAGATTGGACATTCTCTATTGATATACCGACGAATACTCCTTGCCATAAAAGTGCATACTATTTCAATTCATAAATGTAATTAAGTGATTAAGTGCTTATTCTACACACCATCGCTGTGTAGGAAATAAAGACCTGTTTCTAATTCGTACATTTGTGTTGGATCCGTTTCATCTACGTGAGAGTGTTCATGATAATATATTTATGCCGTGTACTGGGTGGCCGAATATTAAGTACAAAGGTAGTGGTAGTAAGTATCATATCTAGTAATACAGTCAGGGAATTGTACCCCTCAGTTACAACTATCATAGGGACATAAATAGTTAATGCTATTAGGTAAGAACTTTCTAGAACGTAAAACATTCTAGAACCAGCGTATGATGTCATGATAGAAGGGTCAAGTTTTAAGTTTCAAGTTTCTTTAATAGTTGTCATACAGAAGTACAGAATACTTTTATACAAAATGCTTCTTACTGTTACGCTCCAGAGACTGTGCTAGACAAGATAAGTATCAATAACATAGTATAGCATGTAAATTAGAAGTAGAAAATGAGGTCACAGTGTTCAGTATAGACATATGTACAATGTTCGATGCAGAATAGACGTAACTGAGTTACCATATAATATACAATACTATGCAGTGTACTAATATACAATACTATATAGTGCAAAGCAGAAATGGGATGAGGTACAATTTCTGTACAATTTACAGTAAGGTGTACGAGTTGTAGTGCAATCCTTTATCAATAAATATAAAGTGTGGGGAGTGGGTGCTACAGTGTGTTTGTTTAAAGTGAGTGTGTGCTATAAAGTGTGGGGAGTGGGTGCTACAGTGTGTTTGTTTAAAGTGAGTGTGTGCGTGTGGATGTGTGTGCTATGTGCGTTTGATGGTTGTTGTGTAGTGTTCATTGTTCGTTGAGCAGCCTGATGGCCTGGGGATAGAAGCTTCTTCTGAGTCTTTCTGTGCTCGCCTTGAGACTCCGGTATCGCTTGCCTGACCGCAGCAGTTCAACGAGGCAGTTGTTCGGGTGACTGGAGTCCTTAATGATTCTATTAGCCTTGCCCCTGCACCGCTTGTTGTAAATGTTCTGGAGGGTGGGGAGCCCCCCCTCCAATTGTGCGTTCGGCTGAACGCGTCACTCTTTGTAGTCTGCTTCGGTCTTGTGCAGTGCTATTCCCAAACCAGGAGGTGATGTTGCCAGTCAGGATGCTCTCTATTGTACATGAGTAGAAGTTCTTAAGGATCTTCTGACTGACTTGGAACTTCCTTAGGCGCCTGAGAAGTCCAAGACCCACTGGCAGAGGTCATAGTTCAAGCCCAGGTCCCTGAGCTTGGCTATGAGTATGGAGGGGACTATGGTATTGAATGCCGAGCTGTAGTCGATGAATAGCATTCTCACATAGTTCCCCTTCCTCTTGTCCAGGTGTGATGCTGCTGTGTGCAGCACATGGGCTATGGCGTCCTCCGTGGACCTGTTGGGGCGGTATGCAAATTGCAGGGGGTCCATGTTGATGGGGAGGGAGGAGCAGATGTAGCCCTTTACTAGCTTCTCAAAGCACTTCATGGCTATGGAGGTGAGAGCTACAGGGCGGTAGTCGTTGAGGCAAGCAGGCTTGGATTTCTTGGGTACAGGGATAATAGTGGACTTCTTCAGGCAGGTGGGGATGACAGCCTGTTCTAAGGACAGGTTAAATATGTCAGTGAATACCGGGGCCAGTTGGTCGGCACAGACTTTTAGGACGCGGCCGGGGATGCCGTCCGGTCCTGCTGCCTTCCTGATATTCACTTTTTTAAAGGTCCGCCTCACCTCATGCTCTGTTACCCTGAACACTGAGTCTCCATCAGCAGCAGACCCCCCCCCCCCCCCATTGCCGTGGCTTGTGGGCTGGTGTTGTTATTACCAGCATCAAACCTTGCATAGAAGGTATTGAGGTCATTTGCTAAGGAGATGTTACTGTTCAGTTTGAGGGAGGTGCCTTTGTAGTCTGTCATCGTTTTGAGCCCCTGCCACATAGCTCTGGAGTCGGCCTGTTCAAACTGGAGTTCAATTTTATCCCTGTAGCGCCGTTTTGCCTCTATTACTGTCCTCCTTACGTTGTATCGCGCCACCTTGTGGTCATTCATGTTGCCTGCCACCAGGCCGTCGTTGTATGCTTTGGTGCGCGCTTTCAGAGCTTCACGGACGGATTTGTCTACCCAGGGTTTTTGATTTGGGTAAACTTTAATTGTGATAGTGGGGATTGTTTCTTCCACCAAAGTACGAACAAAGTCCAGCACTGTCTCCGTGTAGACATTAATGTTATCTGTGTCGCGGAACACACCCCAGTCTGTGCACTCAAACGCAGCTTGGAGCGTCTCCTCTGACGTCACATCCCATTTCTGCACCTCTCGCGAGACTACAGGTGTGCTCTTGATTTTTTGTTTGTACTTTGGAGAAAGAAAGATGGCCGCATGATCAGACTTCCCAAAGCCACTAGCAGAATGAGCCTTGTATCCACCCTTGAATTGCGTGTAACAGTGGTCTAAAATGTTACCGCCTCTGGTGTTACAAGTCACATGCTGATAGAAGTCAGGCAAAACCTTTCTCAGATTGGCGCTATTGAAATCACCCACTACTACAATGGCGGCGTTAACGTTCGCTGCTTGGAGTTTGTTTACCTCATCGTGAAGTCTGGAGAGCGCGGCACTATCGCTGGCTTGCGGTGGAATATACACTCCTACAAGGATGATCGCCGTTAACTCCCTCGGAAGGAAGAAAGGACAACACTTGATGGTTATATATTCCAGGTTGGGGCAGCAGTGGTTCGATAATTCCTTCACGTTGGCTGGATTGCTCCAATTGTTGTTCACCATGAAGGCGATCCCACCTCTGCGCTGTTTGCCGGATTCAGCTGTTCTATCCATGCGGTGAATGAAGAAGTGATCGGCTGGTTGGATGGCGTGGTCCGGGGTTTCTGGCGACAGCCACGTTTCAATGAAGCAGAGAACATTACAATCTCTAACGTCTCTCTGGAATTTAATCCTTGCTCGGATGTCGTCTAATTTATTGTCAATCGATTGTACATTGGCTAGCAATATACTGGGTAGTGGCGTTCGGTGTCGTCTGGTTCTCAGTCTGTTACGGATCCCAGCTCTCTTCCCACGCAGTCTGATGGTTCCTTTGTTCCTGGGGTCGAGACCGGGTCCTGATGTCCTCAGGATCTCCACAGGCCATTGCTGCGGTTCAGAAAGCTGATCCAGGGAGTAATCTAGTCTGTACGTTTCCCGTAATCCGATGTCTATAAGTGACTGACGGTCATACACATTAAATGCACCTACTGTTGGTACAGACAAAACTCTTAAAACTATAAATATTAGCAAAAGTAAGCACAGTCTCGACGGAGCGCACAGACAGGCGGCCGGACGTAGCGGTCTGGAAGTTCAAGTTCAAGTTCTTTAATAGTTGTCATACAGAAGTACAGAATACTTTCATACAAAATGCTTCTTACTGTTACGCTCCAGAGACTGTGCTAGACAAGATAGTATCAAATAACATAATAACATAATAGCATGAATTTAGAAGAAGAAAATGAGGTCACAGTGTTCGGTATAGACATATGTACAATGTTCTGAGGAACCTTTGTGATGTCACCGTATGATGTCATAATAGAACGTTCCGGAACATCTTGGATTCCTATAAAAACAGGCGAGTCCAACAGCCATCCCTCTCTTCTCCTCGACATCCGAACGGGACTAACCAACAGACTGAAACCTGCAAGTCTCAACCAGCATCCCGGAGCAGTCCAGACCACCCATCACCACGTGTGCCCACACGGGACGAGGTGGTGTGCCGGACCGATACCCGATGGCGAGCCAACCCCGGAACATTTGATATAACTCAAGGCTAATGCCAGCCTGATGTGAATACCCCTGATGCTCAACTCTTGTTACACCAACAGTCGGGTAGGCTTGAACTGAACGAGACTACAAGGACTTCCAAGGGCGTCGACCCCGTTCACCTTGTGTTATTTTGATATTGTATTTTGTATTTGATTTGATTTAACTTGATATATGGGTACGGATATTCTCCTATAAGAAGGGGGAATTAAAGGATAAATGCTTAATCACAGTATGATGTCATAATAGAACATTCTAGAACATAGAACCTTTACTTCTAGACAAGGCCAGATTAAGACTTCAGAGGCCCCTGGGCCAGATTCTTGTGGAGGCCCCCCCACACACACGTGCACGCACGCACAGTGGCGTTTTTATATGTCACTTTAAAAAATATATAGAATACCGTAATTCCTCTAATAGTAACCCCGGCTTGTATTTGTTTCAACTGTAGTGGATACCAGGCTTGTATTAGGAGGAGGCATGTATAAGAGAGAGGCCTATAGTTCTAATTTTCGTATCTCTTTTATTTTTTTTACTGAATGAATGAATGAAAACTTTATTTAACAGATTGCAGAATGGGTACAATACAGTCCGGCTCAATACACACAATTGTTAAGGCAGGGGATGCAGACCTGAGAAAGACGTTTGTCTTGTTTACATCAGGGTCCCCCATTTTCAATTCATATAGACATTTATGACATACACAACATACATGACATTTATGGCATAGGGACATATAGGTATTTAGTACTAGTACCACTCTTTCGAAGTTGGTTAAGGTTAGAGTTTGTCTTAGAGCGTGACGGGCTGACGGCAAGTTCTTTCGATGGTTAAGCTTAGGCACTCTTTCGAAGTTGGTTAAGGTTAGAGTTTGTCTTAGAGCATGGCGATAGAACGCCAGGTAGTTTGCAGGCTGTTTGACGAGGAAATGGGCAAAGACACAGCTCGTCACGCGATTGGGCAAACATGTCAGTGGCCAATCAGAGCGCGTCAGTCAGTGCCAATCATTCAGTGTCACAGTATGACATCGATCTCCAAAATAAGAAAAAAAAAATTAAATAAAATGTGGGGCTTCTAGTGACGAGGGGCCTCCAAAAATGTTTAAAATAAAAGTTAAAAAAAAATAAACAAATATTTGGGGCCTCTAGTGACGAGGGGCCTCCAAAAGAAAATAAAAGTAAAAAAAAAAATAATAATAATTTGGGGCCTCTAGTGACGAGGGGCCTCCAAAAGGACTCGAGTGACGAGGGGCCTCCAAAAGAAAAGAAAAGAAAAGTAAAAAAAATAAACAAATATTTGGGGCCTCTTGTGACGAGGGGCCTTCAAAAGGCCTCTAGTGACGAGTGGCCTCAAAAAAGAAAAAATTAAAGTTAAAAAAAAAGAAAAAAAATTGGGGCCTCTAGTGACGAGGGGCCCCCAAGAAAATAAAAAATGTAAAATAAAAAATAAAAAAATAAAGTTAATTCTTTTATTTTTTTTGGAGGCCCTTCATCACTCGAGGCCCACGGGCCGCGGCCCGGTCGGCCCGGTCGTTAATCCGGCCCTGCTTCTAGAACGTTTGTGGTGATGTCATACTAGGACATTCTAGAACATAGAACCGTCTAGAACGTTTGTGGTGATGTCATAATAGAACATTCTAGATAACATATTGATTAGGTTCTCCTGTAAAGAAAGATGGTTTAAAGGACAAATTCACCTAATAAGGTATTTGCATTCCTTGATAAACGGATATAGAGTTACCAATGATAACCTCAGAGACGTCTGAACGAACCCCAATGTGTTGATCCAATCAACCTAGGACTTGATATCGAACTAACCCTCCCGAAAGGAGAGGTTACTGAAAGAACCTAAGGCCCCGTCCACACGAACGCTGGTTTTAATGTAACCGTGATTGTATGTGCGCAGTTGCGCTGTTCGGCCACACACAACCGGGGATTTGCTACACTGCAACCGCGGTCTTTGAAACCGGTGGCCAGGGTGAAGTTGTGCGGTTTTGCAGTTGCGTGTGGGCATAGCAACCAAGGTTATTCCCAGTGTTTACAGCAGAGCTCTCGCAATTATTTCCCATGTTCACGGCAGACCGCGGGGTAGAGAGATTATAGCAGAGCCAACTACACCAGTGTTTACAGCAGTCCCAAGTAGCGTTATATGAAAATGATTGTAACAAACTTTTGTTCGAAACGTATCGTCTGAAGAGTGTTGTGATCGACTGATGTCTTGTCGCATTCCTGACCTGACGCTGAGAGTAAACATGTAGCTGCAGCTAAACTAAACTCATGTGTTGTCAAGTTATTGTTATAAGGAACCCAGTCCAGACTGCATCCCCTTAACAATTGTTTGTATTGAGCCGTATTGTATTGTACCCATTCTGCAATGTGTTAAATAACGTTTACATCCATTTCATATCGGTAACGTTACCACATTACGTTAGCATTTAAGCTATATACTATACATGGATATAGCCATTCACATTAGCATGTAGCTAACAACACCGGCGGTCTTTTGTGAGACTAAACTATCCGCTCTTGGTGGTAAATTGTGTTGCTGATGGTTTTGTTTCATCAACAAAATGAGAGACAGAACACAGTGAATGTATCCGTTTGTTTATTGCAGTTTCTTTCTTTACTTACTTACTTACGCCTGCTACCCCTTCTGGGGCATAGGCCGTCAACAAGTGATCTCCAAGCATCTCTGTCTTGAGCTGTTCTCTCCAGTTGGTTCCAGGTCATCTTCATGGTCTTGGTGTCTGCCTCCAGGTCTCTGCGCCAGGTGTTTCTCGGGCGGCCCCTTTTCCGCTTGCCCTGCGGGTTCCATGTTAGGGCTTGTCTGGTGATGGTACTTGCAGGCTTTCGCAGGGTGTGGCCTATCCAGCGCCATCTGCGTTTCTTAATTTCTTCTTCTGCTGGCAGCTGGTTTGTTCTCTGCCAGAGTTCGCAGTTGCTGATGGTGTCTGGCCATCGGATGTTGATGATCTTCCGCAGGCAGCTGTTAATGAAGACCTGCACTTTCCTGATGGTTGCAGCTGTAGTTCTCCACGTCTCTGCTCCATATAATAGGACTGCCTTGACGTTGGTGTTAAAGAATCTGACTTTGGTGTTGGAAGTCAGTTCTTTTGAGCTCCAGATGTTCCGTAATTGCACGAATGCTGTACGCGCTTTCCTTATTCGTGCTCTAATGTCAGCATCTGTGCCGCCCTGCTTGTCAATAACACTGCCAAGGTAGGTAAAGGCTTCAACTTCTTCCAAAGCCTCGCCATCCAGCATGATTGTGTTGGTGTTGTTTGCTGCATTGGTCTTGAGGATCTTAGTCTTGCCTTTGTGGATGTTGAGTCCCACTTGCGCGGAAGTGGATGCCACGTTGTTGGTCTTCTCCTGCATCTGTTGTTGGGTGTGCGACAGTAGTGCCAAATCGTCAGCATAGTCCAAGTCGTCAAGTTGCGTCCAAGGTGTCCACTGAATCCCGTACCTTCTCTGTGCTGTGGAGGTCTTCATTATCCAGTCAATGGCCAGCAGGAAGAGGAAGGGCGAGAGCAGACAACCTTGTCTGACCCCGGTCTTCATTTGGAATGCCTCTGTGAGCTGCCCTCCGTGGACCACCTTGCATGTCAGTCCCTCATAGGAGTTCCTGATGATGGAAACAATCTTGGTCGGCACCCCGTAATGTCGGAGAAGCTTCCAGAGGGTCTCTCTGTCTAGGCTGTCAAAGGCTTTCTCATAGTCCACAAAATGTATGTACAGGGGCGAGTTCCACTCTATCGACTGCTCCACGATGATGCGCAGCACTGCAATTTGGTCTGTGCAGGATCGGTCCTTGCGGAAACCAGCTTGCTCATCGCGGAGTTGTCCATCGATGAGGTCCTTCATCCTGTTCAAGATTACTCTGTTAAAAACTTTCCCTGGCACTGATAGCAGTGTGATCCCTCTGTAATTTGCGCAATTGCTAAGGTCGCCTTTCTTTGGGATCTTGATGAGATAGCCCTCTTTCCAATCTCCTGGCACGTCTTCTTCCTCCCATATCTTCATGAAGAGTGGGTGGAGCATCTTCACCGTGGTTTCTATATCTGACTTCAGTGCCTCCGCAGGGATGTTGTCTGGTCCTGCAGCCTTTCCGTTCCTCAGCTGCTTGATAGCCTTCCTAATTTCTTCCCTGGTTGGTGCGTTGCAGGCTATGGGTAGGTCTGTGTCAGCCTGTGCGATGTCTGGTGGGTTCTGTGGTGCTGGCCGGTTTAGAAGTTCTTCAAAATACTCCATCCATCTGTTCTTTTGTTGCTCCTCTCCCGTTGTTATCGGTCTTCCCTCTTTGTCCTTCACAGGTCGTTCTGGTTTGCTGTACTTTCCTGCCAGCTTCTTGGTGATGTTGTACAGTTCTCTCATATTCCCCTCTCTTGCTGCTTGCTCTGCCTCTGTTGCCAGGTCATCCATATACCTTCGCTTGTCTGCTCTGATGCTCTTCTTTACTAGCTTGTTTCCTTCTGCATACCTTTCTTGTGCCTTGGCCTTCTCTGCTCTTGTCCGGCTGTTGTTCACTGCCGCCTTCTTCTCCCTCCTCTCTTGGATCTTTTGCAGACTGTCCCCTGAGATCCACTCCTTGTGCTGGTGCTTCTTGGGGCCAAGAACTTCCTGGCAGGTAGACGTTACTGCCTCTTTTATCTCCTTCCAACTGTTCTCCAGGGTGCACTCGTCCTCTTCCAACAGCTCCTGTAAAACTTGGAACTTGTTGCTGAGTGTTACTCTGAACTCTTCCAGCTTACTGGCGTCTCTCAAGGAAGCTGTGTTGTACCTGTGTCGTGTTGTATGTGCCGACATCCAGTTCTTTCTCAGCTTCAGCTTCAGGCTGGCTACGACAAGGTGGTGGTCTGAAGCCACATCTGCTCCTCTCTTTACTCTTATATCCTGCATGGACCTCCTGAATTTCTTGCTGATACAGACATGGTCAATCTGGTTCTCGGTTATGTGGTCTGGCGATACCCAAGTGGCCTTGTGGATGTTCTTATGGGGAAAAACACTGCCGCCAATGACCAAGTTGTTCATAGCGCACAGGTCCGCCAGCCTCTCCCCATTTTCATTCATGGCCCCCAATCCGTGTCTTCCCATTATATCTTCGTACCCCCTGTTGTCACTTCCGATCTTGGCATTAAGGTCTCCCATCAGGATTGTGATGTCTCTCTCTGGGTGATTTTCTATAATGGACTGCAGTCTGTTGTAGAACTGGTCTTTGTCTGCTTCCTCGCTGTCATTGGTAGGAGCGTAGCACTGTATGATGTTCATATTGATCCTCTTCTTCTTGGTTCGAAAGGATGCGGTGATGATCCTTGGACCATGGGCTTCCCATCCTATGAGCGCCGTCTGTGCTGTTTTAGATAGCATCAGTGCTACTCCTTGGGTGTGGGAGGCATTGTCCTCTTCGTGTCCGGAGTACAGCAGTAACTCTCCTGAGGCCAGTCGTTTCTGTCCGGACTGTGTCCATCTTGTCTCACTTATTCCGAGCAGCGTGAGATTATAGTTCCTCATCACTGCTGCTACTTGAAATGTCTTACCCATCTCATACATGGTTCTCACGTTCCACGTACCGATATGGGCAGCCCTGGACGAAAGAAGGGTGATCGGCCGTGTGGCTTCCAGAGACTTCTGGCTTTCACCACATGGTGTCATAGACCTTCTTATCGAAGACCCTTCTCTTCCCTGGGCCAAGGTGTTGATGTCTTGTTTTTCTCTTGTTGGCGTTTCTGTAACAATATAGTGTTTTACGGGGTGGGGATGTTAGCCCCTCGCCCAACCCCCTGGAGGTTGGCAAAATGATCCAGTCCAGCTGTGCTTCTAAACAGGAAGTTTACTTCTTCTTCTTCAGTGAATTAATGGCAGATCGCGACCCAACAGGAAGTTTAGTGAGCGTACAGCCTTTTCTGATTGGTTGAAATGGCCTTCATGTCTGAACAACATCGCCGCATACTGTTTTGGCATTGTACTAAATGTATCGGTTACTGGGTTCCCAGCTCTGCCGTGAGTACGCAGTTATACACGGTTGTTCGCCTGTGTTCACCGTGTGGACGGAGTTTTATTTTTTCAAACTTCGGTCATATTAAATCCAAACCCTCGTGTGGACAGGGCCTAAAAGGGATACTTCAAAGCATTACTCTGTATGTATTATTACTATTTAGCTAGCACGCTTTTAATTAAAACACCGGTTATTGTTATAACTCTGTCTCTGGTCTACTATTCTTTTAATTGTGCATATTACTCCTCTCCTCATTCGAACCTAGAACTGTGCCCGTGGCGAACAGCTGTTACTGTTAGTGACACAGGTGCTACATATGGTTTTGTCAATATTCCAATGTACAGTTTTGCTTGTACAGTTGTACAGTGTTCCGGTGCTCTGGTCTGCATCCCCTTAACAATTGTGTGTATTGAGCTGTACTGTATTGTACCCATTCTGCAATCTGTTAATAAAGTTTTCAATCAATCAATTCAATCAATCCACACAGTACATACAGTAACAACAGCTACCACTAGGTGGCAGTGAGATCCTGTCACACCACCTCATTGCATATCGCGCTGTCTGTCGTCCCGATTGTGTTGCCGCTCTCTGCTGAGGGGAGGTGATTCAGTTTGAAATATAGCTCCTTATTTCACTCGTTTCTGCTAAATGTAACTACTTTAAGTTTTAACTTGTAGGGGCGGCTACGTGGCGTAGTGGGCAAGGCGCTCGCCACGAATACTGGAGACAGGTGAGCCCAGCGCTCCACATTGCTTTCAGTTTAGCTGGTCGTCCGTACTAATACACATTGGCCGTATTAGGGGGTGGGAAACTGATGGGTGGGGATCGGGCGTTGTGGACAGCGACTCCTACAGGTCGGTTGGTGCGCCTGCGCAGTAGAATCAGGAAGTGTCGGGGGCAGCGTGAGCCTCCCACGCGTTACTCCTCGCCACTGAGAGATCGAGCTGCGCAGGTGAAAAGATGCGACTGCTGTTACCTCAAGTACCGGAGGGGACTTGTGCTATGTATGACTTAGTCCACATTGCAGCCGGCTTGTGGGAGGCAAGAAGCAGCATTCGTGACAGGGGAGGGTTGAATTGGTTGATACGAAATTGGGATGGGAGAAAAATATAGAAAATGGAGAAAAAGTGGATAAAAAAAAAAGTTTTAACTTGTAATACATAATGCTTAACGTTCGTTTTATTACATGGTTTTATGACATTTGTGCTCATTTGACCACTAGTTCTAGTTTTATAGGTAGGTTAAATGTCTGCAGATTCCATTCTCTGTTCTCTGAGTTATTATTATTCTGGTGAAAAAACGAATGAATTGTTTAATTTTGTACATGTAGGTATGAGTTATTATGGTGAACAAACTAATGAATTGTTTAATTTTGTACATGTAGGTAATTATGCAAGATGTGCAGCGACCAGAAGACTCCAGCGGTGTTGTTTTATGTGTCTTCTGCAGGTATGTGGCTCCATGCATATTGTATGTTTATCAATGTAAATAATTTACCTGCTAACTCTATGCACTGTGGCATTTCCTGCTCTGTTCAGCATGTGGCGCTAGTTTACCATTTCTGTTTTAAGTAATGTTTTGATTTTATTTTGGTTTAGTGTAAGAGTTTAATTGTATAAAGCTCCCAGCCATACACATGTCTAGACAGTAGCTTATGTACTGTGTTGTAGTACGCAAGCGTTTTCACGGCGCGTCATCAAACCGGAAGTCGGCCATTTTGGAGATACTGAATGTTTACAACTCAACCGAACTCGCAACTGTTCCTGGTCATTGTTGCTCAAAAGGGTAAATTATTGTTGTGTTTTTGGCTGTACTAATCGGTCGGACCGGGAAAAGCATTTGGAGTACTTTAGATTGCCAAAAGCTATTACAAATCAGGGAGAAGAGTGCAAAGAATTGTCTGAGGAAAGGAGGCAAACACCCCCTCTCCTCTCCTCTCCCGCCTGAACGAACTACCAAAGTACCGATCAGCATTTTGATCCAAACATTTGTACTAATAGACTATTTGAAAAAAAATTCGAATGTAAAGATCAGTTGATCTAGTAACGTTATTGAATCACCTACCTTGGCTTTCACAATACACAATTCACAATACACATGTGACATGTCCCCTCCCACCCACCCACCCACTCCCTCCTAATATACAGTTTCCTCCCCCTCGTATGTATATATTTTCTGTTAAGATCTCTGTTTAACTACTGTATATTTGCATATCTTGTATGTCACAAATGGAACAGTACTGTATACCTGTATGTCATTTATGTCATGATATATATCTGTATGTTGCGTCATTTATGTCATTTTAATCATGGGCCGACATAGTGAACTACCTCGTTTTTTTCACCATCTATGTTCTTCCTGTGCTCCAGGACAGTTCAGTCAGTATGTTCTCCCTGTGCCCCAGGACAGTTCAGTCAGTATGTTCTTCCTGTGCCCCAGGACAGTTCAGTCAGTATGTTCTTCCTGTGTCTCAGGACAGTTCAGTCAGTATGTTCTTCCTGTGCTCCAGGACAGTTCAGTCAGTATGTTCTTCCTGTGCTCCAGGACAGTTCAGTCAGTATGTTCTTCCTGTGCCCCAGGACAGTTCAGTCAGTATGTTCTTCCTGTGTCTCAGGACAGTTCAGTCAGTATGTTCTTCCTGTGCTCCAGGACAGTTCAGTCAGTATGTTCTTCCTGTGCCCCAGGACAGTTCAGTCAGTATGTTCTTCCTGTGCCCCAGGACAGTTCAGTCAGTATGTTCTTCCTGTGCCCCAGGACAGTTCAGTCAGTATGTTCTTCCTGTGCCCCAGAACAGTTCAGTCAGTATGTTCTTCCTGTGCCCCAGGACAGTTCAGTCAGTATGTTCTTCCTGTGCCCCAGGACAGTTCAGGAAGAACATACTGACTGAACTGTCCTGAGACACAGGAAGAACATACTGAATGAACTGTCCTCAGGAAGAACATACTGACTGAACTGTCCTGGAGCACAGGAAGAACATACTGACTGAACTGTCCACAGGAAGAACATACTGCCTGAACTGTCCTGGAGCACAGGAAGAACATACTGACTGAACTGTCCTCAGGAAGAACATACTGACTGAACTGTCCTGGGCCACAGGAAGAACATACTGACTGAACTGTCCTGGGGCACAGGAAGAACATACTGACTGAACTGTCCTCAGGAAGAACATACTGACTGAACTGTCCTGGGGCACAGGAAGAACATACTGACTGAACTCTCCTGGAGCACAGGAAGAACATACTGACTGAACTGTCCTCAGGAAGAACATACTGACTGAACTGTCCTGGGCCACAGGAAGAACATACTGACTGAACTGTCCTGGGGCACAGGAAGAACATGTGTGAATTCTTTAAATGGGTGGCTTTCCAATGGTGACAGCAATTACAACTATTCATGTTATTATTCTGCCTCCCTCCAGACCCCCCACAGCTCTCTGTCTGTGAAGAGGAGTTTCCCCCTGAACAGCAGGAGAGGAGCCACAGTCTGAGCCAGGAGCAGCCAGAGCTCCTACAGATGAAAGAGGAACAGGAGGAACTCTGGACCAGTCAGGAGGGAGAGCAGCTTCAAAGTCTGGAGGAGGCTGATATCATCAAGTTCACTTTCAACCCTGTCCCTGTGAAGAGTGAAGATGATGAAGAGAAACCTCAGTCCTCATGGTTTAACCAAACCCAGGACCCAGAGCTCCTACAGATTAAAGAGGAACAGGTGGAACTCTGGACCAGTCAGGAGGGAGAGCAGCTTCAAGGTCTGGAGGAGGTTGATATCAAGTTCACTTTCAACCCTGTCCCTGTGAAGAGTGAAGATGATGAAGAGAAACCTCAGTCCTCATGGTTTAACCAAACCCAGACTGAGGAAAACAGAGAGACGGAGCCTCTAGCCAGCACCTCAACAGAACAGATGAAAACAGAACCTGATGGAGAGGACTGTGGATTATCAGAACCAGTCAGTAACTTAGATCCAGCTGGTGATTTAGAACCAACTACAGATGGCCAGCTCCTCTCTTCACACTGTTCTGGAACTGATACTGATGACAGTGATGATTGGCTGGAGACTAGTGAACCTCATCCTGGTTTAAACTCACTGACATCAAAGAAGACACAGAAAAACAAAGGACAGAGTTTGTCTAACAGCAACCAGTTCAAGAGCTCTGTGGTTTCATCCCATGAGGTGAAATTATCAAACCAAATACCGTGTGAGACCTGGAGCTGTAAAGTGTGTGGGAAATGTTTTCCTAATAGGAAAGCTTTAATGCCCCATCTTAAAGCCCATTCTAGTGACTGTGGTTTGTGTGGAAAACATTTAGAACCCACAGAGAGCTTGAAACTTCACCTTCAAACTCACATGACATGTACTGTTTGTGGCAAGACATTTACTACCATTACACTCTTGGAACAACATATGAGAAGCCATACTGGGGAAAAGCCCTATAGTTGCACACTGTGTCCTAAAAGATTTAGTCAAAAATCTCAAATAAAAGTACACATGAGAAGCCATACTGGGGAAAAGCCCTATAGTTGCACCCTGTGTCCTAAAAGATATATTACACAGGGACACCTGAATAGTCACATGAGAAGCCATACTGGGGAAAAGCCCTATAGTTGCACACTGTGTCCTAAAAGATATACTAGACAGGGAGACCTGAATAGACACATGAGAAGCCATACTGGGGAAAAGCCCTATAGTTGCACACTGTGTCCTAAAAGATTTAGTCAAAAATCTCAAATAAAAGTACACATGAGAAGCCATACTGGGGAAAAGCCCTATAGTTGCACACTGTGTCCTAAAAGATATATTATACAGGGACACCTGAATATTCACATGAGAAGCCATACTGGGGAAAAGCCCTATAGTTGCACCCTGTGTCCTAAAAGATGTATTACACGGGGACACCTGAATAGTCACATGAGAAGCCATACTGGGGAAAAGCCCTATAGTTGCACACTGTGATCAAATATTTGGTGCAAAACGTGACTTAAAAGTACATATCAGAACTCATACTCGGGGGAAAAAACATTTAGTCTTTTGATTGATTGAATACTTTATTTTGACACAATCGTAGGACAAAAACATTTTAAAAGACAAGACAATAACAGTGTCAACAACGCTGGTCAAAAATGGATAAAACACAATAAAGCCAAGGCTTGTTTCCATTGTGGTCCATACATGGAACATAAAAAGGCACAGAAACACAAATGGACATGTACACTAGACAGGACACATCCTAAAAATGTGTATAAAAACACCTAACCTGACAACTCATACAGTTAACTAATGTTAAAAGAAAATCCGCAAACCCTTAAAAGCAACTCATGATAAAAGAAATAAAAGCCAAGTTATGATAAAAGAGATAAAAAACATTTTAAGACCAATTTGAGTTGCTGCTGAGCCATGTTTTTAGGGCGGATTTAAATCCGAGAGGGGAGTTCAGGAGTTTTATGAATGTTGGCAGGGCATTCCACATTACCGTAGCTGAGTAAAAAAATGCATCTTTCCCCATGCATGTCCTGACTCTCGGCGGGACCAGGTCCGTGGGGCTTCCTCTTGTGGCGTGTTTGTGGACATCTCCTACTTTATTAAAATAATTTACTAGGTACTTGGGGACCGTTTCTTTCAGTACTTTAAAAACCAGTAGCATTTTAAGCTGGTGTACCCTTTCTTCAACCCTAAGCCATCCCAGACTGCTAAAGTGGGCTGGCGTTAGGTGAGTTCTAAAGTGAAGGTTGTGCAGGAGTCTCACTAGTTTGTTTTGGGAGGTCTGGAGCTTTGTCTTCATTTGTTTTGATATGTTGCTGTACCATGAAGTGCAAGCATAGTCAAAGTGACATTGGATGAGGGCTCCAGCTAGGGTCCTCAGAGCGTTTCTATTTATTTATTTTTTACGAGGAAATTCTAAATAAAGATTTGGTTTTTTGATTGACCTTAGTAATAACTTTTTGTGCCATTTTTTCGTTAGAAAGTTTTTTATTTAAAATAAAGCCCAGGTAGGTGACCTCCTCTTTATCCTCAATAATGTTTCCACCTACTCTAATTTTAAAACCCTGGGATTTCTTTAGGTTAGCGTTTGACCCAAAGAGTATGGCCTCTGTTTTTCCCAGATGTAGAGACAATTTATTGTCACTGAGCCAAGAGCAGATCTTTTTCATTTCACTGCTCAGGACACTTTCCACTTTAGACTTATCCCTGTCAGAGACCAGGAGTGCCGAGTCGTCAGCAAACAGGAACAGGTTGCAATCGCATGCCGATTTCATGTCATTAATATATATTAAAAACAGTTGAGGCCCCAAAATGCTTCCTTGGGGGACCCCACATGTCACTGGAAGGGACGAGGACAAGGTGCCATTGATGTCTACCACCTGTTCTCTTCCCTCCAGGTAGGACTTGACCCATTTGGCTGACTTGCTATCAAAGCCTATCGCTCTCAATTTTTCTAGTAGGATGGAGTGGTTGACGTGTCAAACGCCTTTTGCAGGTCCAACATTACCATCCCGCAGTAGTTCCCCTTGTCCATCTCCCGTTTTATATAATCGGTCAGGTACAGTAAACAGGTGTCAGTGGAGTGTGATTTTCTGAAACCTGATTGGAACTGGTACAGTAGTCTATGTTCAGTCAGGTAGTTGTCTATCTGCTCATATACCAGCCTCTCAATTACCTTTGATATGGAACAAAGGATAGAAACGGGGCGGTAGTTACCTGGATCCAGTTTGTTTCCTTTTTTAAATAGAGGGGTTACCCTAGCAAGCTTGAGTTCTTGCGGGATGTGACCCTGGTTGATGGAGAGGTTGGTGATATGGGCTACAATGGGAGCTATGATGGAAGCAGAGTCTCTGAGAAATCTGGTGGGAATATTGTCATGGCCTGTGGGTTTTGTTGGCTGCAGCATACTGAGCTTTTTCATAACCTCTTCAGTAGTTACTTCAGTCAATTTAAAATCATTTTCACGTACACCCAGTTCCTTATAAAAGGCCTGGATGTGCTGTATGCCATATCGGCCAGAGTGGATCGGCAGTTTGTTCACCAAAGTGGTAGCAACAGTTGTGAAGAAGGTGTTTAAACAATTTGCCACACTCAATTTGTCAGAGATGATCGTGTTATCTATTTTCAGGTTGAGATTTGTGGTTTTAGTCTTGAGTCTATTATTGTGACCCAGTGTTTTTAAAGACTTCCACAGTTTTTGAGGATTATTTTTATTTTCCTCAATTTTTTCGTTAAAATAGTTCAGTTTTGCTTTTTTGATCATATTGGTTACTCCATTTCTTAGTGTTTTACAGGTCTCAAAGACCTGTAATAAAGTATTCAATCAAACCTTTCCCATCTTTACTCAATGGCACCAGCGTTATTGACCATTTTAGCGATGTTTGCGGACCCATTGTGTGTTCTGTATTATAGCTATGGAGACAATAGTATGGCTCATTTGACAGGCATTGTTTATAGTCCAAGACTGACTAACCAGTTAATTTCTACATACTTTAGTTTGTACGCTATTCCATGCAAATTATTATTTTTATTTTTTTACAGTGCAATAAAATAGTTCTGGATTACTGTTCAACAGTTCAAAGTCGTCTTTACCTTCTCTGTTTGGTATCCACAGTTTAAAACTTGACAGTCTTCCCTCCTGTCTTATACCCACTTTGACCCTTCGAACCTCCCTCTCAGAGTGCAGTTCCCTCTCTCAGGGTGCAGTTCCCTCTCTCAGGGTGCAGTTCCCTCTCTCAGGGTGCAGTTCCCTCTCAGGGTGCAGTTCTAGGCCTGGTTCCTACACAGTTTTAAAGCCTGACAGTCTCTTGTTTGATACCCACACAGTTTAATACCTGACAGTTTTGAACCTGTAATAAAAAGCAATAGACAGAGTAAAATAATACAGTGCAATAATAGAATAGTAGAATAGAATAGATAGTAAAATTATGCAATAGAATGGACAGAGTAAAATAGTGCTACAGTAAAATCAACATAATGAATAAAGGAAGATCCGGTCAGTTTGTTGTAGGCCTCAGTGTGCCATGTATGATTGATTGATTGATTGAAAACTTTATTAACAGATTGCAGAATGGGTACAATACAGTACAGCTCAATACACATAATTGTTAAGGGGATGCAGACCAGAGAAAGACTTTCATCTTGTTTACATCAGGGTCCCCCATTTTCAATTCATCATAACATATATGACATACACAAGATACAGATAGACAGTACTGCTACATCTATACATTTATGACATACCAGATTTACAAATACAGTACTGTTTGTGATACAAAAAGAGTCTAAAAAAGAGAGTATATACATTTGACATAGAAACTGTACATTGGAGGAGGTTGGGTAGGTGGGGGGGGGGGACTGTACATTGGAGGTGGGTGGGGGAAACTGTACAAGCAAAACTGTACATTGGAATATCGACTAAACCTTACTTGGTCCCAAGAAGAGGGTCTTGTGTATTATTGGGTTAGGACATTTACTGTACATTGGAGGGGGTTGGGTTTAGACATTTACAGGTTCCAGTTTCCAACTGCAATCTCCCGTAGGTGCTCTTTGAAAGTGGGTAGTGATTCACATTTCTTTACAGCTTTGGGTAGGGCGTTCCACATTGATGTGGCATAATTGCGAAAGGTGTTTAGTCCCTTGTTTGAGCCGAATCTGGGTTTGACATGATTTGTGGAGCTCCCTCTGGTGTTGTGATCGTGGTATTCACTGGCCTTTGGGAGGTATTTTGACATGTACATGGGTACTTTAGTCGTGTAGTGTATCTTGTAGACCAGGCCCATTGCAAGTTGCTGTACTCTGTCGTCTACTCTAAGCCATCCTAGGTTGTCAAAGTGGGCAGGGGTGAGGTGGGTTCTATGAGTAAGGTCAAGCAGTAGTCTGACCAGTTTGTATCCCTGCCCTGCATGGAATGTTCCTCCTGAGCAACGGCAGAAGGATCCGCCCCTTGCTGACAAATGAAGCCACCCAACTCCTCGTCCAATCAACACGTCTCGCCTCCCTCGACTACTGCAATGGGGTTATGTTAGGGGTTAAGTGTCTTGCTCAAGGACACTTCGACACGCTGCCCGGGAGAAGGGGAATCGAACTGGGAACCTCCAGATTACCAGATGACTGCTCTACCTCCCGAGCCACTGATTAGTATTAGTGCTAATCAGATGTATGTACAGAGTTGTAGTATTAAGTATTAATATGTACAGTGATACAGGTATAAAGACACTATGGTAGTAAGTCATACTGGCCAGCAGCATAACTAGTAAGAGTAGGTAAGAGATATGTACAGATATACATATAGTAACTAGTAGGGGTGTAACGGTACACAAAAACCACGGTTCGGTACATACCTCGGTTTTGAAGTCACGCTTCGGTACAGGTTTTCGGTACAGTGGGGGAAAGTTTGGCTTTCCATGTTCCACTCAGGGGTGATGTAGTGTGCAGTAACTAATTGTACTTGTAGGGCTGTCAACAAATATTCTATATTGAAATTAATAATCGACTTGTAAAGAAAAGAAAAAAATTATAATTATTATATTAGATTGTGAAAAAACAGCCCCCAGTGGGCAGTCGTTATTGGTTAAACATACCATTGTATTCGTTCGGTACACAGCCGTTCGGTACGGTATGGTACACACTGAAACGGTTCGGTGCGGATACGTGTACCTTTACACCCCTAGTGTGCCTTAGAGAGAGAGAGAGAGTGTTTTGGTGAATTTCCCCATCAGATACCCCTACATAGTCAAGCATAGATAGAATGGTGAACTTTGACATACAATTATATTTTTTCTATCAATGTTCCAGGCTATTTAACTTAATTAATTGTTGGAGGAGAGCTTTAGACTTTAGACCCAGCCAAGTCAGGACCCCCGTCAGGACGCGAACCCAGACGCGACGACTGGGTCTGGCACTACAGGATGCAACGATGGCTTCGGATGCCTACTTTCCACCCGAGGCCGGAGCAATCAACACGCACGGCGCCGCCGCAAAGGAACACACGGGAGGACGAGACGTCTCCACAGCAGGGAGCCGGCGGGATGGAATCAACACAGCCCCGGGCTCATGCCCCCTCCCCACGGAATTCCACCACCAGGCGACGCCAGCAGATGAACAGGACAAAGAATCTCACACCCCCCCCCCTCCCACACACGGACCAAATAATAACAACACAGCCCCACCCCCCTCCCGTCGCGGGACACCCACCTTGATCAAAGGATCCCCCACCCCCCCTCCTTTCACCAGCAGAGGACAAAGGATCATCCCCACCCCCCCTCCTAACATCAATGAACACAGGACCCCATCCCCCCCTCCCCACCTACCGCCACAAGATCAACCACACGGACTAGGATCCCCCACCCCCCCTCCGGACATCACAGAGCCCCCCCCCCTTCCCACAGAAGAAGAATCCTACCTTTATCTCAATGATATAGACGACACAGCAGATAAAAACGGACTACATATCTTTCATCTTAATGTAAATAGCCTCAGGCACAAACTGGCAGAAATAAGAAATCATTTCAGTAGCGGAAAGGTAAACATACTATGTTTCTCAGAAACCAAACTGGACCCATCAGTAACAGACCCGGAAATTGAATTAGAGAACTATTCTTTAGTCCGCAATGACAGGAACAGGCATGGAGGAGGTGTCTGTATGTACATCCATCAAGACACCAAATTTATTAACCGTACAGACCTAGATCATGAGGCTATTGAAACTGTTTTTGTAGAAATTCTATTTGAAAGGGCTAAATCTGTTCTAGTCGGCACAATTTACAGACCGCCAGACCAAAATGGCTTTTATGACGTGTTGGATGAGTGCTTAGCTGGAGTTGAGGATACAGAAATGATTCTTATTGGGGATTGGAACACGGATATGCAACAAAAAGATGCACCCGTCTTCAAATCCTACAATAGGTTTTGTGATCTGCACGGCCTCAGCCAACTAATCACACAACCCACACGTGTGTGTGAGTCAACTCAGACTACCATTGACCTCATCCTGACCTCTGACAAGTCCAAGATCGCCAATAAAGGGGTTATAGCATGCGGGTTAAGTGATCATTATATGATATTCTGTACCCGCAAAAAGCTAAAACAAAAGGCTGGCTGTCACAAAACAGTCACATCTAGAGACCTAAAAACCTACTCTAGCGAGGCCTTTAACCTTGAACTGGAGGGTCTGGACTGGTCAGATGAGCTCAATGGTACACTGGTTGAAGAAACATGGCTTGGCTTCAAAACCAAATTTTCAACGATACTAAACAACATGGCCCCCCTAAGAACCACCAGGGTAAAAAATCGCGCTGAGCCGTGGATGCACGCTGAAATACTGACCGCTATGAAAACCAGAGACAAAAAATGCTCTGAGTTTCGTAAAAGTCAGTCAAAGCTTAACATAAGCACGAGCAGTGAACTCCAAGCCCACGTGACTGAACTCAAACTGCAAAGAAACAGACTAAGAAATGATGTAAACTCCATGATCAAAACAGCAAAGAAAAAATTCATCAATGACAAAACCGAGGAAAACAAAAACAAACCGCGTGAACTTTGGAAATTACTCAATAACCAACTAGGCTGCAGTAAAAAACTTAAAACCAGATTCTCAAACATAAACATAAAGACGGACAACACGCTCATCACAGAAAAGCTGGATGTAGCCAATTACTTAAATAGTTTCTTCACAAACATAGCCACAACACTGGTAAACAAACTACCCTCCCACTCAGGGCATTATGGGGTAGAACACATAGTAGCTTACTACAAAAACCTAGGGGTCCACAAAGACGACTTCAAACTGGAAATGGTAACAACAGATGAGGTACTCAAAAAACTGAGCGCCCTCCAACCTAACAAGGCCACTGGCCATGACAACATCCCCTCCAAATTCCTCAGAGACTCAGCAGCCGCCATCACCCCAGTCATCACACACATAATAAACCTCTCTATAAAACAGGGACACGTCCCCAAGGACTTCAAAATTGCGAGAGTGACCCCTCTGCACAAAAAAGGCAGTAAATTAGACCCAGGCAACTACCGCCCTGTTTCTATCCTTACCTCCATCTCGAAAGTCATGGAAAAAATTGTATACGAACAGGTCGAAAAATACCTTGCGGAAAAAAATCTAATCTACGAATTCCAATCTGGCTTCAGAACATCCCACTCCACTGACACATGCCTTCTCTATTTAAACGACCACATCAAACAAGAGGTGGACGCGGGCAAATACTGCGGCATGGTCATGCTGGACCTACAAAAGGCCTTCGACACTGTCAATCACACCATTCTGATTGACAAGCTAAAAGCAATTGGTTTTGATAGTCTATCAGTGAGCTGGATGCAATCCTACCTGGAGGGGAGAGAGCAGATGGTGGAGGTAAACGGTACCCTATCCCCCCCCCTCACAGTAAACTGTGGTGTTCCACAAGGAAGCATACTAGGTCCGCTACTGTTCCTAATTTATGCAAATGACATGTCGTCAGCTTGTGACTGCAACTTGTTCCTGTTTGCGGACGACTCAGCCCTGCTGGTCTCTGACAAGAACAAATTACAGGTTGAAAAAACCCTCAGCTCAGAACTAAGCAAAATCTGCATATGGCTCGCTGATAACAAACTATCATTACACATGGGCAAAACAGAGTCCATTCTCTTCGGTTCAAATAACAAACTCAGCAAGACCGACGGCTTCTCAGTTACAGTGGGTGACAATATTGTCACAAGGAAAGAAGATATTACCTACCTGGGTTCCATCCTAGAGGCAAATCTTTCCTGTGACAAAATGGCATCCAATGTAATAAAAAAAGTCAACCAACGAACTCGTTTCTTGTACCGGATCTCCTCACTGGTAAACAAGAATACCCTGAAGACTCTAGCAGGAGCACTCATTCAAGGGTACTACGACTATGCTTGCACCTCATGGTACCAAAGCACCTCAAAGGCGCTAAAAACAAAATTACAAACATCTCAAAACAAACTGGTCAGACTACTGCTTGACCTTACTCCTAGAACCCACCTCACCCCTGCCCACTTTGACAACCTAGGATGGCTTAGAGTAGACAACAGAGTACAGCAACTTGCAATGGGCCTGGTCTACAAGATACACTACACGACCAAGGTACCCATGTACATGACTAAATACTTCCCAAAGGTCAGTGAATACCACGATCACAACACCAGAGGGAGCTCCACAAATCATGTTAAACCCAGATTCGGCTCAAACAAGGGACTAAACACGTTTCGCAATTATGCCACATCAATGTGGAACGCCCTACCCAAAGCTGTAAAGGAATGTGAATCACTACCCACTTTCAAAAACACTCTCAAAAAACACCTAAGGGAGACTGCAACTCGAAACTGGCCCCTGTAAATGTCCGAACACAACCCCCGCCAATGTACAGTAAATTACCAAGTATGGTCTTGTCAATAATCCAATGTACAGTGTTGTTTGTACAGTTGTACAGTGTCCCCCACCCACCCCTCCTACCCACCCCCCCCCCCCCACCCAACCACCTCCAATGTACAGTCCAATGTACAGTCCCATAATCCAATGTACAGTGTTGTTTGTACAGTTGTACAGTGTCCCCCACCCCTCCTACCCAACCCCCCCCCCCCCCCACTCCTACCCCCCCCCCCCACTCCTACCCCCCCCCCCCACCTCCAATGTACAGTCCCACCCCCACCTACCCAATCCAATGTACAGTTTCTACGCCTAATGTATATACTCTTTTCTTTCTGGACTCTTTTTGTATCACAAATACAGTACTGTAATTGCAAATCTGGTATGTCATAAATGTATAGATGTAGCAGTACTGTCTATCTGTATGTCATGTATGTCATATATGTTACGATGAATTGGAAATGGGGGACCCTGGTGGAAACAAGACGAAAGTCTTTCTCTGGTCTGCATCCCCTTAACAATTGTATGTATTGAGCTGTACTGCACTGTACCCATTCTGCAATCTGTTAATAAAGTTTTCATTCATTCATTCATTCATTCATTCATTCATTCATTCATTCAGAGCTTTAGACATTATTTCAGAAGCAATAATAATAATAATAATAATAATAAATAATTGTTTTCCATCTACAAGTCAAACTCAAGAATCTATGCACATACAGTGTACATCTAAAATGTATGTGGTCAAATACATTTACAGATTCGACCTTAATCTGAGAATTCAAGCCACTCATTCATATTACACACGGTAGTATTTCAAGGCACCTGCAGATGGCGCTCTGGCACCATTGTTAAGAATGACGATTCAGACAAGATTCTGACCATATTATCAAGGTGCTGTGAAAGTGTCCCTCTGATAGGGTTTACGAACCACTGAAGAAGGAACGGAACTCATGACCCCTTGTGAAATCACTGGCAGGAACGGCCTGGAGAGGCCAACCGGTAACCAAAAGGTCGCCGGTTCGATCCCCGGCACCCACATGAGTGTGTATTCCAGCTGTAAACTGGTGACTGAAGGGTGGCTGGTGTTATATCTACGGTAACCACCATCTGTGAAGGCGAGACTCCTTCCCACGTTCTCTTATAAATGTTAATGTAGATTGTTTGAGCATGTTTGTAGGCTACATCTGGTCTATATTTCACTATTCATGTGTCACAATAATCTAGCGCTACATTCATTTCAAACGTCTTGTTTGTCAGGAGTTAATTGATGCAGGTGCTCTTGATTAGTTGATCAACCAAGCCTTGATTTAAAACCAGGCGTGCTTTTTGCATATACCTGCCAATGGGTGTTTGTAACTTGCTTTCTATGGACATTAAAGACTATATTAGTGTAGGAATGCTTCTCATTGTGTTTTGAAGCCTTTCAGTGCCCTTGGCCCTGTGGGTGATGCTGATCTGGAATAATTTTGTGTGCCTAGGATGGATATGAAGAAAGACCATTTTCCAATGGTAAATGGACTGCATTTTTATATAACAGCTTTTTTCCCAAAGCGCTTTACAACTTATGCCTCACATTCACCCATTCACACACTGACGGCAGAGGCGACCATGCAAGGTGCCAACCTGCTCATCGGGAGCAGTTAGGGGTTAAAGTGTCTCGCTCCTCGACACGCTGCCCGGGAGGAGCCGGAATCGAACCAGGAACCGTCTGATTACCAGACGACCGCTATACATCCTGAGCGGCTGTCGCACCACAATGGCATTATAATCGTCGTCTTCTAAAAACACAACAAAAAATAAAGAGAAAAGCCAAGAGGGAAATAAAACACTCATCACACGTCAAATAATCCTCCCCGCCTTTATTGAAACTAATCTTCAAATGTACATGTCACATGACCAGAAATGACCTGGCCAATCAGAGACGCGGAAACAAACATTTGTTGTCTAAAGTATTCAGGCATCCTGGTCACTAATGTCATGTCATCCATGTAAGCCCTAATAGGTGGGAGGCGCATCCCGCCCTGCCGTCTCTCCCCACCTACCACCCATTCTGAGGCACCAATAATGACTTCCATCGCCATTGTGAATGCTAGTGGGGAAATAGTACACCCTGCCATAATGCCTATCTCTAGTCTCTGCCATGCTGTCGTAAAATCGGTAGTACTAAAGCAAAATCGGTATAGTACTAAAGCACATTATAATATCTTGGAAGTATGCTTCCACCAAGTTTACAATCACCCCTGGAACTCTAAAGAAATCAAACGCACTCCAAATAAGGCTATGCATTACCGAACCAAACACATTTGCCAGGTCTAAAAAAAATACCACATTTAAATCTCTTTTCTCTATCTTGGCTAATTGAATCTGGTGCCATATCACGCTTGTGTGTTCTATGCATCCGGAAAACCCTGGGATTCCTGCTTTCTGCACTGTGGTGTCTAAACAATTCCTTTCTAGATAGTTTGCTAGCCTCTGTGCCACTATACTAAAGAAAATCTTACCTTCTACATTCAGGAGAGATATAGTCCGAAGACTTTGTTTGAGCCAATCAGCAATACCTACTGATTCACATGACTGAGTTGCCCGTGACCTCAATGCGGTCTCATCAGAAAATGTAAATAAAGTCCTTAAGTGACCACAGAAAAAAGGTACATAATGTATGTTATGTTATATCTATATATGAATAATATATTTACGTTTCGTATCGGCCTATCTTAAAACTCTAAGATAGGCTATCTTCTTGTCTGAGTCTGGAGAAGACAGTAAGACCTTTTCCCATAATGTTGGTGTTGTGGTGACCCACTTGGGACATAATAGACATTCACCAAACCCTGAGCAAAGTTACGGCTCCTTTAAAGGAACACTCCAACATTTTGGGAAATTAGCTTATTTGCCATCTACCCTGGAGTTAGAGAAGAAGATACATAAATGTTTCTTCTCTGTGCATGCAGTAGGAGTAGGAAGATGTGCACCATTAGCCTAGCTTAGCGTCAGTCACTGGAAGTAGGTTCCTCCATTAGCCTAGTTCCCAACGTCTTCCTACTCCTACTGCATGCACAGAGAAGAAAAAGGTACGTATCTTCTTGTCTAACTCCAGGGTAGATGGCAAATAAGCTAATTTCCCAAAATGTTGGAGTTTTCCTTTAAGACTCTGGGTTCAGAGTGGAGAAACTAGGCATTCTGGGAAACTAGTTTTGTTTACATGGTGTTTACATGTTGGCTGTAGCCATTGAATGTAACTATTCAATGGCTAACTGTAATGAAATGACATGTTTTCAGTTTGAGGACATTGGACATTGGACAATGTACAGTTTCTACGTCAAATGTATATACTCCCTTTTCTTGACTCCTTCTGTATCACAAACAGTACTGTATTTGCAAATCTGGTATGTCATAAATGTATAGATGTAGCAGTACTGACTATCTGTATGTCATGTATGTCATATATGTCCTGATGAATTGAAAATGGGGGACCCTGATGTAAACAAGACGAAAGTCTTTCTCTGGTCTGCATCCCCTTAACAATTGTGTGTATTGAGCTGTACTGTATTAGTGTATTGTACCCATTCTGCAATCTGTTAATAAAGTTTTCAATCAATCAATCAATCAGTCGTGGAGTTACTTACCTCGCCTACGCTAAGTGCAGTTAGCTTGATTGTCCAGCTGGTGGAGCCAGAGCTCCTTGTGTATCTGCAACGTGAGAGAACATAACAGAAAAACAGGGAGAGATTGGATCGTAAAGTCAACTTGATGTCACCCGCTGATCGTTCGGTTGAGGTTACATTTACCTTTGTCTATATTCAGATTCGTAGAAATATATGCAACTCTTCCTCTTTTAGGTGTTTTTGGGTTTAGATATTTAGCTCGTATCCTATTGGAGGGTGGCTGCCACGTGACGAGGATGTGTTGGGAAGTATGAATGATGAATGAAAACTTTATTTAACAGATTGCAGAATGGGTACAGTACAGTACGGCTCAATACACACAATTGTTAAGGAGATGCAGACCAGAGAAAGACGTGTGTCTTGTTTACATCAGGGACCCCCATTTTCAATTCATATACTTGAAAAGCGTTACATTGTTCTTAAATAATTCCTCTACGGTTACTTTTGTATAAATGTAGACATATCCATATATCGGACGCTACACGTATGTTGCCTGAGAGTATTTATCTTACACGTTAAGAGATATTATGCATCTCTTAACGCTCCCCCAATGACGCCGCAGCAGACGAGCACACGTGAGGCAGAGACGAGAGGAGGGGAACCGAGGGTCGAAACCATGACGACCAACTCGACGCGGGATTTAAACATCTCGACGCCCGATAGCCGGCTAGCTAGCAGAGCTAACAACGAAAACATCCAGGAACGAGTCCTTTGTTGTTCCAGCACGGCGCGGGACCCTCCCCCCCCCCCCCTCCCCCCTTCTTTGTTGTTCCAGCACGGTGCGGGACCCTACCCCCCCCCTCCCCCCTTCCCACCCACAACAACAAAGCCCCCCAGCCCCACACAGAGGAACAGATCACAAACGAACAATACTTCGAACCTGCCAACATCAATGAAATAACCAACGCCAATGGACTGAACATTTTTCACATTAACATTAACAGCTTAAAAAACAAATTGGATGAAATCAAACAATTATTCATAAATGGTAAGGCAAACATACTGTGCTTCTCAGAAACTAAGCTTGACGATTCTGTAAAAGATCCAGAGATAGAGATTGAGAACTACTCAATAATCAGGAATGATAGGAACAAACATGGAGGTGGTGTCTGTATGTACATACACAAAGACACCAAATTCATCAACAGAAATGACCTGAATCATAAATCAATTGAAACTGTATGGGTGGAAATCCTATTCGAAAGGGCGAAATCCCTACTGGTTGGCACAGTCTACAGGCCGCCAGATCATAGTGGCTTTTATGATACACTGGATGGGTGTTTAGCTGGAGTTGAGGATGTAGACAAAATTCTTATTGGAGACTGGAACACGGATATGCAACGAAAAGATGCACCCGTCTTCAAGTCATTCAGTAGGTTTTGTGATCTGCACGGCCTCAGCCAGCTAATCACCCAACCCACACGTGTATGTGAATCAACTCAGACTACCATTGACCTCATTCTGACCTCCGACAAGTCCAAGATCTCCAATAAAGGGGTTATAGCATGCGGGTTAAGTGATCATTATATGATATTCTGTACCTGCAAAAAACTAAAACAAAAGGCTGGCTGCCACAAAACAGTCACATCTAGAGACCTCAAAACCTACTCTAGCGAGGCCTTCAACCTTGAACTGGAGAGTCTGGACTGGTCAGATGAACTCAATGGTACACTGGTTGAAGAAACATGGCTTGGTTTCAAAACCAAATTCTCAACAATACTAAACGACATGGCCCCCCTAAGAACCACCAGGGTAAAAAATCGCGCTGAGCCGTGGATGCACTCCGAAATACTGGCCGCTATGAAAACCAGAGACAAAAAATGCTCTGAGTTTCGTAAAAGTCAGTCAAAGCTTACTAAAAGCACGAGCAGTGAATTCCAAGCCCACGTGACTGAACTCAAACTAGAAAGAAACAGACTAAGAAACGACGTAAACTCCATGATCAAAACTGCAAAAAAGAATTTCATCAATGACAAAACTGAGGAAAACATAAAACAAACCACGTGAACTTTGGAAATTACTCAATAATCAACTAGGATGCAGTAAAAAACTTAAAACCAGATTCTCAAACATAAACATAAAAACGGACAACACGCTCATCACAGACAAGCTGGATGTAGCCAATTACTTAAACATTTTCTTCACAAACATAGCCACAACACTGGTAAACAAACTACCCTCCCACTCAGGGCTTTATGGGGTAGAACAGATAGTAGCTTACTACAAAAACCTAGGGGTCCGCAAGGACGACTTCAAGCTGGAAATGGTAACAACAGATGAGGTACTCAATAAACTGAGCGCCCTCCAACCTAACAAGGCCACTGGCCATGACAACATCCCCTCCAAATTCCTCAGAGACTCAGCAGCCGCCATCACCCCAATCATCACACACATAATAAACCTCTCCATAAAACAGGGACACGTCCCCAAGGACTTCAAAATTGCGAGGGTGACCCCTCTGCACAAAAAGGGCAGCAAATTAGACCCAGGCAACTACCGCCCTGTTTCTATTCTCACCTCCATCTCGAAAGTCATGGAAAAAATAGTCTACGAACAGGTCGAAAAGTACCTAGCGGAAAAAAATCTAATCTACGAATTCCAATCTGGCTTCAGAACATCCCACTCCACTGATGCCTTCTCTATTTGAATGACCACATCAAACAAGAGGTGGACGCAGGCAAATACTGTGGCATGGTCATGCTGGACCTACAAAAGGCCTTTGACACGGTCAATCCCTCCATTCTGATTGACAAGCTAAAAGCAATTGGTTTTGATAGTCTATCAGTGAGCTGGATGCAATCCTACCTTGAGGGGAGGGAACAGATGGTGGAGGTAAACGGTACCCTATCCCCCCCCCTCACAGTGAGCTGTGGTGTTCCACAAGGAAGCATACTAGGACCGCTACTGTTCCTAATTTATGCAAATGACATGTCGTCAGCTTGTGACTGCAACTTGTTCCTGTTTGCGGACAACTCAGCCCTGCTGGTCTCTGACAAGAACAAGTTACAGGTTGAAAAAACCCTCAGCTCGGAACTAGGCAGAATCTGCATATGGCTCGCTGATAACAAACTATCATTACACATGGGCAAAACAGAGTCCATTCTCTTCGGTTCAAATAACAAACTCAGCAAGACCGACGGCTTCTCAGTTACAGTGGGTGACAATATTGTCACACGGAAAGATGAAATTACCTACCTGGGTTCCATCCTAGAGGCTAATCTCTCCTGTGACAAAATGGCATCCAATGTAATAAAAAAAAGTCAACCAACGAACTCGATTCTTGTACCGGATCTCCTCTCTGGTAAACAAGAATACCCTGAAGACTCTGGCAGGAGCACTCATTCACGGGTACTACGACTATGCTTGCACCTCATGGTACCAAAGCACCTCAAAGGCGCTCAAAACAAAATTACAAACATCTCAAAACAAACTGGTCAGACGACTGCTTGACCTTACTCCTAGAACCCACCTCACCCCTGCCCACTTTGACAACCTAGGATGGCTTAGAGTAGACGACAGAGTACAGCAACTTGCAATGGGCCTGGTCTACAAGATACACTACACGACCAAGGTACCCATGTACATGTCAAAATACTTCCCAAAGGTCAGTGAATACCACGATCACAACACCAGAGGGAGCTCCACAAATCATGTTAAACCCAGATTCGGCTCAAATAAGGGACTCGTTTCGCAATTATGCCACATCAATGTGGAACGCCCTACCCAAAGCTGTAAAGGAATGTGGATCACTACCCACTTTCAAAACCTCTCTCAAGGGACACCTACGGGAGACTGCAATTCAACACTGGCCCCTGTAAATATCCTAACCCAACCCCCTCCAATGTACAGTAATTTACCTAGTATGGTTTTGTCAATAGTCCAATGTACAATTTTGTTTGTTTGTACAGTGTCTCCTCCCCCCCCCTCAATGTACAGTTTTGCTTGTTTATACAGTGTGCCCCCCCCCCCCAACCACCTCCAATGTAAATTACCCAGTATGGTTGTCAATATCCCAATGTACCCAACCCCCCCCACCCAACCTCCTCCAATGTACAGTTTCTACGTCAAATGTATATACTCCCTTTTTTTGACTCCTTCTGTATCACAAACAGTACTGTATTTGCAAATCTGGTATGTCATAAATGTATAGATGTAGCAGTACTGACTATCTGTATGTCATGTATGTCATATATGTCCTGATGAATTGAAAATGGGGGACCCTGATGTAAACAAGACGAAAGTCTTTCTCTGGTCTGCATCCCCTTAACAATTGTGTGTATTGAGCTGTACTGTATTGTACCCATTCTGCAATCTGTTAATAACGTTTTCAATCAATCAATCAATCAATCAATCAATCAATCAATCAATCTCTGCATAAACCCACGACCGAGAGTGAGTTGTCGGGACATGATGTCGCTCCGCCGGAGACCACTCGTTATATGATTGATTGAAATTTTATTTTCACAATTTTTTGGAGCAGTGAGATGGAATTGGAGCTATTCGTAGCTCCTTGAACTGTTTCTAACAACTGCGCATCATGTCAAAAAACAAGTTCTTTCTCTCCCCTACTGACCTTATAAAGTTTAAAGTTTGTTTATTATTTCCCATAATAAAATACAGAATATATTATGATGAAATGCTTGTTTCTGCATGAGCCCCTGAGTGTGCTACATACAGTATATATAAAAAAAAAAGTAAGTAAAGGAATGTTCAGTCAATATACAATACAGAGTAAAATGAGTAACAGTGAGGTACAATGCAGAAATGAGTCATCATCATCATCAACTGGACTACTGCAATTCCCTCTACTCTTAGTGCAGTGGCTTAGCACCAGATTTGAGAAGGATGTGGACACGGACAAAAGCACTAAATTTTCCCCACGTGTTCCTCATCATCATAGCTTTCATTTTGGGGTAGGTGCCACGTCATCATGATGGATTTCAAGATGGCCGCCATGTAAAATCAAGGTTCTGCCCATTAATAAATATCTTGGTCCATAGCGCGCTCAATATTTGAGCGAACACAAAGGTATTGGTATCCCTGTAAACTAGAGAAGCTAAGCTTTCCATTTGTACCATTTTCATTAAGCCCAACTGTTGGGAAGGGGGTTTTAATAGGCAATGATTCAAAATTATGTAAAATTTTCGCCTAGAAAAAACTGCCATACTCATCTTCCAAAAGGTCCCTTGGATATTCACATGAATATATCAGAGTGCACATTGGTTTTATAGGTACCCACAAGCCTCTTCTTTCCAGACATACCCACTTTGTCCAACTTGCATGCTATTTGGGGCAATAATCAAGCAGGTTTGTGCATGTGGTACAAATGTGTCGAACATTGGGTTAGGGTTTGTTGTTAGAATGTTGAACATAGAAGATCAATTTTGGTGTCAAACTAGGGCTGGACAGTATGGTCTAAAATGTATATCACGGTATAATTTGAAGCATAGACGGTAACGGTATATATCACGGTATATTAACTTATCTTAAAATGTCTAAATGCTTCTGAAGGGGTAAACACTGTTATTCTGTTACAGCTGCTGAGCTCTATACTATAGCTAATGTCCATCAATATCTTCCTTTTTAATTAAATAGGTTCAAGAATCGAATCAGGATTGTTAGCAGAGAGAGAGCGAGGGAAGGAGGAGGCTGCTAGAGTGGAGCTAACGTTAGCTTGCTGATGCTAGTACATCGACAGGCTGCTAGTGGAGCCAGCTAACGTTAGCTTGCTGAGGCTAGTACATCGACAGGCTGCTAGTGGAGCCAGCTAACGTTAGCTTGCTGAGGCTAGTACATCGACAGGCTGCTAGTGGAGCCAGCTAACGTTAGCTTGCTGAGGCTAGTACATCGACAGGTGTACTACAACTCGATACAACAACTGCCAAAAATGTGAATGTTGGGTTAGGGTTTGTTGTTAGAATGTTGAACATAGAAGATCAATTTTGGTGTCAAACTATACATTTTCTGGGTCAATAAATGTGTTAATGCTATGAAGAATGTCACCAGATGAATATTTGTACCATTCTAACAACATATTTACATAATTTTGTACTTGTTTAACAGTCAGACATGCATGAATCGAATAGACATTTTATTAGGATCACTCGTTACATTTATTATTATTATCATAACTCTTTAGCCCGTATAGGCGTATTTAACTGTTATGGAGATATTTTCGCGGGTCTTGTGCAGTAGTCTTGTGCCCGCGAAAATATCAGAATGTTTCATAAAAGGTCCCGCGGTATACTGGCCAGCTCTCAGTGCGCGTCTCGTGACAGCTGTCGTGGACAGCGTGATAAGGGACATGTTTAAAAAGGCAAAACATAACAGGTAAGTCAAGTGTCATTACTTTAGTTATCAAAGCTGGAATCTCTGGACATAAGCAATAGGGATGGGTACGTTCACATTTGAACCGACACAGTACCGGTACCTGTGAATCGATACCGGTACCCAACGGTACCCTTTTTCGGTACTTTAGTCTCTAAAAATGTAATCTACCTACCTCAGTCGGAAAAAAAATATCCAAACTTCAAATAACTACACTTTCGACCGTTTTCGGCTTGCCATTGCCCCGACTGCTTTGTTGTTGAATCAAGTAAAATCCTAGTTAAGTGTATTGTAGAGGAGCCAAAGCTATATATTTAGGTTATTGTATTATATGAATGTTTATATGTTTATTTTTATAACCTTACATTGAAACGGCATTAGGAATATTGATTGGATTTAGATAAAGTCATTGAACCGTATTATTTGTCATAATAGAACCTTCTAGAACATTCGTGATGTCACAGTATGATGTCATAGTCAACCATTCTAGAACATTTGTGATGTCACAGTATGCTGTCATAATCAAACAGTCTAGAACATTTGTGTATCTATATATATTCAACAATTCTCTCTGAAGAGCTCAGGGTAGCCAAGAAAGGGTGCAGGGGGTTGAAGGAGGGCATTTGGCAGTGAGGGTAGAGCAGGTGGAAAGAGAGAGGGGAAGGGAGGAGAAATTAGGTATTGTGGCCTTCGTGGCAGGGGTAGTTACTGGTATGGCAGAGGCTAAGGGTAGAACAGAGATGGTGAAGATGATTGTTAGGATAGCGGTTCAACATCTGGGATTGGAAGGTCTGGACTGGAAGGAGGTGTGTAATGAATTGGCTGAGGGGGCTGCGAGGGACAAGGCTGCCAGGGACAAAGCAGCCCAGGATAAGATAGCAGGGGGCAAGGAGGGTCCCGCGGAGGGGGGCTCAGGCAGGAAGTAGCAGCAGTAGCTGCACTCCAATGGACAATGTAGTTGATGACGGGGTCCAGTAGAAGAAGAAAAAGAAGGTGAAGAAGGAGAAGAAGGAGAAGAAGAAGAGCCCATAAAAAGAATTGCGGAGGGCAGTAATACGCCACGATGCGTCTACTCTGCCGGAAATTCAAATAAGAAGAAGAAGAAGAAGAGCTCATTGTGCATCTTGAAACAGTGCTGAGCAGTACTGAACAGATAGACTAAACAACATAGATTGAAGCCTGCATCTCTCAACCAAGGTGCCTTGCCGACCGTTTTGCTGTGGAAAGAGCCGGCAACTTGATTTACGGCTTTCAGGTGAGGAGGAATTTTCACGTGTCGAGTCGGCGGTGATTTTGGAGACTGGGAAAATACAGTTTTCTTACCTTGTAGTGACGTGAATATTTAGGAAAATAGCTTTAGGATCACTTCTGTAAAGAAAGACTTCGCTGTGGAAGAGAAATAAACCATTTGGATATCTGTTTTACACTGGAGCGGCTGTGGACCTTATTTTTCTTTATCAACGAACGTACTACTCACAAGTAAGCAACTTTAACCAATAGAGTGGAACGTCGGCCCTGATACGTATATTGTGCGTGTGAACGTTGACATGAAAAGAAAAAAGGTTAAAAAAAATATAAAAAAAGTGCAAAAAAAAAATTATTTTTCTTTCTTTTACGGTATCTCACGTGAATCGATACTCGGTAGTACCGATGTGTTTCGGTAAGTACCTTTAAAAGTACCCAATTCGGTACCCATCCCTAATAAGCAATGACGTTATAGTTTAAAGCTAAACTATACGTTTTTCTCTCTTGTTAGAAGAGGGATAACTTCTTCAGTTAGATTTGATTTGATCTTTATTTATCGTTCACATTTGAACCGATACGGTACCGGTACCTGTGAATCGATACCAGGGGCGTCAATTTGGTATGGCAAGGTATGGCACTCGCCATACCCTGGCAAATAAAAATGTAAAAAGATTTTTTTTTTTTTTTTTTTTTACAATTTTTTATGTTGATTTAGAATTCGAATGTCAACATTATGAACGAAGCTTCGAACTATTCGGTACAGCCCTGTTTTGATATTGTCAATTATCTCACTTTTACTAGGTGACTTTTGCTGTGACTAACTGAAATATGCCTAAAAGAAAGGAAAATGGACATATGGAATTTTTTTTTATCAAAGGGCAGCAGAGACAAGTGATACAGGGACACAGGTAAGGTCTGGCTTAGTGATTATAATAGTGCAGTTCAGCATTCAGTAACCCATACTTTTTGTGAATGTGTTTTTGATACTACATTCTGTTGAACACACACCTCAAAACCGTACCTAAGGAAAATTGGCTCAATTGCAAGAAAAGTAATAGACAGTTATGATATTACATTCTGCATAATTCGTATGCAAAATATTGTGGTTCGCTGCTTTAGTCTGTTGACACATTTCTATACTAAAAATGCTTGTGTAGTCCTATGTCATACCTAAATGTCATATAACTGAATTGTATAGAAACAACTCACCAAGCAGGCGGTTAGGTGGCCGAGCGGAGATTGCGTTCGTCACCAGCCCCGGAGCTGAGCTGGTTTTGCCTGTTCGAATCCAGCTCACAGCTCCGGGGTTGTCACCAGCTTGGCTGGCCGTCTGCACTGATACAATTGGCTGTATCAGAGGGTGGGAGAAGCTGGCGGGGTGGGTCCGGGTCGTTGTAAACAGCGACTCCTACAGTTCGGTCGGGGCGCCTGCTAAGCGCGGATTGGACGTGAGGGGGATAGTGTGGTCCTCCCACACGCTACGCCCTCTCAATGAGAATCCGCGCTGCCAGGTGAAAAGAAGCGGTGATTGGCTGGACGTGTGTCGGAGGAAGCACGTGGTAGCCTCCACTCTCCCAGATGATCTGACTGTGGGGGGTAAGTGCGCAGCGACCAGGAAGGGACTGGGAATTGGCATACGACTAACATTGGGATGGGAGAAAATCGGCGGAAAATGGAGGGGGAAAAAAAAAAAAAAAAAAAAAGAAACAACTCACCAAAAGTGACTATTGCACAACTGATTTGATAAAAAAATAAAAGATATAAGCAATACAATTAGATCTGAAGTTGTAATCATGTAGTTAAAATATGGCCTTGCAAGTGCATTTGCAAATGATGGACTTGAGGAGGGAGGCCTGGTCCTCGTGCAGGACAGACCAGATATTCACACCTTCAAATTAGCAACGGTTAAAAGTTTTATGAATTGCATTTCATTGTCAGTGTTTATTTTCTGTACATGAATTAGCCAATAAATTAAACGAAAAGAAGTAAAGTGTTCCTTTATTAATCTCCTTGGGTAAATGAATAACAGTGTCCTAACAGTGTTTATTAAGAGTCATACTCCTAACAGTGTTTATTATTAAGTGTGTAATAGTCATAACCGTTCTCAAGTTCACTAGCCGTTAGCCCTCCAGCAACTGGCATGTCTTCACCCATTCCCAGTATGAACACGACGAGGGGACTGTAATGAAATGACATGTTTTCAGTTTGAGGACATTGGTTGTGGAGTTACTTACCTCGCCTACGCTAAGTGCAGTTAGCTTGATTGTCCAGCTGGTGGAGCCAGAGCTCCTTGTGTATCTGCAACGTGAGAGAACATAACAGAAAAACAGGGAGAGATTGGATCGTAAAGTCAACTTGATGTCACCCGCTGATCGTTCGGTTGAGGTTACATTTACCTTTGTCTATATTATTCAGATTCGTAGAAAATATATGCAACTCTTCCTCTTTTAGGTGTTTTTGAGTTTAGATATTTAGCTTGTATCCTATTGGAGGGTGGCTGCCACGTGACGAGGATGTGTTGGGAAGTATGAATGAATGAATGATGAATGAAAACTTTATGTAACAGATTGCAGAATGGGTACAGTACAGTACGGCTCAATACACACAATTGTTAAGGAGATGCAGACCAGAGAAAGACGTGTGTCTTGTTTACATCAGGGACCCCCATTTTCAATTCATATACGTGAAAAGCGTTACATTTGAAAGGAATATATCAACCATCAAATTCCTGTCATACCCTTTTGATAAGGTGATAGAATTAAGATGTGATAGAATTAAGATCCTACATTGTGTTCTATGTCTTTTCTCTCCTCTCCCGCATTTTGGGTTGACCTACCTACTCGTGGTGCAGGCTGAGGCCCCAGTCTGTTCTACACACAGCTTGGTTTGACCTGCCGACCTGCCGACCTTTTGACTCCGGACCCCTCTCCCCACACACACCCACACATGCACACACGAACAGATCTCTTGCTGGCTGCTTGCGTCTGACGACTGGCCGGCGCACAAGCACGCACACACATGCAAAATCTCTCTCTCTGGCACATCAGAACACTCACAGATAATTGATAGGTTTTTCAGTTATGCAAAACCTAAATACAAAGACACATTCATTCCCCCAAGAACGTTGGAGCATATAGCTTTAACTCTCTCCCTTTCAACACACACACACACACACACACACACACACACACACACACACACACACACACACACACACACACACACACACACACACACACACACACACACACACACACACACACACACACTCTAGCACACACACACACACAAGCACACACCACACAAACACCCATACAATACACACACACACACACACTCTAGCAGTTACAGTTATACATGCAAAATCATGTCCCTCCCTTTCAACACACACACACACACACACACACTCTAGCACACACACACACACCAGCACCCACACAATCATTAAGCCAGGAGGAGGGGTGGCCGCGACAAATGTATAAATGATGTGACGATGTATTGACGAGACCACCACTTGGCACTGGCTCGCTCCGTGTGCGGAGGTGCGTGGTCCGGATTGTGATCTACTTGTGCTGTGAGGGTTCAGTAAAACTCTACAGACTGCCATCTGACTCTGTCTCATCTCTCTGTTCACCTCGCCGACATTCAACTAAAAGAACTTAGGTTACATTATAGGAAGAGGCCTGTGACAGAATTTCCTTTCAATTGGAGGCGCCGCTGAGATTGGTGATCGGAAATAGGTGAGCAGAGACCGAGTAGATTATCTGCAGAGTTGGCACAGGATGAGTAGATCATAATCTGTATTTTTTTTTTTTTTGGATTTGTCTTCTTGTCCGTTTCGTGCATTTCGTCCTGGGACGGACTGACGAGTTGAATGGCTGTGTGCGGCAGATCGGATGACGGACCCCGGGGCTGTTTCTTCAATGACGAAAGGTGAGCAGAATACCAAGTTTCTGCAAATTGGCAAATTCCAAATTTAGAATTGTTTTGTCATTTTGATAGGGAAAAGTACCTGCGTCTGCTGACATCTGTGAGGACATGAATATTGTCTATGCTAATAGGGTTTGAGGCCCTAAGGTCTGCTAAATAGGGTTTGAGGCCCTAAGGTCTGCTAAATAGGGTTTGAGGCCCTAAGGTCTGCTAAATAGGGTTTGAGGCCCTAAGGTCTGATAAATAGGGTTTGAGGCCCAGGGTTAAAGGCCCAAATAGGGTTTGAGGCCCAGGGTTAAAGGCCCAAATAGGGTTTGAGGCCCAGGGTTAAAGGCCCAAATAGGGTTTGAGGCCCAGGGTTAAAGGCCCAAATAGGGTTTGAGGCCCAGGGTTAAAGGCCCAAATAGGGTTTGAGGCCCAGGGTTAAAGTCCCACCGGAGGTTAAAGTCCTAAAAGAGGGGTTAAAGTCCCCGGGTTAAAGTTCCCACCGGAGGTTAAAGTCCTGAGAGGTTAGAGTCCTGAAAGAGGGGTTAAAGTCCCCGGGTTAAAGTTCCCACCGGAGGTTAAAGTCCTGAGAGGTTAAAGTCCTAAAGGAGGGGTTAAAGTCCCCGGGTTAAAGTTCCCTGGTTAAAGTCCTCCGTGGTTAAGGGCCTAAGTAGCACCTTTCCATAGTGTGGGTTAGAGTCACTATTGAGTTGCCGTGGTTAAAGGCATATTGGGTTGCCGTGGTTAAAGGCCTATATAGCACCGTTCCACGTGGCCCACGGCTGCATTTACAAGACCAGTGCGTTATGTTCTTGATAAGGGGGCCATTATCATTATATTAAAATGAATAGTGGTAGGGAGGCCAACCTATTATTATTAAAATGAATATCGTCCATATTGCAGTTACAGACTATGCATTGACAACCTAGTTGATTAAATATAGGTGGGTATATATGCTCCGGGTCTGAGAAGGAGCGGGTGTTATATTGTATTATATTATATGTATTATGTTGTGCTATGTGGTTAGTTTATTTGCATGAACCGCTCTGAACACCGCCGTGTGCTCTGCGGTGGGACCGGCACTGGCTCTCTCTCTCACTCTCTCGTTCTCTCTCTCTTCTCCCGCTCTCACAGGACCCATTCAGAGTGTCTTGTCTTCTCCCCCACTCGCACGCTCTCTCCCTCCCTCTCCCTCTCTCTCTCTCGCTCCCTTTCTCTCTCTCTCTCTCGTTCTCTCTCTCTCTCTCCTTCTCTTTCTCACACTCTCTCTCGTTCCTTCTCTCTCTCCCCACTCTCTCTCTCTCTCTTTCGCTCACGCACCCCGGACTGACACTTTTCCTCACACGCTCTCTCTCTGACTCTCCCATTTTCTCTCACTAGCTCGCGCCCTCTCTCTCCCCTTCTCCCCTGCTCTCTTTCTCTCTCTCTCTCTCTCTTTCACGTTCCCCCTCTCTCTCTCTAACCATCTCTCTCTCTTTCTCTCTTTCCCGCTCTCCCTCTCTCTCTCTCCCCCACTCTCTTTCTCTCTCTCTCTCGGTCTCTCTGACCATCTCTCTCTCTCTCATTCTCGCTCTAGCTCTCTCTCTAACCATCTCTCTCTCTTTCTCTCTCTCCCGCTCTCCCTCTCTCTCACTCTCGTTCACTCTCTCTCTTCTCCCTCTCTCTCTCAGACTAACTCACTCGCACTTTCACTGACTCTCTTTCTCTCTCTCTCTCTGAATACCTCTCTCAATCTATCTCTCTCTTACTTCTCTCTCTCCTCTTCTTTGTTCTCTCCCATCCCTCTTCAAGAAAAATGACTGAACGAATTATACGAAGGTGGGAGGCCTGTGAACCGGGTAGCATAGGCCAAGTAATGGCAGCCACACATTCAAGATGGGTTGACATGGTAGTCAAGAGAGAAAGGATGAAGGCGAGTAAACGGTTTGTTAAATGGGCAGAGAACGTACTGGGAGGGCGGGGTGATGAACCATGGGGGTGCCCCCCATCTGGATCAGGAGAGTGTGTCTTGTGGTCCGGGGGAGGCCCCTGTCCATCTACCCCCTACCCACCTGATGAGCCGGGGTCAGGAAATTGTTTCTCGTGTTCTATGCCTGGTCATTGGTCCCGAGAATGTCCCAACAGGGCTCCGTACCTATCGCCCAGACAGGGTGAACCGGCGCACGACAACTTGGGCCGAAGGGGGAGGGGCGCGAGAGGCGTGCACAGCCCCTTTGAGTGGGGCACTTAACATTTGCTTGACCTGTGGCCGTTGTCTGACCAGTGCCCCCTCTCTCTATTACATTCGCGCTCACCCTGACTATTCTCTCTCCCAAGCTCTCTCTCTCTCTCTCTCTCCCTTCTCAAGCTCAGCACAAAGGACACAGCGGTCCCGGGTGGGATGAGGAAGCTGAGGCATTTGTAGCTAGCTGCTCTCTCTTAGGCCTAAGGGGGAGTGGGTGTAGACTGGAATTGGCTGAGATTAAGGGTAGAAAGGGAGGAAGCCGATACTAAGTGCATGTCTTAAGATTCCAACTAAAACATGTGTGTGTTGATACCGGTGTGAAAGGTTGTTGTGTTTGAGTGGTAGGTTTTGTTTGTCATGGTTTATTGGGAAATGCATGGAGTGCATGTGTGTCCTGGGGTATGGGTGTGAAGGTTAGGGAGGGGATTAGGCACCCCGAACCTCTAGCCTTCAACAGGCGGCAGTGGGCTCGCAAGAGTCTGGGCGCACGTTAAACACACACTATAGTGCTGGGGAGTTACTGAAGGCCCTCGTGTGTAACGAGGTATGAATTAACATACCACTGTGGAACCGCCTAGTCGGCCCAGGAAACGTTGCACGTAAGTTGGTGTGGGCACTGGGTGGTACGTGGGCGACAGTCCACACCTAGGAGCAGGGCGGTGCACCGGAGGGGGCACAGCTCCTGCCATGAACAGGCAAGGCTGGTGAAAACGGTCAATATTTCCATGCCCAGAGCAGGCGGGGTGGGGACAAGACCGTCGGTTTCTAAACTGAGTGGCTGATAGGTACTACGGACAGTCAGCCGCTTGGGGTCCTGACTTGATGACGGACTATGAGGTCGCTATCGACTGGGTCGCCAGCCGGTTGGGAGAGCGTTATGACCCTGTTTTTACTCACAGAAACGCGGGATGTGGGACAGTAAGTGACTGGACAACAGTGGCATAAATGCACCTGGCTCAATGTACAGTCAGGCCACAGTAACCTTACTAGCCGATACAGGGTTAGTAGGCGAGTTGTGCTTCTGTGATCAGTGTTTTTGAAAAGAAAATGCTGGGAAGCAGAGGGGTAAGGGGTGTCAATTCAGAGGAATCTGGATTGTCTCTCCTAAGATTGGAAAGGGACCCAGCCTTAAACTGCACCTGAAGGTAAAATAAGGGGACTTCTTCCGTTCATGTGAGGAGACCTTACCGCCGGAAGTGGAGACCTGCATCTCTGTGGGGGGAGAGGGGCCGGCGTCGGACAAGGCAGTCCTAAGAAAGGAGCTGGTTGTACCGTCGTAGCGGACTGCCTAAACCTTACGGGAGAGGTGCATCTGAGTAGGGGAAGGAGTGCATCCGAACGGGAGGAGGGTACTCTTAACTGGAAGGAGGTTAAAAGGGTCAAAGCGTATGTTTGGTTTTAATTTGGTTCATATTTCCTTACATTTTTGACTGAGTGGTGATAGAGGAGTCAATTACTGCATGTTTCTATGGTTGTGGTAGGAGACTGGATGTTGTTGCTTGTTTTTTTTCTTTTTTCCTGCTCTCCTCTGAAGAGGCCGTGGACCATCCAGCTTGGATGCTGGAATATACCCCTGGTCTGTAAAATGCTGTATACCTCATTAGAATGCAGTGCTGTATACCTCATTAGAATGCTGTATAACTCAGTAGGATACTGTATACTCATTAGAATATATATACTCATTGGAATACTGTATACTCGGTAGACTACTGTATGCTCAATAGATTAGGTATGCGTTAGGAATGCACTGATATAGGACAATGTGTGTTTTGTTTGGTGTTGATTTGATTTATGCTATGTGTTTTGTTGGAATGTGTGTTTCTGATTTTGTCCTCACTTGTTTTTTTTTTTTCATTTGTGAAATGGGTGATGATGAGCACGGAGTATGGCGCTGATGTGCCGGAACTGGAAATCTGAAAGTTGAGTGGTTCTTTACGCATTTTGTATGTGTTTCAATCAATGGGTTTTCTCATAGAATGAGTCTAGATGAATTGTAATCTGCTTGTGGTTGTTGAGTAAGCTGTGGTGTTCTGTGTGCTTTGTTTCTTCCACAGGCTGTCGGGTTGGGGAGTGGCTGAGCGACCATGGACGCGATGGGGGAACGGTCAGCTGTCGTCCGCTTCCTTGGGGACGCTGTGGTCATGCTGAGAACCGTACAAAGGCCCTTCTCCTCTCCATACCTCTGCCGGTGGTGACGGAACTGATCTTGGGGTGCAAATGCCTTGAGGTGGGTTCGGGAAACCCCGGACGATATCACGAGCTGTCGCTCGATGGTTGCCTGAAAATGTAGGGCTGGTGCCGAATTGAGGGGGAGGGGCCGGCAACAGGACTTCGGCCTGAATTCAGTATGATGCAGTGTCCTCTGGGGGAGGTGATGGCTGACTGACGAGGATGGAGTGTCGTTCGGCGCTCTCTGCCTGATGGCCTGCGGGGGATTGGTGTTGAGACTGTGGGATTCACAGTCTCAAGGGTGGGTGTGTGGACTCTGTGTGGACTCAACAACTGAATAGTGGACTCAACAACTAAATAAATTGAACTGAATTGGACTCAACAACTGAATAAATTACTGAATTGAAATAATTAATTGAAATAAGAATATTAGAATAATAGATGAGAAAGTATAAATTGATTGAAATTATGCAAAATATGACTGAACTAAAACTGGACTGTCTTAAAATATGATTGATATTGTGCAAAATAAGACTGAACTGTCTGAACTGTCTTAAATAGTATTTCAAACATGTACATTGTGCAAGAGTGTCATGCATCATTTCCATATTTTACAGATCCTGGTTAATGTTAAATCGACGTCAGTTTATTGGTAGATTATCTTTTTGTTTTTATTCCTCTATAAAGTTACGGCAATGAATTTTGATGACTGTTCGAATTGGTAGTGTACCCTCAAATATGTGTCCTGGCTTGTATTGTATAGCTGTCATTAGCATTTTACGGGTTTTTAGTTAGCCTGGAGGAGCAGGGCCCAGTAGTGCATTGTGGCAAACACAAGATTACAACCGGGCATAATGGATAAATGGGAAATCGATTGAACGGGTCATCGAGGTCCTGGGTGGTCCTGGGTGGGCCTATGTCAGGGGTAGGACTGGGTAACACGAAGGGCCAAGGTAAAGTTGATGATGTGTATTAGAAGATGGACGATTGAAGTGGAAAAAAGAAGACGGTTCACTCCACTCTCTTCCCCTTTGGTCCGTTCCATCATCTGCCCACCTACGATCCCTCCTGTCTAAAGACACTAGACCTGCCCACCTATGATCCCTCCTGTCTAAAGACACTAGACTCTACTGGCGAGATGGAGGCAGTTGTCTCGAAGGACATCCTCCTTCTCCTCCCACGCCTCCCTCGTCTCCCTCTACCCACTGACTGTGCAGGGATCAAGGACTCTGAGATCTCCAACACCCGAGGGGGTTTTGCTAGGACTCTGTTTCGTTCTGCGGGACTCCCACACCTGCACTGTATTGATGATAGTATTGGTGGTCATCCATCCTTGTGTTTGATGGTTGATGGTTGTGTCATAAATTATGTATTATGACAAAAGGGGGACTGAAAGGAATATATCAACCATCAAATTCCTGTAATACCCTTTTGATAAGGTGATAGAATTAAGATGTGATAGAATTAAGATCCTACATTGTGTTCTATGTCTTTTCTCTCCTCTCCCGCATTTTGGGTTGACCTACTTACTCGTGGTGCAGGCTGAGGCCCCAGTCTGTTCTACACACAGCTTGGTTTGACCTGCCGACCTGCCGACCTTTTGACTCCGGACCCCTCTCCCCACACACACCCACACATGCACACACGAACAGATCTCTTGCTGGCTGCTTGCGTCTGACGACTGGCCGGCGCACAAGCACGCACACACATGCAAAATCTCTCTCTCTGGCACATCAGAACACTCACAGATAATTGATAGGTTTTTCAGTTATGCAAAACCTAAATACAAAGACACATTCATTCCCCCAAGAACGTTGGAGCATATAGCTTTAACTCTCTCCCTTTCAACACACACACACACACACTCTAGCACACACACACACACAAGCACACACCACACAAACACCCATACAATACACACACACACACACACACTCTAGCAGTTACAGTTATACATGCAAAATCATGTCCCTCCCTTTCAACACACACACACACACACACACACACACTCTAGCACACACACACACACCAGCACCCACACAATCATTAAGCCAGGAGGAGGGGTGGCCGCGACAAATGTATAAATGATGTGACGATGTATTGACAAGACCACCACTTGGCACTGGCTCGCTCCGTGTGCGGAGGTGCGTGGTCCGGATTGTGATCTACTTGTGCTGTGAGGGTTCAGTAAAACTCTACAGACTGCCATCTGACTCTGTCTCATCTCTCTGTTCACCTCGCCGACATTCAACTAAAAGTACTTAGGTTACATTATAGGAGGAGGCCTGTGACAGAATTTCCTTTCACATTGTTCTTAAATAATTCCTCTACGGTTACTTTTGTATAAATGTAGACATATCCATATATCGGACGCTACACGTATGTTGCCTGAGAGTATTTATCTTACTCGTTAAGAGATATTATGCATCATCTCTGCATAAACCCACGACCGAGAGTGAGTTGTCGGGACATGACGTCGCTCCGCCGGAGAGCACTCGGTATATGATTGATTGAAATTTTATTTTCACAATTTTTTGGAGCAGTGAGATGGAATAGGAGCTATTCGTAGCTCCTTGAACTGTTTCAAACAACTGCGCATCATGACAAAAAACAAGTTATTTTTCTCCCCTACTGACCTTAATAAAGTTTAAAGTTTGTTTATTATTTCCCATAATAAAATACAGAATATATTATGATGAAATGCTTGTTTCTGCATGAGCCCCTGAGTGTGCTACATACAGTATATATGTAAGGGATAATGTATAGCTACGAGGTCATTGTCGCAAAATAATTGACCGACACGTAGTTTAAAATACCGAGCCGCTTCGGCGAGGTGTTTTAAACGTCAGTGAAGGTCAATTATTTTGCGACAATGACCGAGTAAAGCTATACATTATCCCGCTTATTACATGGCTAACTTACTAACAATATACCTAATTCATTTGACAAATCGCAGTTGTTCTGTGGCTCTGTCAGCCCAAATAAAGTGATTATTATTATCGCGGGCAGCCTCTGTTCTGGCTCCGCTGTAATCTACACACACTCCGCTGTCAGTGCAGCCGCGGCAGGTGTGTCTGATTTGCTGCACTGATGTGGGCTTGATTGCGAACAGCTGCGCACATCGGTCATTATTGTCCCACAGCGGTCATTATTGAAAAATAATGACCGCCGTCGGGGGGCTATTGACCAATCACAAGCAAGCATTTCGGCGAATGTGAAAACGCCATGTAATAAATATATATATAATAAAAAAAAAGTAAGTAAAGGAATGTTCAGTCAATATACAATACAGAGTAAAATGAGTAACAGTGAGGTACAATGCAGAAATGAGTCATCATCATGCTAATTTTCTCACAACTGGACTACTGCAATTCCCTCTACTCTTAGTGCAGTGGCTTAGCACCAGATTTGAGAAGGATGTGGACACGCCGGACAAAAGCACCAAATTTTCCCCACGTGTTCCTCATCATCATAGCTTTCATTTTGGGGTAGGTGCCACGTCATCATGATGGATTTCAAGATGGCCACCATGTAAAATCAAGGTTCTGCCCATTAATAAATATCTTGGTCCATAGCGCGCTCAATATTTTAGCGAACACAAAGGTATTGGTATCCCTGTAAACTAGAGAAGCTAAGCTTTCCATTTGTACCATTTTCATTAAGCCCAACTGTTGGGAAGGGGGTTTTAATAGGCAATGATTCAAAATTATGTAAAATGTTCTCCTAGAAAAAACTGCCATGCTCATCTTCCAAAAGGTCCCTTGGATATTCACATGAATATATCAGAGTGCACATTGGTTTTATAGGTACCCACAAGCCTCTTCTTTCCAGACATACCCACTTTGTCCAACTTGCATGCTATTTGGGGCAATAATCAAGCAGGTTTGTGCATGTGGTACAAATGTGTCGAACATTGGGTTAGGGTTTGTTGTTAGAATGTTGAACATAGAAGATCAATTTTGGTGTCAAACTAGGGCTGGACAGTATGGTCTAAAATGTATATCACGGTATAATTTGAAGCATAGACGGTAACGGTATATATCACGGTATATTAACTTATCTTAAAATGTCTATATAAATGCTTCTGAAGGGGTAAAACACTGTTATTCTGTTACAGCTGCTGAGCTCTATACTATAGTTAATGTCCATCAATATCTTCCTTTTTAATTAAATAGGTTCAAGAATCTAATCAGGATTGTTAGCAGAGAGAGAGCGAGGGAGGGAGGAGGCTGCTAGAGTGGAGCTAACGTTAGCTTGCTGAGGCTAGTACATCGACAGGCTGCTAGTGGAGCCAGCTAACGTTAGCTTGCTGAGGCTAGTACATCGACAGGCTGCTAGTGGAGCCAGCTAACGTTAGCTTGCTGAGGCTAGTACATCGACAGGTGTACTACAACTCGATACAACAACTGCCAAAAATGTGAATGTTGGGTTAGGGTTTGTTGTTAGAATGTTGAACATAGAAGATCAATTTTGGTGTCAAACTATACATTTTCTGGGTCAATAAATGTGTTAATGCTATGAAGAATGTCACCAGATGAATATTTGTACCATTCTAACAACATATTTACATAATTTTTTACTTGTTTAACAGTCAGACATGCATGAATCGAATAGACATTTTATTAGGATCACTCGTTACATTTATTATTATTATCATAACTCTTTAGCCCGTATAGGCGTATTTAACTGTTATGGAGATATTTTCGCGGGTCTTGTGCAGTGGTCTTGTGCCCGCGAAAATATCAGAATGTTTCATAAAAGGTCCCGCGGTATACTGGCCAGCTCTCAGTGCGCGTCTCGTGACAGCTGTCGTGGACAGCGTGATAAGGGACATGTTTAAAAAGGCAAAACATAACAGGTAAGTCAAGTGTCATTACTTTAGTTATCAAAGCTGGAATCTCTGGACATAAGCAATAGGGATGGGTACGTTCACATTTGAACCGACACAGTACCGGTACCTGTGAATCGATACCGGTACCCAACGGTACCCTTTTTCGGTACTTTAGTCTCTAAAAATGTAATCTACCTACCTCAGTCGGAAAAAAAATATCCAAACTTCAAATAACTACACTTTCGACCGTTTTCGGCTTGCCATTGCCCCGACTGCTTTGTTGTTGAATCAAGTCAAATCCTAGGTAAGTGTATTGTAGAGGAGCCAAAGCTATATATTTAGGTTATTGTATTATATGAATGTTTATATGTTTATTTTTATAACCTTACATTGAAACGGCATTAGGAATATTGATTGGATTTAGATAAAGTCATTGAACCGTATTATTTGTCATAATAGACCCTTCTAGAATATTCGTGATGTCACAGTATGATGTCATAGTCAACCATTCTAGAACATTTGTGATGTCACAGTATGCTGTCATAATGGAACATTCTAGAGCATTCGTGATGTTACAGTATGCTGTCATAATCAAACATTCTAGAACATTTGTGTATCCATTATATTCAACAAGTCTCAGGGCAAAGGGAAGGAGTCGGGTTGTGACAGAATGGAGTATAGTGGGGAGGAGAGTGAGGCTGCGGTTACACCTTTCGTATCATCTTCGTATTGTTTTCATATGCGTATCGCCGCGTATCGCCGCGACGTCGTGCGCCTCGAGTCACACTTTCGTTTTTTTTTCGTTTTTGTCACCCGAGCATACTGATGTAGTACACTGCCAAAGCAGTAGGTGGCAGTAGGTGGCAAACATGAAGGCAATTTCAACCAATCAGAACGAATGTGCCAATACACTTCCTGGAAGCTCCAGCAAAGAAAATGTCAATAAGGCAGGCGCCTATGCCGCGCCACCATCTTGCCTATTTACTCAATGCAGCAATTCTTTTTTCAGCAAAGCCTAATAAAAGTGCAATAAACAAAAACGGATACATTCACTGTGTGTTCTGCCTGTCATTTGTTGATGAAACAAAACTAACATCAACACAAGTGACCACCAAGAGCGGATAGTTTAGTCTAAAAAACGATCGGTAGCATTGTTAGCTGCATGCTAACGTCAATGGAGTATGCCATTATAACAATATAGCATTGTGGCTAGAAGCTAACGTTAGCTCATGCTACTTAGCCAGCACCAAAACTGATGATATCGCGAGCTATCAGTAGTTATATAACATTAGAGACAACGCTGTGTGTATTAAACAAAGGTGAATAGATGACTGGGCCATTTTGTTTAATGCTTGTTAAGTTGAAAGAGGATCTCTGAGCTAACAGGGTCTGAATCCTGATAGCTCACGTTAGCCAGCTGCTCATGCAATCGGTAATGCTAGCAGAATGAATGGATGTAAACTTTATTTAACATATTGCATATGGGTACAATACAATACGGCTCAATACAAACAATTGTTAAGGGAATGCAGACTGTTGTAGCTTGGACTGGGGTCCTTATAACAATAACTTGACAACACATGGTAGCTGAAGCTATGGGACACGGAGCTATGTCCCAAACACACACACTGACACTGTTGTCACCGGAAGGGCACGCGATGGTATCTACTGCGCATGGGCGTTTTCGCAACAACGGCTAGCGTGCTGACTACACGCTGTTGTCGATTCGTTTTTTTTGCGTATCTCCAAACGCAAACACAATTTTGCGTTTCAGCCGTATCCACAAAAAAACGCCAAAAAACACATTTCTGTGTAGATAGGACATCAAACGTCGTCAAAAACGTATATAAAAAAACACCAGGAATACACTAGTCTAACCATAGCCTGAGAAAGAAGGGTGGGAAAGGGTGGGGAAGAAGAGGAGGGTAAGTGAGGGAAAGGGGAGGAGCGACAGTGATGGGGGCGAGAATAGCCAGGGCAAGGGTAAGGGGTCGGGTGGTGACGATATGGAGAAGGAGGAGAAGAAGAGGGAGGTAAGTGAGGGGAAGGAGAGCAAGAGGAAGAAAGTGAGGGACGATAGCTCAAGTGGGTCAGAAGGCGAGGGTGGAGGAAATGATGTTGCAGAAGTGATTCATATAGTGGTTAGGCTTGAGGGGGAGAGGGGAGTGAGGAAAGTAGGTAGGCTCGAGTTGCCCAAACTCATTGTCGAGCAATTAGGTGAGGTAAAGTACGCGAGAGTTTTGTGGGATGGTAATCTGGCCGTAGGGTGTGGTAGTGAGGAGCAGGTGGAGAGGGCTAGGAAGATGAGGAGCATTGGTGGGGTGGGTATAAGTAAGGTAGCGAGAGTAGGGGAGAAGAGGGAGGGGGGATGTAAGGGGGTGATAGCTGTGTAGTTTGACATAGGGGTGGACGGTATAAACGGTATACGGTATAAACGGTATGAATTTGCGCTATGGTATGGATTTTGACTATACCTTGTAACCAGTAGAGCAGCTCTAAAATAGCAATGACGTCATGTAACCACAGCCAGGGCGCGACTATTTCACTCGTATTTGCCCCTAAAAATAGATAGAATTAGTCATAACAGATGTGCGAACTGGAAAAAGTTATTTAGGAGCACAGAGGCTTCACGCAGTGGGCGTGTCAACGCGCAATTGTCATTTCATAATACACAGACTCTGCGTTTGAAGGCTGTGTGACAACTTCTCTCGCAAGTCGCGCAGTTTCTATGTGTAATGTAAACTCTGCGACGAGTCCAATGGTCTAACATGCTTTGCATCCTCGCCATTCTGGAATGCCCACGTCGCGCTAAAACCTTATGTAATGTTAACTGTCGATGTACTAGCCTCAGCAAGCTAACGTTAGCTGGCTCCACTATAGCAGCCTATAGTATAGAGCTCAGCAGCTGTAACAGAATAACAGTGTTTACCCCTTCAGAAGCATTTATATAGACATTTTAAGATAAGTTAATATACCGTGATATATACCGTTACCGTCTATGCTTCAAATTATACCGTGATATAAATTTTAGACCATACCGTCCAGCCCTAGTTTGACACCAAAATTGATCTTCTATGTTCAACATTCTAACAACAAACCCTAACCCAATGTTCGACACATTTGTACCACATGCACAAACCTGCTTGATTATTGCCCCAAATAGCATGCAAGTTGGACGAAGTGGGTATGTCTGGAAAGAAGAGGCTTGTGGGTACCTATAAAACCAATGTTCACTCTGATATATTCATGCAAACAGCCAAGGGACCTTTTGGAAGATGAGCATGGCAGTTTTTTCTAGGCGAAAATTTTACATCATTTTGAATCATTGCCTATTAAAACCCCCTTCCCAACAGTTGGGCTTAATGGTACCAATGGAAAGCTTAGCTTCTCTAGTTTACAGGGATACCAATACCTTTGTGTTCGCTCAAATATTGAGCGCGCTATGGACCAAGATATTTATTAATGGGCAGAACCTTGATTTTACATGGCAGCCATCTTGAAATCCATCATGATGATGTGGCCCCTACCCCAAAATGAAAGCTATGGTGATGGGGAACACGTGGAAAAAAATTGGTGCTTTTGTCCGGCGCTTTTGTTAATGCTATTAGGTAAGAACTTTCTAGAACGTAAAACATTCTAGAACCAGCGTATGATGTCATGATAGAAGGGTCAAGTTTCAAGTTTCAAGTTTCTTTAATAGTTGTCATACAGAAGTACAGAATACTTTTATACAAAATGCTTCTTACTGTTACGCTCCAGAGACTGTGCTAGACAAGATAAGTATCAATAACATAGTATAGCATGTAAATTAGAAGTAGAAAATGAGGTCACAGTGTTCAGTATAGACATATGTACAATGTTCGATGCAGAATAGACGTAACTGAGTTACCATATAATATACAATACTATGCAGTGTACTAATATACAATACTATATAGTGCAAAGCAGAAATGGGATGAGGTACAATTTCGGTACAATTTACAGTAAGGTGTACGAGTTGTAGTGCAATCCTTTATCAATAAATATAAAGTGTGGGGAGTGGGTGCTACAGTGTGTTTGTTTAAAGTGAGTGTGTGCTATAAAGTGTGGGGAGTGGGTGCTACAGTGTGTTTGTTTAAAGTGATTGTGTGCGTGTGGATGTGTGTGCTATGTGCGTTTGATGGTTGTTGTGTAGTGTTCATTGTTCGTTGAGCAGCCTGATGGCCTGGGGATAGAAGCTTCTTCTGAGTCTTTCTGTGCTCGCCTTGAGACTCCGGTATCGCTTGCCTGACCGCAGCAGTTCAAAGAGGCAGTTGTTCGGGTGACTGGAGTCCTTAATGATTCTCTTAGCCTTGCCCCTGCACCGCTTGTTGTAAATGTTCTGGAGGGTGGGGAGCCCCCCTCCAATTGTGCGTTCGGCTGAACGCGTCACTCTTTGTAGTCTGCTTCGGTCTTGTGCAGTGCTATTCCCAAACCAGGAGGTGATGTTGCCAGTCAGGATGCTCTCTATTGTACATGAGTAGAAGTTCTTAAGGATCTTCTGACTGACTTGGAACTTCCTTAGGCGCCTGAGGAAGTAGAGGCGTTGTCGTGCCTTCTTCACAACACTGTCAATGTGTGTGGTCCATGTCAAGTCCTCGGATATGTAGGCTCCGAGGTACTTAAAGCTGTTCACTCTCTCAACCGGTGCCCCGTCGATGCTGAGGGGGCTGTAGTCCTTGACCCCCGACCTCCTGAAGTCCACAATCATCTCCTTTGTTTTGCTGACGTTCAGGGAGAGGCTGTTTTCCTGGCACCATCCCGCCAGGACCTTGACCTCATCTAGGTAGGCCCTCTCGTTTGCAGAGATCAGGCCCACCACCACTGTGTCGTCAGCAAATTTGATGATTGTGTTGCTACTCCGCTGAGCCACACAGTCGTGTGTGTACAGGGAGTAGAGGAGGGAACTCAGAACACAGCCCTGGGGGGCCCCTATGTTGAGGGTGATGGATGAGGAGGTGCAGTTGCCTGCTCTCACCACCTGGGGTCTGCCCGTCAGGAAGTCCAAGACCCACTGGCAGAGGTCATAGTTCAAGCCCAGGTCCCTGGAGGAGGACTATGGTATTGAATGCCGAGCTGTAGTCGATGAATAGCATTCTCACATAGTTCCCCTTCCTCTTGTCCAGGTGTGATGCTGCTGTGTGCAGCACATGGGCTATGGCGTCCTCCGTGGACCTGTTGGGGCGGTATGCAAATTGCAGGGGGTCTATGTTGATGGGGAGGGAGGAGCAGATGTAGCCCTTTACTAGCTTCTCAAAGCACTTCATGGCTATGGAGGTGAGAGCTACAGGGCGGTAGTCGTTGAGGCAAGCAGGCTTGGATTTCTTGGGTACAGGGATAATAGTGGACTTCTTCAGGCAGGTGGGGATGACAGCCTGTTCTAAGGACAGGTTAAATATGTCAGTGAATACCGGGGCCAGTTGGTCGGCACAGACTTTTAGGACGCGGCCGGGGATGCCGTCCGGTCCTGCTGCCTTCCTGATATTCACTTTTTTAAAGGTCCGCCTCACCTCATGCTCTGTTACCCTGAACACTGAGTCTCCATCAGCAGCAGACCCCCCCCCCCCCCATTGCCGTGGCTTGTGGGCTGGTGTTGTTATTACCAGCATCAAACCTTGCATAGAAGGTATTGAGGTAATTTGCTAAGGAGATGTCACTGTTCAGTTTGAGGGAGGTGCCTTTGTAGTCTGTCATCGTTTTGAGCCCCTGCCACATAGCTCTGGAGTCGGCCTGTTCAAACTGGAGTTCAATTTTATCCCTGTAGCGCCGTTTTGCCTCTATTACTGTCCTCCTTACGTTGTATCGCGCCACCTTGTGGTCATTCATGTTGCCTGCCACCAGGCCGTCGTTGTATGCTTTGGTGCGCGCTTTCAGAGCTTCACGGACGGATTTGTCTACCCAGGGTTTTTGATTTGGGTAAACTTTAATTGTGATAGTGGGGATTGTTTCTTCCACCAAAGTACGAACAAAGTCCAGCACTGTCTCCGTGTAGACATTAATGTTATCTGTGTCGCGGAACACACCCCAGTCTGTGCACTCAAACGCAGCTTGGAGCGTCTCCTCTGACGTCACATCCCATTTCTGCACCTCTCGCGAGACTACAGGTGTGCTCTTGATTTTTTGTTTGTACTTTGGAGAAAGAAAGATGGCCGCATGATCAGACTTCCCAAAGCCACTAGCAGAATGAGCCTTGTATCCACCCTTGAATTGCGTGTAACAGTGGTCTAAAATGTTACCGCCTCTGGTGTTACAAGTCACATGCTGATAGAAGTCAGGCAAAACCTTTCTCAGATTGGCGCTATTGAAATCACCCACTACTACAATGGCGGCGTTAACGTTCGCTGCTTGGAGTTTGTTTACCTCATCGTGAAGTCTGGAGAGCGCGGCACTATCGCTGGCTTGCGGTGAAATATACACTCCTACAAGGATGATCGCCGTTAACTCCCTCGGAAGGAAGAAAGGACGACACTTGATGGTTATATATTCCAGGTTGGGGCAGCAGTGGTTCGATAATTCCTTCACGTTGGCTGGATCGCTCCAATTGTTGTTCACCATGAAGGCGATCCCACCTCCGCGCTGTTTGCCGGATTCAGCTGTTCTATCCTTGCGGTGAATGAAGAAGTGATCGGCCGGTTGGATGGCGTGGTCCGGGGTTTCTGGCGACAGCCACGTTTCAATGAAGCAGAGAACATTACAATCTCTAACGTCTCTCTGGAATTTAATCCTTGCTCGGATGTCGTCTAATTTATTGTCAATCGATTGTACATTGGCTAGCAATATACTGGGTAGTGGCGTTCGGTGTCGTCTGGTTCTCAGTCTGTTACGGATCCCAGCTCTCTTCCCACGCCGTCTGATGGTTCCTTTGTTCCTGGGGTCGAGACCTGGTCCTGATGTCCTCAGGATCTCCACAGGCCATTGCTGCGGTTCAGAAAGCTGATCCAGGGAGTAATCTAGTCTGTAAATTTCCCGTAATCCGATGTCTATAAGTGACTGACGGTCATACACATTAAATGCACCTACTGTTGGTACAGACAAAACTCTTAAAACTATAAATATTAGCAAAAGTAAGCACAGTCTCGACGGAGCGCACAGACAGGCGGCCGGACGTAGCGGTCTGGAACCTTTGTGATGTCACCGTATGATGTCATAATAGAACGTTCCGGAACATCTTGGATTCCTATAAAAACAGGCGAGTCCAACAGCCATCCCTCTCTTCTCCTCGACATCCGAACGGGACTAACCAACAGACTGAAACCTGCAAGTCTCAACCAGCATCCCGGAGCAGTCCAGACCACCCATCACCACGTGTGCCCACACGGGACGAGGTGGTGTGCCGGACCGATACCCGATGGCGAGCCAACCCCGGAACATTTGATATAACTCAAGGCTAATGCCAGCCTGATGTGAATACCCCTGATGCTCAACTCTTGTTACACCAACAGTCGGGTAGGCTTGAACTGAACGAGACTACAAGGACTTCCAAGGGCGTCGACCCCGTTCACCTTGTGTTATTTTGATATTGTATTTTGTATTTGATTTGATTTAACTTGATATATGGGTACGGATATTCTCCTATAAGAAGGGGGAATTAAAGGATACATGCTTAATCACAGTATGATGTCATAATAGAACATTCTAGAACATAGAACCTTTACTTCTAGACAAGGCCAGATTAAGACTTCAGAGGCCCCTGGGCCAGATTCTTGTGGAGGCCCCCCCACACACACGTGCACGCACGCACAGTGGCGTTTTTATATGTCACTTTAAAAAATATATAGAATACCGTAATTCCTCTAATAGTAACCCCGGCTTGTATTTGTTTCAACTGTAGTGGATACCATTCTTGTATTAGGAGGAGGCATGTATAAGAGAGAGGCCTATATTTCAAATTTTCGTATCTCTTTTATTTTTTTTACTGAATGAATGAATGAAAACTTTATTTACAGTACGGCTCAATACACACAATTGTTAAGGCAGGGGATGCAGACCTGAGAAAGACGTTTGTCTTGTTTACATCAGGGTCCCCCATTTTCAATTCATATAGACATTTATGACATACACAACATACATGACATTTATGGCATAGGGACATATAGGTATTTAGTACTAGTACCACTCTTTCGAGGTTGGTTAAGGTTAGAGTTTGTCTTAGAGCGTGACGAGCTGACGGCAAGTTCTTTCGATGGTTAAGCTTAGGCACTCTTTCGAAGTTGGTTAAGGTTAGAGTTTGTCTTAGAGCATGGCGATAGAACGCCAGGTAGTTTGCAGGCTGTTTGACGAGGAAATGGGCAAAGACACAGCTCGTCACGCGATTGGGCAAACATGTCAGTGGCCAATCAGAGAGCGTCAGTCAGTGCCAATCATTCAGTGTCACAGTATGACATCGATCTCCAAAAAAAAAAAAAAAAAAAAAAAAAAAACGTGGGGCCTCTAGTGACGAGGGGCCTCCAAAAATGTTTAAAATAAAAGTTAAAAAAAAATAAACAAATATTTGGGGCCTCTAGTGAGGAGGGGCCTACAAAAGAAAATAAAATAAAAGTAAAAAAAATAATAATAATAATTTGGGGCCTCTAGTGACGAGGGGCCTCCAATAGGACTCGAGTGACGAGGGGCCTCCAAAAGAAAAGAAAAGAAAAGTAAAAAAAATAAACAAATATTTGGGGCCTCTTGTGACGAGGGGCCTCCAAAAGGCCTCTAGTGACGAGTGGCCTCAAAAAATTAAAAATTAAAGTTAAAAAAAAAAGAAAAGAAATTGGGGCCTCTAGTGACGAGGGCCCCCCAAGGAAATAAAAAATTAAAAATTAAAAATTAACAATAAAAAATTAAAAATTTAAATTTAATTTAAAATTTTTATTTTTTTTGGAGGCCCCTCATCACTCGAGGCCCACGGGCCGCGGCCCGGTCGGCCCCGTCGTTAATACGGCCCTGCTTCTAGAACGTTTGTGGTGATGTCATACTAGGACATTCTAGAACATAGAACCTTCTAGAACGTTTGTGGTGATGTCATAATAGAACATTCTAGATAACATATTGATTATAGCTGAATCACTGATGGTTCTCCTGTAAAGAAAGATGGTTTAAAGGGCAAATTCACCTAATAAGGTATTTGCATTCCCTGATAAACGGATATAGAGTTACCAATGATAACCTCAGAGACGTCTGAACGAACCCCAATGTGTTGATCCAATCAACCTAGGACTTGATATCGAACTAACCCTCCCGAAAGGAGAGGTTACTGAAAGAACCTAAAAGGGATACTTCAAAGCATTACTTGTACTTTACGTCTGTATGTATTATTACTATTTAGCTAGCACGCTTTTAATTAAAACACCGGTTATTGTTATAACTCTGTCTCTGGTCTACTATTCTTTTAATTGTGCATATTACTCCTCTCCTCATTCGAACCTAGAACTGTGCCCGTGGCGAACAGCTGTTACTGTTAGTGACACAGGTGCTACATATGGTTTTGTCAATATTCCAATGTACAGTTTTGCTTGTACAGTTGTACAGTGTTCCGGTGCTCTGGTCTGCATCCCCTTAACAATTGTGTGTATTGATCTGTACTGTATTGTACCCATTCTGCAATCTGTTAATAAAGTTTTCAATCAATCAATTCAATCAATCTACACAGTACATACAGTAACAACAGCTACCACTAGGTGGCAGTGAGATCCTGTCACACCACCTCATTGCATATCGCGCTGTCTGTCGTCCCGATTGTGTTGCCGCTCTCTGCTGAGGGGAGGTGATTCAGTTTGAAATATAGCTCCTTATTTCACTCGATTCTGCTAAATGTAACTCCTTTAAGTTTTAACTTGTAGGGGCGGCTATGTGGCGTAGTGGGCAAGGCGCTCGCCACGAATACTGGAGACGCTGGGCTCGCCTGTTCGAGCCCAGCGCTCCACATTGCTTTCAGTTTAGCTGGTCGTCCGTACTAATACACATTGGCCGTATTAGGGGGTGGGAAACTGATGGATCGGGCGTTGTGGACAGCGACTCCTACAGGTCGGTTGGTGCGCCTGCGCAGTAGAATCAGGAAGTGTCGGGGGCAGCGTGAGCCTCCCACGCGTTACTCCTCGCCACTGAGAGATCGAGCTGCGCAGGTGAAAAGATGCGACTGCTGTTACCTCAAGTACCGGAGAGGACTTGTGCTATGTATGACTTAGTCCACATTGCAGCCGGCTTGTCGGAGGCAAGAAACAGCATTCGTTGGGATGGGAGAAAAATATAGAAAATGGAGAAAAAGTGGATAAAAAAAAAAAAGTTTTAACTTGTAATACATAATGCTTAACGTTCGTTTTATTACATGGTTTTATGACATTTGTGCTCATTTGACCACTAGTTCTAGTTTTATAGGTAGGTTAAATGTCTGCAGATTCCATTCTCTGTTCTCTGAGTTATTATTATTATTCTGGTTTTAAAAACGAATGAATTGTTTAATTTTGTACATGTAGGTATGAGTTATTATGGTGAAGAAACGAATGAATTGTTTAATTTTGTACATGTAGGTTTGCAAGATGTGCAGCGACCAGAAGACTCCAGCGGTGTTGTTTTATGTGTCTTCTGCAGGTATGTGGCTCCATGCATATTGTATGTTTATCAATGTAAATTAATTTACCTGCTAACTCTATGCACTGTGGCATTTCCTGCTCTGTTCAGCATGTGGCGCTAGTTTACCATTTCTGTTTTAAGTAATGTTTTGATTTGATTTCGGTTTAGTGTAAGAGTTTAATTGTATAAAGCTCCCAGCCATACACATGTCTAGACGCGTGCGTACGAAACCAAGCCGCATTTCTCGGAGACGCTCTCTGATTGGCACTGACTGATGCTCTCTGATTGGCACTGACTGACGCTCTCTGATTGGCACTGACTGACGCTCTCTGATTGGCCACTGACGCGTTTGCCCAATCCGTGACGAGCTGTGTCTTTGCCCATTTCCACGCCAAACAGCCTGCAAACTACCTGGCGTTCTATCGCCATGCTCTAAGACAAACTCTAACCTTAACCAACTTCGAAAGAGTGCCTAAGCTTAACCGTCGAAAGAACTTGCCGTCACGCTCTAAGACAAACTCTAACCTTAACCAACTTCGAAGAGTGCCTAAGCTTAACCAGTGTAGAAACAGGCGTCGGCCAATCAGAGAGCGTCTCCAAGAAATGCGGCTTGGTTTCGTAATCACGCTGTCTAGACTGTAGCTTATGTACTGTGTTGTAGCACACAAGCGTTTTCACGGCGCGTCATCAAACCGGAAGTCGACCATTTTGGAGATACTGAATGTTTACAACGCAACCGAACTCGCAACTGTTCTGATTGATTGATTGATTGAAAAGTTTATTAACCGATTGCAGAATGGGTACAGTACAGTACAGCTCAATACATACAATTGTTAAGGGGATGCAGACCAGAGAAAGACTTTTGTCTTGTTTACATCAGGGTCCCCCATTTTTTATTCATCATAACATATATGACATACACAACATACAGATAGACAGTACTGCTACATCTATACATTTATGACATACCAGATATGCAAATACAGTACTGTTTGTGATACAAAAAGTGTCCAGAAAAAGAGTGTATATACATTTGACGTAGAAACTGTACATTGGAGGAGGTGGGGTAGGTGGGGTGGGCGGGGGGCTGTACATTGTCTGGTCATTGTTGCTCAAAAGGGTCAATTATTGTTGTGTTTTTGGCTGTACTAATCGGTCGGACCGGGAAAAGCATTTAGAGTACTTCAGATTGCCAAAAGCTATTACAAATCAGGGAGAAGAGTGCAAAGAATTGTCTGAGGAAAGGAGGCAAACACCCCCTCTCCTCTCCTCTCCCGCCTGAACGAACTACCAAAGTACCGATCAGCATGTTGATCCAAACATTTGTACTAGTAGACTATTTGAGAAAAATTCGAATGTAAAGATCAGTTGATCTAGTAACGTTATTGAATCACCTACCTTGGCTTTCACAATACACAATTCACAATACACATGTCCCCTCCCACCCACCCACCCACCCACTCCCTCCTAATGTACAGTTTCCTCCCCCTCGTATGTATATATTTTCTGTTAAGATCTCTGTTTAACTACTGTATATTTGCATATCTTGTATGTCACAAATGTAACAGTACTGTATACCTGTATGTCAGAAATGTCATGATATATATCTGTATGTTGCGTCATTTATGTCATTTTAATCATGGGCCGACATAGTGAACTACCTTGTTTTTTCACCATCTATGTTCTTCCTGTGCTCCAGGACAGTTCAGTCAGTATGTTCTTCCTGTGCTCCAGGACAGTTCAGGCAGTATGTTCTTCCTGTGCTCCAGGACAGTTCAGTCAGTATGTTCTTCCTGTGTCTCAGGACAGTTCAGTCAGTATGTTCTTCCTGTGCTCCAGGACAGTTCAGTCAGTATGTTCTTCCTGTGCCCCAGGACAGTTCAGTCAGTATGTTCTTCCTGTGCTCCAGGACAGTTCAGTCAGTATGTTCTTCCTGTGCTCCAGGACAGTTCAGTCAGTATGTTCTTACTGTGCTCAAGGACAGTTCAGTCAGTATGTTCTTCCTGTGCCCCAGGACAGTTCAGTCATTATGTTCTTCCTGTGCTCCAGGACAGTTCAGTCAGTATGTTCTTCCTGTGCTCCAGGACAGTTCAGTCAGTATGTTCTTCCTGTGCTCCAGGACAGTTCAGTCAGTATGTTCTTCCTGTGCCCCAGGACAGTTCAGTCAGTATGTTCTTCCTGAGGACAGTTCGGTCAGTATGTTCTTCCTGTGCCCCAGGACAGTCCAGTCAGTATGTTCTTCCTGAGGACAGTTCAGTCAGTATGTTCTTCCTGTGCCCCAGGACAGTTCAGTCAGTATGTCAGTACATACTGAGGAAGTACATACTGACTGAACTGTCCTGGGGCACAGGAAGAACATACTGACTGAACTGTCCTGGGGCACAGGGAGAACATACTGACTGAACTGTCCTGGAGCACAGGAAGAACATACTGACTGAACTGTCCTGGGGCACAGGAAGAACATACTGACTGAACTGTCCTGAGACACAGGAAGAACATACTGACTGAACTGTCCTGGAGCACAGGAAGAACATACTGACTGAACTGTCCTGGGGCACAGGAAGAACATACTGACTGAACTGTCCTGGGGCACAGGAAGAACACACTGACTGAACTGTCCTGGGGCACAGGAAGAACATACTGACTGAACTGTCCTCAGGAAGAACATACTGACTGAACTGTCCTGGAGCACAGTAAGAACATACTGACTGGACTGTCCTGGAGCACAGGAAGAACATACTGACTGAACTGTCCTGGAGCACAGGAAGAACATACTGACTGAACTGTCCTGGGGCACATGAAGAACATTCTGACTGAACTGTCCTGGGGCACAGGAAGAACATTCTGACTGAACTGTCCTGGGGCACAGGAAGAACATGTGTGAATTCTTAAAATGGATGGCTTTCCAATGGTGACAGCAATTACAACTATTCATGTCATTATTCTGCCTCCCTCCAGACCCCCCACAGCTCTCTGTCTGTGAAGAGGAGGTTCCCCCTGAACAGCAGGAGAGTCATTAAAGACTCCACACACTTTATAGCACACACCCACTTTAAACAAACACACTGTAGCACCCACTCCCCACACTTTATATTTATTGATGAAGGATTGCACTACAACTCGTACACCTTACTGTAAATTGTACCTAAATTGTACCTCATCCCATTTCTGCTTTGCACTAGATAGTACTGTACATTAGTACACTGCATAGTATTGTATATTATATGGTAACTCAGAACATTGTACATATGTCTATACCGAACACTGTGACCTCATTTTCTTCTTCTAAATTACATGCTATACTATGTTATTTGATACTATCTTGTCTAGCACAGTCTCTGGAGCGTAACAGTAAGAAGCATTTTGTATGAAAGTATTCTGTACTTCTGTATGACAACTATTAAAGAAACTTGAAACTAATTTACTAGGTACTTGGGGACCGTTTCTTTCAGTACTTTAAAAACCAGTAGCATTTTAAGCTGGTGTACCCTTTCTTCAACCCTAAGCCATCCCAGACTGCTAAAGTGGGCTGGCGTTAGGTGAGTTCTAAAGTGAAGGTTGTGCAGGAGTCTCACTAGTTTGTTTTGGGAGGTCTGGAGCTTTGTCTTCATTTGTTTTGATATGTTGCTGTACCATGAAGTGCAAGCATAGTCAAAGTGACATTGGATGAGGGCTCCAGCTAGGGTCCTCAGAGCGTTTCTATTTATGAACGAGGAAATTCTAAATACAAATTTGGTTTTTTGATTGACCTTAGTAATAACTTTTTGTGCCATTTTTTCGTTAGAAAGTTTGTTATTTAAAATAAAGCCCAGGTAGGTGACCTCCTCTTTATCCTCAATAATGTTTTCACCTACTCTAATTTTAAAACCCTGGGATTTCTTTAGGTTGGCGTTTGACCCAAAGAGTATGGCCTCTGTTTTTCCCAGATGTAGAGACAATTTATTGTCACTGAGCCAAGAGCAGATCTTTTTCATTTCACTGCTCAGGACACTTTCCACTTTAGACTTATCCCTGTCAGAGACCAGGAGTGCCGAGTCGTCAGCAAACAGGAACAGGTTGCAATCGCATGCCGATTTCATGTCATTAATATATATTAAAAACAGTTGAGGCCCCAAAATGCTTCCTTGGGGGACCCCACATGTCACTGGAAGGGACGAGGACAAGGTGCCATTGATGTCTACCACCTGTTCTCTTCCCTCCAGGTAGGACTTGACCCATTTGGCTGACTTGCTATCAAAGCCTATCGCTCTCAATTTTTCTAGTAGGATGGAGTGGTTGACCGTGTCAAACGCCTTTTGCAGGTCCAACATTACCATCCCGCAGTAGTTCCCCTTGTCCATCTCCCGTTTTATATAATCGGTCAGGTACAGTAAACAGGTGTCAGTGGAGTGTGATTTTCTGAAACCTGATTGGAACTGGTACAGTAGTCTATGTTCAGTCAAGTAGTTGTCTATCTGCTCATATACCAGCCTCTCAATTACCTTTGATATGGAACAAAGGATAGAAACGGGGCGGTAGTTACCTGGATCCAGTTTGTTTCCTTTTTTAAATAGAGGGGTTACCCTAGCAAGCTTGAGTTCTTGCGGGATGTGACCCTGGTTGATGGAGAGGTTGGTGATATGGGCTACAATGGGAGCTATGATGGAAGCAGAGTCTCTGAGAAATCTGGTGGGAATATTGTCATGGCCTGTGGGTTTTGTTGGCTGCAGCATACTGAGCTTTTTCATAACCTCTTCAGTAGTTACTTCAGTCAATTTAAAATCATTTTCACGTACACCCAGTTCCTTATAAAAGGCCTGGATGTGCTGTATGCCATATCGGCCAGAGTGGATCGGCAGTTTGTTCACCAAAGTGGTAGCAACAGTTTTGAAGAAGGTGTTTAAACAATTTGCCACACTCAATTTGTCAGAGATGATCGTGTTATCTATTTTCAGGTTGAGATTTGTGGTTTTAGTCTTGAGTCTATTATTGTGACCCAGTGTTTTTAAAGACTTCCACAGTTTTTGATGATTATTTTTATTTTCCTCAATTTTTTCGTTAAAATAGTTCAGTTTTGCTTTTTTGATCATATTGGTTACTCCATTTCTTAGTGTTTTACAGGTCTCAAAGACCTGTAATAAAGTATTCAATCAATCTTTTCCCATCTTTACTCAATGGCGCCAGCGTTATTGACCATTTTAGCGATGTTTGCGGACCCATTGTGTGTTCTGTATTATAGCTATGGAGACAATAGTATGGCTCATTTGACAGGCATTGTTTATAGTCCAAGACTGACTAACCAGTTAATTTCTACATACTTTAGTTTGTACGCTATTCCATGCAAATTATTATTATTTTTTTTACAGTGCAATAAAATAGTTCTGGATTACTGTTCAACAGTTCAAAGTCGTCTTTACCTTCTCTGTTTGTTATCCACAGTTTAAAACTTGACAGTCTTCCCTCCTGTCTTATACCCACTTTGACCCTTCGAACCTCCCTCTCAGAGTGCAGTTCCCTCTCAGGGTGCAGTTCCTTCTCTCAGAGTGCAGTTCCCTCTCAGGGTGCAGTTCTAGGCCTGGTTCCTACACAGTTTTAAAGCCTGACAGTCTCTTGTTTGATACCCACACAGTTTAATACCTGACAGTTTTGAACCTGTAATAAAAAGCAATAGACAGAGTAAAATAATACAGTGCAATAATAGAATAGTAGAATAGAATAGATAGTAAAATTATGCAATAGAATGGACAGAGTAAAATAGTGCTACAGTACAACATAATGAATAAAGGAAGATCCGGTCAGTTTGTTGTAGGCCTCAGTGTGCCGTGTATGATTGATTGATTGATTGAACTTTCGACTTTCGTCTTGTTTACATCAGGGTCCCCCACTTTCAATTCATCATAACATATATGACATACACAATAACAGATAGACAGTACTGCTACATCTATACATTTATGACATACCAGATTTACAAATACAGTACTGTTTGTGATACAAAAAGAGTCTAAAAAAGAGAGTATATACATTTGACGTAGAAACTGTACATTGGAGGAGGTTGGGTAGGTGGGGGGGGGGGGACTGTACATTGGAGGTGGGTGGGGGAAACTGTACAAGCAAAACTGTACATTGGAATATCGACTAAACCTTACTTGGTCCCAAGAAGAGGGTCTTGTGTATTAATGGGTTAGGACATTTACTGTACATTGGAAGGGGTTGGGTTTAGACATTTACAGGGGCCAGTTTCCAACTGCAGTCTCCCGTAGGTGCTCTTTGAAAGTGGGTAGTGATTCACATTCCTTTACAGCTGTGGGTAGGGCGTTCCACATTGATGTGGCATAATAGCGAAAGGTGTTTAGTCCCTTGTTTGAGCCGAATCTGGGTTTGACATGATTTGTGGAGCTCCCTCTGGTGTTGTGATCGTGGTATTCACTGGCCTTTGGGAAGTATTTTGACATGTACATGGGTACTTTAGTCGTGTAGTGTATCTTGTAGACCAGGCCCATTACAAGTTGCTGTACTCTGTCGTCTACTCTAAGCCATCCTAGGTTGTCAAAGTGGGCAGGGGTGAGGTGGGTTCTATGAGTAAGGTCAAGCAGTAGTCTCACCAGTTTGTATCCCTGCCCTGCATGGAATGTTCCTCCTGAGCAACGGCAGAAGGATCCGCCCCTTGCTGACAAATGAAGCCACCCAACTCCTCATCCAATCAACAATCACGTCTCGCCTCCCTCGACTACTGCAATGGGGTAAAGTATTTTTTTTTATAATTTTTTTTTATTATTAATTACATGAAACAAGACAACACAATAACCACAGTAACAAAAAACATAACTCCACAGGAGAATAACAAACAATAATAATACAGAATAATAAATTATAAAGACAAAAAAGAAAAAGAAACAGCGTCCAACCTATCAAATATAGATGGCTACTTCAATAACAAAAAAGTCTTCAAACATGCCAACCTTTCCCCACCTTTACAAAGTGGAGTGACTTAAAAGATTGTTTACGAGAGTGTTGCCGCAGATTTACTGTAGATAGCCTAGGTCCCTTACACATGTTCAAGACTGCCAAACTCGCAGAAGGTAAAGTGTAAGAAGAAAGAAAATCTTCCTCCAAGTTGGTTGACAGGTCAATCAGTCTGCCAACATTAGTCCCTTGGGGAGATGGCATGTGAATTGACATATAGCGCAGAATAGCTAAATATCAACCCCCCCTAAAATCCCCCCAGTCAAAGTTAAGAAGGACAAGACAAAAACCAAGACAGACAAAACATTTCCTCCTCCCCCTCCCCAGAGACCGCCGGACCCCCCCGATCAAGCACCCCAACCCCGCTCAGCCGCACATGGCGGTCTTTACCTTCTCAGCTGCTGCGAACCACAGGTCAATGCCAGCCTGCCCTACCCCAATCACCCGCGCCGTGGATATCTCAAGATAAATCACATCCAATAGAGTTAGGGACCAGTTAATCATTGTAATCTTCTCAGGCTCCTTCCATCTCATTGCTATTAGCTTCTTCGCTGCTGTGACGCCCGCTAGGACAATCCTTTTCAGTTGTACGGACGCGGGTAGTGTCGTTATATCGTTCAGGAGTAGCGTAACAGCTGTGAATGGGATAGTTAAGCCACACAAATCTGAAAGTTTGTCCGTTATTGACCTCCAGAAGCGGGCCACTGGTGGGCAATCCCAATACATATGCATATAAGTGCCAGTGGCCTTTTGAGAGCACAAAGTGCACCGAGAGTCGGTTATCAGTCCCATAGCAAATAGCTTCCTAGGTGTAAGATAGGTCCTATGAATATAATTAAAATTAATTTGCTGGTGATTCGGGTTGCGGGAAGATAATGCCACATTTGCCCAAACATCATCCCAGTCAAACTCGGGGTCCAACTCCGGGATATCCACACGCCAGATTGTATCCAATGATAAATTTGTATACGTGGATTGAATTAAGAGCGTATAAAAGTCTGAGACAAACCCTCTGGATGTCGTCCTGTCCACTATGAGCCTGAGGAAGGGGTGTGGGTGCAAAGCTTGAGCCCACGGTACGCCATGCGCCCTCAGTGCTGACCTTAGTTGAAGGTAAAGAAAGAAGGACTCGCCGGGAAGATCATAAAATTCTCTTAAGTCCTGAAACGCACGGAGGCCGTTCTTATCGTAAATATCCTCCAGAGTATGCACTCCCCTCCTTTGCCATTGAGGAATATTAACCGGCTTGTGCCCAACAAGTAATTGCTGGTTATTAAAAATTGGAGAGTCCAGGTGCCATGGGCATTTAACCCCACACGACCTCTGTACATTACGCCACGTTTGGATCACGTGAGTAATGATCGGTCCATACCTCAGCCGGCATTTCGAAATAGAGACAGTGGAGTACACTACATCCTGCAATCTTAGCGGAGATACCGCCGCCGCTTCTAAGGAGCGCCACGATACAGCCTCTACTAGCCAGCACATCAGAGGTCTCAGTGAAAAGGACCAGAAATAAAGTTTAAAATCAGGGATTGCGAGGCCCCCATCTTGTTTTCTACGTTGAGTAGTAGCCCTTTTGATTCTCGGGCGTTTGTTATTCCAGATAAACTTAGATACCATCGATTGTACCTTGCGCCAGTGGTCTATTGGAGGGGGCAGGGGGAGCATTGAGCTAATAAAATGTATCCTAGGCAGGATGTTCATTTTGATTATGGAAGCCCGGGCTTGTAAGGAGTTAGGAAGGGACGACCACCTGTCTAGATCCTGGCGTATTTGATCATAAGTACCCGTGAAGTTGTACTTAGTAGTTTGGTTCAGCGTGGGGAATATCTCTATGCCCAAGTATTTAAAATGTTCTACTATGGGGATATCAGCTGGTAGTCGTACCGCCTTGGCCAGCTCATTAAGAGGTAGGCAGTCTGATTTGTTCCAGTTAATCTTAAAGCCTGACAATTTACCAAACTCGTCGATTATCCTCAATAATTTTTATGGCCGACCGGGAGGGGTCGTCCATGAAAATCAGCAGGTCATCCGCATAGAGAGCAATTTTGTGTGGAGTATTATTGACCATTATGGGGACGATGTCCTCCGATTGCCTAATGAATTGGGCCAAAGGTTCGAGGGAAAGCGCGAACAGTCCTGGGCTCAGAGGACAACCCTGTCTAGAAGATCTGGAGACTGGAAAGAGTGTGGAACAGTTTTTGCCTGTCAGTATCATCGCAGACGGCGAGGCATACAGGACTTTAATCATATGAATAAAACTCTTCCCAAGACCCATGACCTCAAGTACCTTCCACAGGTATGACCACTCAAGTCTGTCAAACGCCTTCATGGCATCCAAAGACAGAACTGTGGATGGAGTTGTATTGTCTCTACTGTTATCGATTACATGCAACAGCCTCCTAAGATTATCTGCAGCCAGACGCCCCGGGATAAAACCAGTTTGATCGCAGTGCACCAATACAGACATAAATCTCTGCAGGCGACGGGCCAGCACCTTGGCAAACACTTTTAAATCGGCCCCGAGAAGACTCAAGGGTCTATAGCTACCACAATCATTGGGATCTTTGTCCTTCTTGAGAAGTAAAGAAATCAACGCCATATTGATATCTCTTGAGAACTCCCCTTGTTCGATAGCGTAATTGATCATATCGAGCATCAATGGACCCAGTTGGTCCCAGAAAGCTGAATACACTTCGGGTGGAATACCATCCCAGCCTGGTGCCTTACCCCTCTGCATTTCAACAATCGTCTCCCTCAATTCCACGAGAGTAATCGGTCTCCCCAGTTCCTTGGCCTCTTCCTCAGAAATGTGGGGTATCTCAAGCCCGCCAATGAACGATTCAAATTTAGAGTCATCAAGATTACCCTCTGAGCTATATAACTGTGAGTAAAACTCTTTAAAAGTGTCATTGATCTTTTTCGAATCAGTAGTGACTGCACCCTGGCTCGTCCTGATCGAGGGGATATCCGAGAAATGATCATTTGAGCGTATTTTCATTGTCAATAGATGGCTAGGTCTGGAGCCGTGAAAGTAGTAATTTTGTCTTGTCCTATGTATCAAGAACTCAGACTGTTGTTTAAGTATGGAGTTTATTTCTTTTTTGACTATCTTACGTTGTGTGTTTAGTCGTTCACTATAGTTAGTTTGCAAGGATGCGTATAGGTCCGCATATAATGTTTCCAGTCCTTCTAGCTTTTTTGACCGGGATTTTCGCAAATTGGAGGCAAATAGTGTGACATGACCCCTGATAAATCCTTTCAATGCGTTCCACAGGACCCTAGGGTCTTCTACTGTGCCAACGTTGATCTGCAAAAATTCAGCTAGTTTACTCCTGAACTCAGAACAGAAGTCATCGTTCTTTAGCAAGGTTGAATTAAAACGCCATCTGGGAGCTCTTGCGGAGAACCTGCCAAAGGTTGCCGTAAGGAAAATCCCCTTGTGGTCTGAGAGAGCCAAGGGAACCAATGAGACATCGAAACTATCAAACATATTAGGGGACGCGAATGCATAGTCAATTCGAGAGAAGGTTTTGTGTCTGGCTGACAGGTGAGAGTAATCTTTGAGGGTGGGGTTGGATAAGCGCCAAAGGTCTGTGAGCCCCGTGTCCTGGGCCCACATCCTGAGGGCCTTAGAGGCCCGTTTTTGGTCGCTCGTTTCAGAGGGCCCGGACCTATCCATCTCCGCATCCCAGCACGCATTAAAATCGCCACCCACAATCAGAGCGTATCCATTAAGTTCCAACATATTCTTCGTGATTGTATTATAGAACGCTGAATCAAATGTGTTAGGAGCATACAATGCTATTATAGCCATCTTCCTATGCGAGAACTCAACTTTTGCTATAGTAATCCTTCCCTCCGTGTCCGACCATACGTCCAGGACTTTGATATCAAGGTTACGTCTTGTAACTATGACGACTCCTTTCGTCTTATCATCGGCTGAGGATGAGGAGATAACGTGATATTGCCGATTTGCCAGTCTTGACACATCACCTACCAATAAATGCGTCTCACTAAGGAGAGCAAGGTCAATATTTCTCCTCTTCAATAGCCAAAGGACACTGGCACGCTTGTGTGGGGCGTTAAGCCCTCCTGCGTTCCAAATTAAAATATTCAATTTAGCCATGGTCGAGCTTGTCTAAATGCGTAGAGAACATACCAGTGTAGCTAGACTGCTCGAGGCGCTGATCCAGGCGGGCCCAGACGGTCAATCCCAGGAGTACAGAGGAGGAACAATTACACACATATAAGACAACAGCACATAAAACACATAAAAATACCACCCCAGTTACAACCCCCCCACCTTCTACTCTAAACCCTAACCCACCCATCCTATTATAAGCCCTCCTATACCCACTCTCCAGTCCCCACCCTATGCCCCATCCACTGAGGATGGTCATCTTCCTATCACTTCCCACTAGAGACATGGATCCAATAAGACGCTCCCCACTCCAACCCCCCTCTAGATAAACCCCTGAGTAAACCCCCACTAGTCCAATAAACACAAATAATAATAAAAATAAATTTCAATAAAGATATCGGTCGAAAACCACATGAGCCTTGGCCCCAACATGAGACAACCATAATGGTAAAAATAGCCATTATTAAATAATAACTCCACATCAACCTGCAACCATCTATTTCCGAATCTGCGCTTCAACGTCGCAATATTATAGCCCAAATGGGTACAGGAAAATTCAAAACAAAATTAAATTAAAGCATCCCAGCCGATAGTCTAAGGCAGGATCGGGTCACAGGTTAATTGTGCAAAATTGTGTGAACAATGTCAATTAAACAATGACAATAATAAGAAAGGGAAAAAAGGGGGTATGGTCAAAGTGCACCCCTGTAGCAGTCCCTCTGATCAGGCACAACGGCTGAAATGACATAACCTATGTAAGAAAAGCATTAAACACATTAATTAATCCGGGGATGGTAACAGGCAATATCTGACACAACCCGTTATCATCTATTGTTTCAATAAAGATATCGGTCGAAAACCACCGTGAGCCTAGGCCTTAACATGAGATAACTTATAATGGAAAAAAAATTAAATATAGTCATTATTATATAACAACTCAACATCAACCCTGCAACCATCTATTTCGGAGTCTGCACATCAACGACGCAATGTTATAGCACCAATGAACAAAGGAAAAATCCAAAACAAAATTAAATTAGAGTATACCAGCCGGTAGTCTAAGGTAGGATCGGGTTCCAGGTAAATTGTGCAAACAAATGCCATTTAAACGACAATAATAAGAAGGGGAAAAAGGGGTTATGGTCAAAGTGCACATCTGTAACAGTCCCTCTGATCAGGCACAATTAAACACATTCATTAACCCGGGGATGATAATAGGCAATATCTGACCAAACCTGTTATCATATCTTGTTTATATACATATTCAACCGATCTTCTCCTACCGGAGCCCAAAGCTCAAAACAGCATGGATATAAAAATAACAGCATACAAGAATTTAGTTAAGGACCCGATCACCGTTGGATTGTGCGAGCCGATCACACTTATACAGCAACAACAACCAAAGTGCGTCACTATTAACGGGTCTCGAACGACTCCACGCAGGCGATAGACGCAGCCCGCTAGCTAGCCCGAGGCTAGCGCGTGAGCTAGTGATGAATCCGGATAGCACGTTAGAGTCTGTTATGTACATTGTTCAGCTAGCTCGTTAGCTTCCAAAGAGGCGATACACAAGTACGATCATGAGGTCAGCATTAGCAAGTAACAGAAGTCATTGGGAAGTCCCGCTAGTTGGATGGGCAGTGGACAGTTAGAGTGTCTGGGCATGACAGCAAGTATTTGTGAATATTCGGCCCTATCAATGTATATAGGCCCACACCGCCAAGTCACTCACCCGACATAGATATCAAGCAACAGTCTCGGGTATCCCCTCGAGATATTCCTTCGCTTTAGCCAACGACCAAAATGAACGCAGACCATCGACCTTCTCCAACACAGATAATTTCGTGGGAGCGAATAGCGTGGGCCTCAGGCCTAGTTTCCATAGCCTGTTCATGACCACTTTGTATTCGCCTCTCTGTGCTTGAACCTCCGGCGTAAAGTCTTCGAAAATGGCCACTTTGTGATCGCCAAGCCTCAGATTACCCCTTCTGGTACGAGCCGACCGCATGATGAGTTCTCTCTGCTGAAGCCTGTTCAGCTTGACTATGATGGGCCTCGGCTCTTTGTTCACGCCGGGAGAAAACCTGCCCGCCCTGTAGGCCGACTCACAGACAGGAGGCGAGGGGAGGACGTCAGTTCCTAGTATTTTTTGCAGCAATTCGGGCATGGTCTCAGAGAGACGGCCTTCACCGCTGGCCTCCGGTACTCCAACAATCCTGACGTTGTGGCGTCTATCCCGGGACTGCATCTCCTCCATTGCCGACTGTAGTTTGTTGACTTCAGCCTGCCTAGCCAGCAGGGCGGACTCGAGACCCACCATCTTCTCGCCCTGTAATGATACCTCCGTCGTTAGCATGGCTAGTTCGTTAGCATTAGCCGAGGAGACAGCGTGCATCGACTCCATCTTGTCTATCAGCGGGACTACCGCCAGCCGTATTTCTTCTGATATCTCACGATGGAGGTTGACACAAAAATCCGCCAACACTTTCTTCTGTGCTTCAGCGAAGCGTGTCTCAGAGTCTGCGTGTAGCTTGGTCATGACCAAGAGCACAGCATCGCTAATCTCACAGACACCGGGCGACGATGCAGCCAGGTCCGGTGGTGGTTTGCTGGTTGGGGCGCTCATGGATCTGGTTTCCACCACCGACATCGCAGAACGTCGAAAAAAGTCGACGACAGTATACTAAACACGACGACCTAGCAAACAGATAAAAAACAAATAAAAATAAAATAAAGACTAATGGGGAGAAACGTATATTCAGCACGGTAGAAGGGAGCTCATGTGAAACACGTCTACTCCATGATCGCTCAGCTCCGCCCCCCTGCAATGGGGTAAAGTTAGGGGTTAAGTGTCTTGCTCAAGGACACTTCGACACGCTGCCCGGGAGAAGGGGAATCGAACTGGGAACCTCCAGATTACCAGATGACTGCTCTACCTCCCGAGCCACTGATTATTATTAGTGCTAATCAGATGTATGTACAGAGTTGTAGTATTAAGTATTAATATGTACAGTGATACAGGTATAAAGACACTATGGGAGTAAGTCATACTGGCCAGCAGCGTAACTAGTAAGAGATATGTACAGATATACATATAGTAACTAGTAGGGGTGTAACGGTACACAAAAACCACGGTTCGGTACGTACCTCGGTTTTGAAGTCACGGTTCGGTACGGGTTTTCGGTACAGTGGGGGAAAGTTTGGCTTTCCATGTTCCACTCAGGGGTGATGTAGTGTGCAGTAACTAATTGTACTTGTAGGGCTGTCAACAAATATTCTATATTGAAATTAATAATCGACTTGTAAAGAAGAAATAATAATAATAATTATATTAGATTGTGAAAAAAACGTAATACATACAAAAACGTCGTTATTGGTTAACATACCGTTGTATTCGTTCGGTACACAGCCGTTCGGTACGGTATGGTACACACTGAAACGGTTCGGTACGGATACTAGTGTGCATTAGAGAGAGAGAGAGTGTTTTGGTGGATTTCCCCATCAGATACCCCTACATAGTCAAGCATACAGTAGATACAATGGTGAACTTTGACATAAAATTATATTTTTTCTATCAATATTCCAGGCTATTTAACTTCATTAATTATTGGAGGATAGCTTTAGACTTTAGAGCTTTAGACATTATTTCAGAAGCAATAATAATAATAATAATAAATAATTGTTTTCCATCTACAAGTCAAACTCAAGAATCTATGCACATACAGTGTACATCTAAAATGTATGTGGTCAAATACATTTACAGATTCGACCTTTAATCTGAGAATTCAAGCCACTCATTCATATTACACACGGTAGTATTTCAAGGCACCTGCAGATGGCGCTCTGGCACCATTGTTAAGAATGACGATTCAGACAAGATTCTGACCATATTATCAAGGTGCTGTGAAAGTGTCCCTCTGATAGGGTTTACGAACCACTGAAGAAGGAACGGAACTCATGACCCCTTGTGAAATCACTGGCAGGAACGGCCTGGAGAGGCCAACCGGTAACCAAAAGGTCGCCGGTTTGATCCCCGGCACCCGCACCCACATGAGTGTGTATTCCAGCTGTGAGCTGGTGACTGAAGGGTGGCTGGTGTTATATCTACGGTAACCACCATCTGTGAAGGAGAGACTCCTTCATACACCCACGTTCTCTTATAAATGTTAATGTAGATTGTTTGAGCACGTTTGTAGGCTACATCTGGTCTATATTTCACTATTCATGTGTCACAATAATCTAGCGCTACATTCATTTCAAACGTCTTGTTTGTCAGGAGTTAATTGATGCAGGTGCTCTTGATTAGTTGATCAACCAAGCCTTGATTTAAAACCAGGCGTGCTTTTTGCATATACCTGCCAAGGAGTGTTTGTAACTTGCTTTCTATGGACATTAAAGACTATATTAGTGTACACGACCAAGGTACCCATGTACATGTCAAAATACTTCCCAAAGGTCAGTGAATACCACGATCACAACACCAGAGGGAGCTCCACAAATCATGTTAAACCCAGATTCGGCTCAAACAAGGGACTAAACACGTTTCGCAATTATGCCACATCAATGTGGAACGCCCTACCCAAAGCTGTAAAGGAATGTGAATCACTACCCACCTTCAAAAACACTCTCAAAGAACACCTACGGGAGACTGCAATTCAAAACGGGCCCCTACAAATGTCCTAACCCAGTTGTACAATAAAGACCAAGCATGGCTTTGTCAGTATTCCAATGTACCCAACCCCCCCCCCCCCCCCCCCCCCCACCTCCAATGTACAGCCCCACCCAACCCCACCCCACCTACCCAACCTCCTCCAATGTACAGTTTCTATGTCAAATGTATGTCAGTATTCCAATGTACAGTGTCCCCCCCACCTCCAATGTACAGCCCCACCTGCACAGTTTCTATGTCAAATGTATATACACTCTTTTTCTGGATTTTTTTTTAGTATCACAAACAGTACTGTATTTGAAAATCTGGTATGTCATAAATGTATAGATGTAGCAGTACTGTCTATCTGTATGTTGTGTGTGTCATATGATGAATTGAAAATGGGGGACCCTGATGGAAACAAGACGAAAGTCTTTCTCAGGTCTGCATCCTCTTAACAATTGTATGTATTGAGCTGTACTGTACTGTACCCATTCTGCAATCGGTTAATAAACTTTTCAATCAATCAATCAATTCAATCAATAGGAGTGCTTCTCATTGTGTTTTGAAGCCTTTCAGTGCCCTTGGCCCTGTGGGTGATGCTGTGCTATCTGGATTCTTTTTTTTAGAGAATGTGTGCCTAGGATGGATATGAAGAAAGACCATTTTCCAATGGTAAATGGACTGCATTTTTATATAACAGCTTTTTTCCCAAAGCGCTTTACAACTTATGCCTCACATTCACCCGTTCACACACTGACGGCAGAGGCGACCATGCAAGGTGCCAACCTGCTCATCGGGAGCAGTTAGGGGTTAAAGTGTCTCGCTCCTCGACACGCTGCCCGGGAGGAGCCGGAATCGAACCAGGAACCTTCTGATTACCAGACGACCGCTCTACATCCTGAGCGGCTGTCGCACCACAATGGCATTATAATCGTCGTCTTCTAAAACACAACAAAAAATAAAGAGAAAAGCCAAGAGGGAAATAAAACACTCATCACACGTCAAATAATCCTCCCCGCCTTTATTGAAACTAATCTTCAAATGAGACGTTAGAAGTCCCCCATCTCCTCTTATCTACCTTGGCACAGAGTAAATCTAACATTCTGTCTGATATAAAAAGCACGACCACAGTGCTAATCGAGGTGAGACATAACTGATTTAAATAAACAACATAATTAAATTAGCTGAATAACCAGCTTAACTGTGACATAAATGGGAAGGAGCGAAAATGGTACATGACCTGAGAGGAGACATCACATTCACATCACATTACATTATCCGTTAACACATTAGATGACACATGTAATGATTAAGTGCACATACATGGGAACTAATGAGGAACTATTGTAAACAAAGCATAGAAAGGGATATTATTCAACTCTTATTTAACTTTTAGAATTAGGTAAGAAGGTAAAAGAATATTGGGATTTGATATTTGTAGTGGTTCTGGATGGATGAATATATCTACCCTTTAGTTGAGCGGTAGATGTTTCACACCCCACGCGGGAAACCGCGGGTTCGAGTCCAGGCATATTTCACATGGTCATGAGATTTTAATCGCTTACTGCTAAAGGATGACGTGCATAAAGATATACCACATATATATATATATATACCGCCTCCTGGTATGACATCAAGTCCTCCCAGACCATCCCACAATGCAGTGCTCAGCGTAGCGTTTGTGTGAGGGTTTGGAACTCGTGAAAGTGATTGGATGCTTGCACGCTTTGCACCATGGGAAATACAAGAGGCCTTGCAAGGAATGTTGCTGTAGTTCTCTTCCTTATATGGCTGCCTGTAACCATTGGTAACCACTTTCGAATGCCTAAAGTAATTACTGTGCAGAGGTGGAGTTGGTAAAACACTGGAGAAGCAGGATTTTGCTGTTATTATACTGTGACCTTTTTACAAGATACAGTAATAATAAGACACCAATTTATTCAAATGTTGTTGATATATTTCTCATATATCAACACATATCAACTGTTGTTCTACACATACAGTACAGTAGCAAACATTGTTTCTTCAAACGAGGACATTCTAAACATTCCATGAAAGGCCTCTTATTACCATCACTGTTGTGTACAATTGTATCAAGATTAATAATTTCCTTCCTTACAATTAGGGATGAATCCAATACCAAGAACCACATGTACCTATGTCAGAAATCAAAGCAAAAGTGACTACATTTTCGTCATTTCTTTGGATAATGGATCGGTACTCAGAATTGACGGATACTGAAGGGCTTAATTGACCTATCTCAAAGCCCACCCTCTTTTCTTGGGGTTTGAGATGGGTCAGTTGGTATCGGCGATGAAAAGGTCTTATCATCAGCATATTCCTATTTAAATAATCTCTGATTATGAACTCTGCTGTGAGAATCCACCCTGAACATAATTCAAACGTTATCCCTTTAATCTTTAATAAACATGGGAAAGTCTCACTCGGAAGGTAAAAATGAAAGCTACACTCATTACCAGCGGAGCAGCGCCAAAGGGTGTCTCTCTCATCTCTCATCACACATAAGATTCTTTGATTCAAAGGTTCTTTGGGTTCTAGTTTTAAAGCCCCAATTCCTGATTTGTGGAGAAACGGCGGCCCCTGTACATTTCTGCCCCAGTTTTTGTTTTGTTATATTGTACACATTAAGAGCTGGAGGAGCTACAATTGTCATCCACACGATGAAAGTAAGAGAATTAGCCAGTACCTCCTCTGGCAGACAGGTGGAGACATTTTGCAATAAGTGTTTGTTGTTTGACCAACAATCAGATATTGGGGCTTTTAACTATTATTAAGATATTGATGAAAGTATTGAAGATGATTGGAATGACTAAATGCTGTGCAGATTCTGTTTAAAGATGGGAGTTTCCCTTTGAAAGGGAGGAATGTATATAACATGTTTTCAATACTGCAAATTATAAGACTGATAGAAGTGAACCTTGTCTCTCTGGTTTTACATACAGTAGCCTACTGCAGAATACTGGCTTGAAATAAACTCTTGATTTTAAACGTTCTCAATTCCATTTTTCTAAGAGTGATTACGGATAGTGCAACATCTGCGTATTACCCAGTGTGAATGTTCTGACATTATATGGCATTAACAGGCCTCAGGAGTTTGTAAATGCAGGGGTTCGGCCTACAGTATGCCCAGATATTGACTTCCAGTTCCTAAGTGTTTTTCTCTGTGGATAAACGGAATTGGCATTCTAGATAATCATCCCTGTGCTGGTCTGTGGTTAAAGGGGCACTTCACCAAAAAACAATGCAGATTTATTTTGCACATAATCTCACGCACATCCAAAAGCCCTCAACAGTGTTGCACACATTAATTTAGTTTGACAGTTATTGAGAGTAAATGAGGTTGAATGTGGCCACCAGTGATGTCATCGGGCACATTGAATCCTTGTGTTGTGTTAATTACAGCTCTATGAAGTTATGTACAGAAATAGCAATACATTATCTTATAGGGACTGCTACTGTACCTTATACCATTTTATTGAGCTGTAATATATAATAATATAATATATATATATATAAATATATATTTTTAAAGGGGCATTTCACTGAAAACCAAAGCTGATTTATTACACAAATTACTTTTTGTCTGACAGTAAGAGCTTGAATTTGTCCTCCAGTGATGTCAATGGAGAGCACTGAATCGTTGTGTTAAATACAGCTCAATTAAATTATGTAAATTTAATATTATTATAACCTAGAACTATGTGGATGGATAATGTTAGTAAAATATAGTTTAAAAGTTTTATTTATTTAGCACATTTCATGTAGAGCAATGCAATGCACTTTACAAACATCACAATAAGGTCCAAGAAAGATCAGTGATGATACATAAATGGCTGTCAAAGTTAACGCGTTAACGCACAATTATTTTAACGCCACCATTTTTTTAACGCAACATTAACGTAATTTTTTTTTTAATTTTATTTGATTATTGATACTCTCATTGAGAGAGAGGGGGGGGGGTGAGAGAGATGAGGAAGGGGCAAGAGAGAAAGAGAGCTGGGAGAGTGTGTGTGAGATAGAGAGAGTGTGAGTCCTCAGTCCTTGTGTGATTAATTGCGAATATTTTCATGTTGAGATAGATTGTGGATGAATATGCAAAGAAAGGTACACCATACAAATGTTCATGCTTTATTTGTTTTAAACGAGACGGTTTAGAAATGGGCAATGGGAAAATACATTGCGTTTCCAAGATGGTGGACCGGCCGGAAACAGCAATGACGTAACCACTACACCTCCCTATTCAAGCCGATAGGAAGCCAATGCAGGGACTCTAAGAATTCTGGACATCTAGCTCCATTGCTTCCTCACCAATGACGTGTTTGATGGACGACGGTCCTCTCCTCCCTCTGGGAGGGAACCAGCCTCCTGCTGGTTAACCACAGAACTAATGTAAAGCAATGGGGCTTTTGCTTTTTAAAACCATTAATCACACTGTCAGCCCTCCTCTCCCCTCTGTTCCTGCTTTTTCAAATGATGACTGTAACAGTTTTCTTTTCTTTTTTGTAAACAAGGTTGCAGTTGTGAGGGCAAGTATCATCCCCTCTTGCTCCCCTCTCCCTATGTCACCAGTTCGGGAGGCAACCTTGAGTAACCTCTCCTGTATCACCTTACCGAAACGAACACATTTGCCAGGTAAAAAAGAAATACCACATTTAAATTTCTTTTCTCTATCTTGGCTAATTGAATCTGGTGCCATATCACGCTTGTGTGTTCTATGCATCCGGAAAACCCTGGGATTCCTGCTTTCTGCACTGTGGTGTCTAAACAATTCCTTTCTAGATAGTTTGCTAGCCTCTGTGCCACTATACTAAAGAACATCTTACCTTCTACATTCAGGAGAGATATAGTCCGAAGACTTTGAGCCAATCAGCAATACCTACTGATTCACATGACTGAGTTGCCCGTGACCTCAATGCGGTCTCATCAGAAAATGTAAATAAAGTCCTTAATCGACCACAGAAAAAAGGTACATAATATAATGTATGTTATGTTATATCTATATATGAATAATATATTTACGTTTCGTATCGACCTATCTTAAAACTCTAAGATAGGCTATCTTCTTGTCTGAGTCTGGAGAAGACAGTAAGAGCTTTTCCCATAATGTTGGTGTTGTGGTGACCCACTTGGGACATATAAACATTCACCAAACCCTGAGCAAAGTTACGGCTCCTTTAAAGGAACACTCCAACATTTGGGGAAATTAGCTTATTTGCCATCTACCCTGGAGTTAGACAAGAAGATACATACATTTTTCTTCTCTGTGCATGCAGTAAGAGTAGGAAGACGTGCACCGTTAGCCTAGCTTAGCGTCAATCACTGGAAGTAGGTTCCTCCATTAGCCTAGTTCCCAACGTCTTCCTACTCCTACTGCATGCACAGAGAAGAAAAAGGTATGCATCTTCTTGTCTAACTCCAGGGTTCCCAAAATGTTGGAGTGTTAAGATACATACATTTTTCTTCTCTGTGCATGCAGTAGGAGTAGGAAGACGCGCACCATTAGCCTAGCTTAGCGTCAGTCACTGGAAGTAGGTTCCTCCATTAGCCTAGTTCCCAACGTCTTCCTACTCTTACTGCATGCACAGAGAAGAAAAAGGTATGTATCTTCTTGTCTAACTCCAGGGTAGATGGCAAATAAGCTAATTTCCCAAAATGTTGGAGTTTTCCTTTAAGACTCTGGGTTCAGAGTGAAGAAACTAGGCATTCTGGGAAACTAGTTTTGTTTATGTTTACATGTTGGCTGTAGCCATTGAATGTAACTATTCAATGGCTAACTGACTTCTATGTTTAGAGGTAAAAGGATGTAACTACTGACGTTATTTATTTCATGTTCGGAAGTAAAGGGATTCGACTCGACAACTGTCTACACGTCCTGCATTCCTACAGTGTAAATAGCCCACTTTGACTACCTAGGATGGCTTGAATGAATGAATGAATGAAAACTTTATTTAACAGATTGCAGAATGGGTACAATACAGTACGGCTCAATACATACAATTGTTAAGGGGATGCAGACCTGAGAAAGACGTTTGTCTTGTTTCCATTAAAGACAGTTTGCACTTAATCCTCCTCATATCCAAAGTAATGAGGAGATGAGCAGAAATAGCAAACAACGTGTCGCAGACGCTGTCAAGGTGCCTCACATCCTCCAACGTCTGTACAAGGATGTCGAGGATGTTCTATGAGTCGGTGGTGGCGGACGCCTTGTACGCTGTGAACTGCTGGGGCAGCGCACTGAGAGCGGGGGACACAAACAGGCTGGATAAGCTGGTCAGGAAGGCCAGTAACGGGGTAGGGGTGGTGGAGCTAGACTCTGGCAGTGGTGTCGGAGAGGAGGAGCCTTGCTAAGCTCCATGCCATCATGGACAACCCCTCCCACCCACTATACACACGGACTTGGCTGATAGAAGGAGCATGTTCAGTGTTAGACTAAGACTCCCAAGATTGCAACACTGAACGGCACAGGAAGTCCTTCATTCCGACAGCCATCAGACTCTATAACACATCAGTCTGTCCCTCACTGCATCACTGAGCACAGGGTGACAGTACTATCTAATCTTCCTGGACATTTACTTTTAAATCAACATTGTAAAATTTTACACTTTTTACTGTACACTTACTGTATATTTTATATATATGTAACGGTTGTGACATTGTCACCTTTGATGCCCCGAGGGAGTTTCAAACCCGGGTCTCCCATGCAGGGACGTGCACAGGACTTTAGAGGGGCAGGTGCTCAAAGGCTGAAAAGGGCACTATACTTGTGTGTATATCTTAACCGAGCGCGCGTAGCGCGCGAGCACGATTTTTAAGGGCCCTTTTCGGGCGGGGGGCCCCCTTTTTATGCTTTTTTGGGGGGTTTTGGTGATCAAATATTGAATATTGAACTATAATAATCAGTGCAGGAGCTCACTTATCCTTGAAAGACACTTTTATCACTGACTTAAAAGGCCCATACATCTCCATAAATGTCTAGGGGGGAGGGAATAAGTGATTACCCTACAGCCCCAAGAAGTGCTGTATATTCTGTATTGTTTAATATAAATGCATTTTTTATTCCAATCCCGATTTGTATTTGAGATTCCCAAATCCCATCGGACTTGACTTCTTCGTGTCCCTCAATGAGTGTAATACCAGCATTCAACTGTATGCGCCACAGCGGTTTCTATCATCATCATCATCACCACCCACGCTATGCATAAAATATATAGGTCCGCGGAGGAGGCCGTGCAAACTGCAATGGAATATGGGGCATCTCTCTCTCTGTCCCTAATATTTTGATTCTATCCTGACATTTTTCAGTTGGAAGGGCAGTCTATATGCGTAACGGTAAAAAAAAAAAAAAAAAAAAAATCAAAAAGGGCACTTTTTTAATGAGGCTCAAAAAGGCAGGTGCTCAGGCACCCCTTGGCCTCTATGTGTGCACGTGCCTGCTCCCACACCGCGGGCGACAGCACAGATCGCTATACCAAGAGGTGAATTCACTGCTTTGTAATGTGTCTATGTGTCTTTTGAGGACGAGAGTGAGTTTAACCCATAGGCCACAGCACCGCTACTCACCCCAGTCACTTCACAACATCTGAAGTCCTTTGTGACTGCGCTTCACGGTACCATCCGTTACATATATATGTAGAAGGGTGGATTATCCCTGCTTGTGGGAGTAGTATTACACAGACACTGGGTAGTAGGATACTATAGTATTGGACCTATAAGTACCCCCGTCTTTGGCCCGGAACGTCGTTCTGGAGGGCTTGCAGCTGGAGTGGATGGGGCCCAGGATTTACTAACCTGAGGACTGGTACTCTGGTCTCCCTCGCCTTCCAAGGCGGTCAGCAGTAGCTCCCCACACACCCTCACTTCCCCCAGTACCTCCGACAGCCCTCCCACACCCAGTGACTGTCAGTTCAATAGTATTATTGGGCTTCCCTTTAAGCAGTACCCTTCCTTGACCACCTGTATAGACCCTTCAAATGCTATTCTGTGAATGGGGTGTAAGGGTTAAATAATTATGCAGTCACAATATTTACCCAGGGGTTAGAATAGCAAATGGAAATTGGAAGAAACAGACACACACAATGATCCCAATAATGTCTGCTTTTACTGAAGCCTGGGCATGTTATCCATTACACTTAACACTGTATTTATTAATACATGGCACCGGGTGCTCTTGCTATTATAATGTAGGGGAAGCTCTTCCCACCGTAGGCACCGCATGATCAATACATTAAAACACCCCGCTTGTACTAGGGGAACCCAGGCATAAAATAGAGACACATTGGGAGTTCAAATAAGTAAATGTGGGCCCACGTTACCAAAAGAAAACCTAACCTAAGCCGGCTTAAATTGTTCAGGGTACCCCTTAGACACTGGTTGTTAGCGTTCACTTGAATGGACGTTGCTGTTGATACACGTGGTACCGTTAGTACTTAGCCAAGATGGCTCGTCCAGGTGACAAGATGGCGTCGGCGATCCCGCGAGCACAGCCAGCAGGCTGGGCGAACAGCATAGGCAGTGGTTGGCTGGAGGAGCGTGCTGGATGGCGTCCTCTGCTGGTGGGAAGAGGCGTCCTCCGTACTGTCTGGGAAACGTCCACCACTGCTGTTGCTGGCTTGCTTCTGTCGCGCAAGCTAATACTGTTGCTACCCTAAACACAGCTAAGCTTCGGGTCTGGATGCACCCTCCTGCTATATCGGTTACACTGCTAACGCAACGTGGCTGGCTATACCACCGGTCTCTTCAGCGCTGCGCGCCCGGTAGTCTACTCAAGTCAGACGGAGCCGCTAGCAGCATACTAATACACTGCACACAGTAACTACTATAACCCGCTAACGCTAGACGTTAGTCTCGTTAACTCTAGACGTTAGTCCTTCGGTTCGATATCTCTTACTCACACACTATCGCTGATACTTCTAGGATAACCCGTCACTAGCAAGTACTTCTCATCACCCGCTGCTCGTTCCAACGGGGCACTCTTCTTGTCACCCGCCGCTCGTTCCGACGAGGCTCTCCAACAACGGGGCTCGTTTGAGAGCCCGCCCACTGTAACTGCGACTGATCACGGTCAAGTCCAATGTCGAAGAGAGCTTCCTACTCCCTTTGCCTCCAGGTAACTCCCTCTTCCTCGTTGCTTGCTTCTCTTTCCTCCGCTCCACCTGCCACCACTGCCACTCCGCCCCCTGCTGGCAACGTCCACTGGTCCCACTCAAGGACCGCTCCAGAAAGGGAAAAAGGGCTCAATGTTATTGTTAGTAATCCATACTGCAGCCGGAGAAGAGTAGCACCTCACCTCGTCGTTAGACTGGGCGAGCTATCCAAAGGAACACTGTTAGGCTATCCAAAGGAACACTGTTAATCACACGTTATACACACACAGGGAAAGTAACAGTTAGTTAGCACTACTGAATACTTTGTAGAATATTCAGGCTGCTACATATACATAACATAGAAAAATGTATATCCTGTATTTTATTCGTATTTTTATTCTTATTCGTCTTATTATTCATGACTTTTGTTTCTGACTACCTAAATGTTTACCGTTTAATGTGAGCGATGTGTAGTGCCGAATTTCCCTCTGGATAAATAAAGTATTTCTATTCTATTCTATTCTATTCTATTCTATCATTCTAATCTAAATGATGGCCGTTGTTTTCTTCAAGCTATTTATATCATTCCTTCCAGTCTGGCCTGAGCAGCAACAACAGCCCGCTACGCCCACGCCCACGCACTATGAAAGATGGCGCCGCTACGACCGGCTGCCTGTCTGTGCGCTCCGTCGAGACTGTGCATACTTTTGTTAATATTTATAGTTTTAAGAGTTTTGTCTGTACCAACAGTAGGTGCATTTAATGTGTATGACCGTCAGTCACTTATAGACATTGGATTACGGGAAACTTACCGACTGGATTACTCACTGGATCAGCTCTCTGAACCGCAACAATGGCCTGTTGAGATCTTGAGGACATCAGGACCGGATCTCGCCCCCAGGGACAAAGGACCCAGACGGCGAGGAAAGAGAGCTGGAGTCCGTAACAGGCTGAGAACCAGGCGGCACAGGACACCACTACCCAGTATATTGCTAGCCAATGTACAATCAATAGACAATAAACTAGACGACATCCGAGCAAGGATTCAATTCCAGAGAGACGTTAGGGACTGTAACGTTTTCTGCTTCATCGAGACGTGGCTGGCGCCAGAAGTCCCAGACCACGCAATCCAACCAGCCGATCACTTCTTCATTCACCGCAAGGATAGAACAGCAGAATCCGGCAAACAGCGTGGAGGTGGAATAGCCTTCATGTTGAACAACAATTGGAGCGATCCAGGCAACGTGAAGGAACTATCGAGCCACTGCTGCCCAGACCTTGAATATATAACCATCAAGTGTCGTCCTTTCTTCCTCCCGAGGGAGTTAACAGCGATCATCCTGATCGGAGTGTATATTCCACCGCAAGCCAGGAACAACGTTGCGCTCTCCAGACTCCACAACGAGGTAAATAGAATACAAGCGGCAAACGTTAACGCCGCCATTTTGGTTCTGGGTGATTTCAATAGCGCCAATCTGAGAAAGGTATTACCTGACTTCTATCAGCATGTGTCTTGCAACACCAGAGGCGGTAACATCCTAGATCACTGTTACACACAATTTAAAGGTGGCTACAAGGCTCATTCTGATAGTGGCTTTGGTAAATCAGATCACGCGTCAATCTTTCTTTCACCAATGTACAAACAGCGAATCAAAAGTACTCCTGTAGTCTCGCGAGAGGTGCAGAAATGGGATTTGACGTCAGAGGAGACGCTCCGGTCTGCGTTTCACTGCAAAGACTGGAATGTGTTCCGCGACACAGATAACATTAATGTCTACACGGAAACAGTGCTGAACTATGTTTGTACTATGGTGGAAGAAACAATCCCCACTACCAAAATGAGAGTTTACCCAAATCAAAAACCCTGGGTAGACAAATCCGTCCGTGAAGCTCTGAGAGAGCGCACCAAAGCATACAACGACGGCCTAGTGGCAGGCAACATGAATGACCACAAGGTGGCGCGATACAACGTAAGGAGGACAGTGTCAGAGGCCAAACGGCGCTACAGGGATAAAATTGAACTCCAGTTTGAACAAGCTGACTCTAGAGCTATGTGGCAGGGGCTCAAAACGATGACAGACTACAAAGGCGCCTCCCTCAAACTGAACAGTGACATCTCCTTAGCAAATGACCTCAATACCTTCTATGCGAGGTTTGATGCTGGTAATAACAACACCAGCTCACAAGCCACGGCAATGGGGGGGGGGGGGGGGTCGGCTGCTGATGGAGGCGCAGTGTTCAGGGTAACAGAGCATGAGGTGAGGCGGACCTTTAAAAAAGTGAATATCAGGAAGGCAGCAGGTCCGGACGGCATCCCCGGCCGCATCCTAAAAGTCTGTGCCGACCAACTGGCCCCAGTATTCACTGACATCTTCAACCTGTCCTTAGAACAGGCTGTCATCCCCACCTGCCTGAAGAAGTCAACTATTATCCCTGTACCCAAAAAATCCAAGCCTGCTTGCCTCAACGACTACCGCCCTGTAGCTCTCACCTCCATAGCCATGAAGTGCTTTGAGAAGCTAGTAAAGGGCTACATCTGCTCCTCCCTCCCCATCAACATGGACCCCCTGCAATTTGCATACCGCCCCAACAGGTCCACGGAGGACGCCATAGCCCATGTGCTGCACACAGCAGCATCACACCTGGACAAGAGGCAGGGGAACTATGTGAGAATGCTATTCATCGACTACAGCTCGGCATTCAATACCATAGTCCCCTCCATACTCATAGCCAAGCTCAGGGACCTGGGCTTGAACTATGACCTCTGCCAGTGGGTCTTGGACTTCCTGACTGGCAGACCCCAGGTGGTGAGAGCAGGCAACTGCACCTCCTCATCCATCACCCTCAACATAGGGGCCCCCCAGGGCTGTGTTCTGAGTCCCCTCCTCTACTCCCTGTACACACACGACTGTGTGGCTCAGCGGAGTAGCAATACAATCATCAAATTTGCTGACGACACAGTGGTGGTGGGCCTGATCTCTGCCAACGACGAGAGGGCCTACCTGGAAGAGGTCAAGGTCCTGGCGGGATGGTGCCAGGAAAACAGCCTCTCCCTGAACGTCAGCAAAACAAAGGAGATGATTGTGGACTTCAGGAGGTCGGGGGTCAAGGACTACAGCCCCCTCAGCATCGACGGGGCACCGGTTGAGAGAGTCAACAGCTTTAAGTACCTCGGAGCCTACATATCCGAGGACTTGACATGGACCACACACATTGACAGTGTTGTGAAGAAGGCACGACAACGCCTCTACTTCCTCAGGCGTCTAAGGAAGTTCCAAGTCAGTCAGAAGATCCTTAAGAACTTCTACTCATGTACAATAGAGAGCATCTTGACCGGCAACATCACCTCCTGGTTTGGGAATAGCACTGCACAAGACCGAAGCAGACTACAAAGAGTGACACGTTCAGCCGAACGCACAATTGGAGGGGGGCTCCCCACCCTCCAGAACATTTACAACAAGCGTTGCAAGGGCAAGGCTAAGAGAATCATTAAAGACTCCAGTCACCCGAACAACTGCCTCTTTGAACTGCTGCGGTCAGGCAAGCGATACCGGAGTCTCAAGGCGAGCACAGAAAAACTCAGAAGAAGCTTCTATCCCCAGGCCATCAGGCTGCTAAACGAACAATGAATGAACACTACACAACAACAACCACCATAGATCCTCCCCTACACAACAACAACCACCAAACGCACATAGCACACACATCCACACGCACACACTCACTTTAAACAAACACACTGTAGCACCCACTCCACACACTTTATAGCACACACCCACTTTAAACAAACACACTGTAGCACCCACTCCCCACACTTTATATTTATTGATGAAGGATTGCACTACAACTCGTACACCTTACTGTAAATTGTACCTAAATTGTACCTCATCCCATTTCTGCTTTGCACTATATAGTACTGTACATTAGTACACTGCATAGTATTGTATATTATATGGTAACTCAGAACATTGTACATATGTCTATACCGAACACTGTGACCTCATTTTCTTCTTCTAAACTACATGCTATACTATGTTATTTGATACTATCTTGTCTAGCACAGTCTCTGGAGCGTAACAGTAAGAAGCATTTTGTATGAAAGTATTCTGTACTTCTGTATGACAACTATTAAAGAAACTTGAAACTTGAAAACTTTCCCGCCAGATTCATACCGACGGAGCATTTGTGTGAATTGATCGGAAACATTATTTTCTCAGACAATTTTGGCAGTGGCTGAAGGAACATTATAAAGCTGCACAATGTACATTTTCTTTATCAAAAAATATTGCTTCTCTAGCTGAACAAGAGAAAACACACCCGTCGGTGACGCAATTATGAAACCCAGTGGAATCGCCCCGGTGAGGCTGCGATCAGTGACGTGAAGTGGATACGGACCAATAGCCTACCTTAGAACTCTGGGAGAGGTGTTTTTGGCCAACAGCTAGGATAGCTGGTCAATATCCGCTTCCATTCATTTGTGCTAAGCTAGGCTACAGTAGCTTGCAGCCGGTTAGCTTTCTACTGAACGCACAGAGAGGAAATTGGTATCTTCTTGTCTGACTCTGGAGAAGACTGTAAGCACATGAACGAATGAAATTAATGAAAACTTTATTTAACAGATTGCAGAATGGGTACAATACAGTACGGCTCAATACACACAATTGTTAAGGGGATGCAGACCAGAGAAAGACGTTTGTCTTGTTTACATCAGGGTCCCCCATTTTCAATTCATAGTGACATTTATGGCATAGGGACATACAGGTATATAGTACTGTTACATTTGTGACATATACGATATGTAAATATACAGTACTGTTACCCATAGATCCTAACAGAGAGTATATACATATGATGGGGAGGAGACTGTACATTAGGAGGGGGTGGGCGGGTGGGAGAGAAATATACATACGGTGGGGAGAGAATATATACATATGGTGGGGAGGAGACTGTACATTAGGAGGGGGTGGGTGGGTGGGAGAGAAATATACATACGGTGGGGAGAGAATATATACATATGGTGGGGAGGAGACTGTCTATTAGGAGGGGGTGGGGGGGGGTTGGACATTTACGGTGGCCAGTTTTGAATTGCAGCCTCCCGTATAGGTGCTCTTTAAGAGCGTCCAATGATGTCCAATGATGTTCCTTTAAGGCGTGTTCCTTAAGTTTCACACCAAGTCCCTGTGCGAAACCTCTTGTTGGCCATTGTGCAGATTCAGAGGAAGCTGCGGATTAATCTACTTCAGTTGTCGGTTTGACACGGTGGCTGACAGACAGTACGCCTGGATCTGCACTGCATCACGGCACCATGGAGTTCCACTTCACTCCACTCCCCTCATATGCTGCTGCGGTCATGAATAGAGAGTCACTTTGTGCCCGACAGCTGTTACGAGCATCAGAGGCGTTGAGGCTGGAGATACTGTAGTAGCTCAAGATAGAAGCATGAGGCTGGAGATAGTAGCTGGAGATAGATGCATGAGGCTGGAGATAGTAGCTGGAGATAGATGCATGAGGCTGGAGATAGTAGCTCGAGATAGAAGGATGAGGCTGGAGATAGTAGCTCTAGATAGATGCATGAGGCTGGAGATAGTAGCTCTAGATAGATGCATGAGGCTGGAGATAGTAGCTGGAGATAGATGCATGAGGCTGGAGATAGTAACTGGAGATAGAAGGATGAGGCTGGAGATAGTAGCTCTAGATAGATGCATAAGGCTGGAGATAGTAGCTGGAGATAGATGCATGAGGCTGGAGATAGTAGCTGGAGATAGATGCATGAGGCTGGAGATAGTAGCTGGAGATAGATGCATGAGGCTGGAGATAGTAGCTGGAGATAGATGCATGAGGCTGGAGATAGTAGCTGGAGATAGATGCATGAGGCTGGAGATAGTAGCTGGAGATAGATGCATGAGGCTGGAGATAGTAGCTGGAGATAGATGCATGAGGCTGGAGATAGTAGCTGGATATAGATGCATGAGGCTGGAGATAGTAGCTGGAGATAGATGCATGAGGCTGGAGATAGTAGCTCTAGATAGATGCATGAGGCTGGAGATAGTAGCTGGAGATAGATGCATGAGGCTGGAGATAGTAGCTGGAGATAGATGCATGAGGCTGGAGATAGTAGCTGGAGATAGATGCATGAGGCTGGAGATAGTAGCTGGAGATAGATGCACGAGGCTGGAGATAGTAGCTGGATATAGATGCATGAGGCTGGAGATAGTAGCTGGAGATAGATGCATGAGGCTGGAGATAGTAGCTGGAGATAGATGCACGAGGCTGGAGATAGTAGCTGGAGATAGATGCATGAGGCTGGAGATAGTAGCTGGAGATAGATGCATGACCCTCTTTGCGCCGCCCCTGTGCCTCAAATAGATCCGCTATCAACTCTATCTTTAATCTTTCAAAATGTTCAGTTGCTATCGCTATTAGCTCTATCTTTAATCTTTCAAAATGTACAGTTGCTATTGCATGCACTCATCTGTGTTTCACCACACACATGAGTGCATGCTTACCAACTGTCCGTCTGCAACACTACTATCACCAACATCTAAGAAGGGAGATCCCCCCTTGAATGGCCCTTCTAAGGTTTCTCTCCTCCACACTGCCTGTGGAGCTTTTTTCCCTATTGTTAGGTTTTAGTGAGTTTTTCCTTACCTTCGCGTGGGGTATGTCTGGGAGTGCTTGCATTCTTTCATTTATTTGCATTCATCTAAAAATGTTTGGACCTTATGGTGTTCTTGTTCTGTTCTTGACTTAGTGTTATGTTTTCTTCTTGACTTGTTTAAAGAAGACCTGTACGGCCCATGGGGACATTAACGTGTGTTGTCGGGCCCTATAAATAAATTTGATTTGATTTGATTTATGAGGCTGGAGATAGTAGCTGGAGATAGAAGGATGAGGCTGGAGATAGTAGCGTGCTGATGATGATGACGATGATGATGATGATGATGATGATGATGATGATGATGATGATGATGATGACACAGCAGAGCAATGTACTGTATGAGGGAAGCAACATAGTGTGTCAGGTTCTCGACCTCTTTGGTTCGTGCCCTATGAAAACGACAGTGGGGCGACAGTGGCTCAGGAGGTAGAGCAGTCGTCTGGTAGTCAGAAGGTTCCCAGTTAAATTCCCGCTCCTCCTGGGCAGCGTGTCGATGTGTCCTTGAGCATTAAGACACTTAACCCCTAATTGCTCCCGATGAGCAGGTTGGCTCCTTGCATGGTCGCCTCCGCCATCGGTGTGTGAATGTGTGTGTGAATGTGAGGAACAACATTTTGGATAAAAACGATATAAAAAGAAATTCACCAAAACAGAATGATGCCTGTGAGCATCATTGCGAGTAGACACAACTAAGTGGTACCTTGACGTACAGATTATGAGTTACAGATATGATATGCAGATTGTGAGAAGACTGTGTGGGTGTGAGAGAGAGAGAGAGAGAGAGAGAGAGAGAGAGAGAGAGAGAGAGAGAGAGAGAGAGAGAGAGAGAGAGAGAGAGAGAGAGAGAGAGAGAGAGAGAGAGAGAGAGAGAGAGAGAGAGAGAGTGTGAATATGGTATGCTGAGAAGGCCACATTGATGTGTGTTATGTGAAGGCTATGTGGGTGTAAGTGTGTTTGTGATAGAAAGAGGAGGGAGAGGGAGAGAGCGAGAGGGGGGAGTAAGAGAAGGTTATGTATTATTATGTGTGTGCAAACTATTGTTCAAAGTCGGGGCTGAAACAGGGGCGTATCTAGACCCAGCACCTCACTAGGGCACAGAAGGGCACCAAAATATAAAAAATGTGGCCGGTTTTGGCCGGTTTGTGGGCGAAAATGTGTGGATTTTGTAACTATTTTTTTTAACTTTATTTCGGTTTTAGGGTTAGGTTAGGGTTATGTTATTTAATTATTTTGGGGAGCCAGCCCCCCAAACTCCTGAAATGCATAGAAATCTATGAAATAAATAAAACAATCTGACATTTATATTAAAAAGAGCTAGCCCCCCAAACCCCTAAAATACATAGAAATCTATGCATTTTGGAACAGTTACTATATATATAGTCAAGAAAGCATTTAGTCATACTTAAAGTTTAAAGTGCTTTACTTGCATTGAACACCTCTTGCACTTTGCACTTTGTCTGGAGCAACATGAAAATAAGTTTTAAATAGACAATAAAAGGAGCAAGATAAAATAGAGTAAAATAGTGCAATAGTGCAGTGCAATAAAATTGTAGAATAGAATAGATTTAAAAAGATATATAGATAGGAATGACATGCTTAGACATGCATCATACAGACATGACATCACATCACAACACATCACATATACCATTTACTATTTATACATAACAGACTCATAAACATGCAAGGGTGCCTTTTTGCTGAGTGTCTAGGTTAATTATAGTCCCTTTTGAGCCTTGCCCATCATATACTCTGTCAGGATCTATGGGTAACAGTACTGTGTATTTGCATATCGTATATGTCACAAATGTAACAGTACTAAAATACCTATAATGTCATGTATGTCCCTATGTCATAAATGTCACTATGAATTGAAAATGGGGGACCCTGATGTAAACAAGACAAACGTCTTTCTCTGGTCTGCATCCCCTTAACAATTGTGTGTATTGAGCCGTACTGTATTGTATCCATTCTGCAATCTGTTAAATACAGTTTTCATTCATTCATTCATTCATTCATTCATTCATTCATTCATTCATTCATTCATTCATTCATTCATTCATTCATTCATTCATTCATTCATTCATTCATTCATTCATTCATTCATTCATTCATTCATTCAGTCTTCAGGCTGGACTTAGTTGAATCTAACAGCATTGACGATTTTCAAGTCACTGGGCAGACTGTTCCAAAAGACAACTGCAGAATATAAAAATTACTGGCATAGGCAGATAGATAGGCTATTACTGTATAAAGGTCCTAGCTAGGCTAGCCTATATCTGGTATGCACGCACGTTTTACGACCATACGACAACGTGCTTACCAGATATAGTCAGTGCCTATTCTAGCAGCTAATTCCTCCGGTAACGTTGTGGTTAATGGGAGATTCTTCAAATTCATGCAGGCTTTCTTGACAGCCTTATAACTCTTACCTCTCTCATTTTTACTCTGCAACGCTTTGGCGAAGCACTTTCTGATGTCCATTTGAAACGTGGTGCCTCGTCGAGCACTGTGTGTGTGTTTACTGTTTACCTGGCTCAACTGCGCTGCCAGCTGACTCAGTCAGCTGGTGGGATGTACCATGTATGCTCAGCCTCTGTCATAGGGGTGTGCAAACCATTCAACCTACAAAAAAGAGCCTGTTGGAGGATTTCAACAAGATAAATCAAAAACAGTGTGAAATATTTCACTATAATATTTCAAAGCGAAGTAAAAAAAAAATAAGAATTATTATGTAATCACTGGGGCACAAATTATGATCACTAGGGCACGTGCCCGTGATAGTGGTCTAAATACGCCGATGGGCTGAAATGACACCAACAGAGCTTCCAAGGTATTCAGAAGGGTATGCAGCTGTTGAGACCAATCTGGTGCTGCAGCTCGGCTAACTGTGTAACTGAGGAAGTGATCAAGTGAACACACGCATGCTGCATGCACCAACCAGCCAACCAATCTAATGAACCAACCAACCAAACTAATACACCCACCAACTCACCCACCAAGCAACCAATCTAATGAACCAACTAATGCACCAACCAACCAACCAATCTAATGAACCAACCAACCAAACTAATACACCCACCAACTCACCCACCAAGCAACCAATCTAATGAACCAACCAAACTAATGCACCAACCAACCAACCAACTCACCCACCAACAAACCAATCTAATGAACCAACCAACCAAACTAATACACCCCCACCAAGCAACCAATCTAATGAACCAACCAACCAAACTAATACACCCACCAACTCACCCACCAAGCAACCAATCTAATGAACCAACCAAACGAATGCACCAACCAGCCAACCAATCTAATGAACCAACCAACCAAACTAATGCACCCACCAACTCACCCACCAAGCAACCAATCTAATGAACCAACCAAACTAATGCACCCACCAACCAACCAACTCACCCACCAACAAACCAATCTAATGAACCAACCAACCAAACTAATACACCCCCACCAAGCAACCAATCTAATGAAACAACCAACCAAACTAATACACCCACCAACTCACCCACCAAGCAACCAATCTAATGAACCAACCAAACTAATGCACCAACCAACCAACCAATCTAATGAACCAACCAACCAAACTAATACACCCACCAACTCACCCACCAAGCAACCAATCTAATGAACCAACCAAACTAATGCACCAACCAACCAACTCACCCACCAACCAACCAATCTAATGAACCAACCAACCAAACTAATACACCCCCACCAAGCAACCAATCTAATGAACCAACCAACCAAACTAATACACCCACCAACTCACCCACCAAGCAACCAATCTAATGAACCAACCAAACAAGGGTTTCCCCCCCGATAAGATAAACCCAATGGAAAAAACATGCACAACAACAGATCGCTAACGCTGTGGCGTCCTTGACGAAGACGGACAGGAGCACTTGGATTGGTCCCCTGGCGCGGCTCACGTTGATGCCTGTCTGCTCCCGGCTGCCCTTGGGGGGGAAGGACGACGGGATGGGTTAATCGCAGAGACAAATCGCATCGGCGATCCTAAAAAGACAATGCATGCGTGTGTGTTCCGGTGTGTGTGCTAAAACTAACTGCTGTGTGTACCACTAAAAACATTGAGTGTCGTTGCATGCCGAATAAAGACCTCTGCAACAGGTCCTGCATTATTAACTAATACACCCACCAACTCACCCACCAAGCAACCAATCTAATGAACCAACCAAACTAATGCACCAACCAACCAACTCACCCACCAACCAACCAATCTAATGAACCAACCAAATTAATGCATCAACCAACCAACCAACCAACCAACTCACCCACCAACAAACCAATCGAATGAACCAACCAACCAAACTAATGCACCCACCCACCAACCAACTCACCCACTGTTACGTATTACTTTCACATGGTGGAGGGATACTTACTGTCTGTGGTGCATATTCACATTGTGGTTGTAGTGTGTTGTCACTAATTGGTGGTTTGATTGACACACTGTTTCTTCCTGTTTTTGTTTTCCATGTTATTAAAATGGCCGCCCTTGTAATTGACACAGGTGTGGTGATGAGGCACCACGCCCTACAAAGCAGAGCAGAGTGCAGGCTGCAGTGTCTCCCATTTTCACAAGAGATGTCAGCTCACCAGAGTCTCATCTGCTCTCACTGCTTCTATTTGGCTGTTTGTTCTATTTTGGCCTATGTGCCTTAGTTTTGTTATTGACCTTTGGAGTCTGGAACACCCAGCTCTCACCCTTTTGTCCATTTAAATAGCTGTTCCAATAAATATTGTTATTTTTGATAAACTCCTGTCTTGTCCTGTGTCCACCACTTTGCATTTAAGGCCTACACGAGCCATACTTTAGGCTTGAATGTAACATGGGGGCTCTAGCCGGTCTTCAAACAGGTGAGTATGCTCTTAATTTATAATTTGATTTGACCACTTATATGCTGTTTAAATATTTAGTTTAGTGGACACCACAAGTAGGTACTTTCATTGTTTTCTGGCTGTGTTTAGCTTCCTGTGTACCACGTAACCCTGGGGCAGTCATTGAAGGGATTAGTACCATATACTTGTCTTGTACTATACTATATACTTGACGGGTATATGGTCGATATGATCTTTGGCTGGTAGCAGGTGTGGTTGAAGAAAGCTAGGTCTACAGTACATTAGCTTTCAGTATAGGTAGGTTAGGGGGCCGGGGAATATAATTAGTGTGTTAGGACCTGATGTAAGTATTTTTGTTAGATTAGACATGTGGTGGGCCTAGCAGTGCTTCTTTGTCTGCAGTGTAGGTTTTAGAAGCTATTTGTGAGTCATATCAGATTGTAAGGAGCACCTGTTTGAATTGTTTGGATTTGTTTTTTTGTTTATTGGATATTGCTTGAGTGTAACACAGGAGGTTTTGCCTCACTTTGTTTGTGTTGCTGAAGAGCGTTTGTTCCATTATTTTTGGGATAAATGTCTATGTATGCATTATTGAGCTTGACCTTTTGATCCACTATGTGTTATGCCGTGTGTCTTAAATACAGTGTGATTTGTTTTGCGTGCTGACATGAAATGCTGTGTGTTTTAAACTACTGCTTGTGAGTTTAATTGCGTGCTATGTTATGCTGTGTATCTTAAATCACTGTAATTTACTTACGTGCTAACCTTTTTGTGGATACAGGGAACATTGGAGTTTGAACTCCAGGTCGTAGGAACGGTGGGTGAGTTGCTTGTGTTTAGGATATCGAACTATATCCCTTATTGTGGTGCACAGTTAATTGTTGTATTCATTTGTTGTCGTTTACTGTGGATAGTAAAAATTACATTGGACATTGATGATTTTGTTGCAGAGCCAACAATGGCTAAGGTAAAGAAATGTTCAAAGGATGAGTTAATACAGGTAGCTACTAGGTTTTCAATAGACCTCAATGCAGGCCAGAAAAAGGAGAACTTGTTAAGTCAATTAATTGAGGAACTGAATACACTGGAGGTTTTTGGTGTGGCTGCAGGTAAAACTCTGGAGGAGGAGGGAGAGTGCTTTGAGCTACCGCGTGGGCGAGATGAGGAGCTTAGGACAGCGCGTGAGCTTGCAGCTGTTAACAAGGCAGACCGTGAGGACCTTGAAGCTAGCAAGATGAGGAGAGCAGCTGCAGCCAGGGCAGAGCGTGAGGGCAGAGCAGCAGAACGTGAGGCCCAGGAAGCTATTGAGGAAGCTGCTGGGGTGAGAAGAGCAGCTGCTGCCCGGGCCCAGGAAGCTATTGAGGTGGCACAGGAGGTACGCGCCCAGGCAGCATATGACCGGGGGATGGCGATGCGTAATATAGGTGGTGCTGGTGCTGTACATGTGCAAAGGGATTTTGACATGGCTAGGCAGAAAAGCATGGTTCCGTTTTTTTTGGAAAGGGATGTCGTTAGTTTTTTTTTATTATTTGAGGACATAGCTGGCAGTTGCGGCTGGCCGGCAGATAAATGGACTATCCTCATGCAGAGTGCTTTGCGCGGTAAGGCACAGATCGTGTATGCGTCGATGTATCCTAATAATAAGGATTATGCTTTGGTGAAACAGGCTATCCTTAAGGCCTATGAATTGGTCCCTGAGGCTTACCACCCGAAATTTAGCAATTTAAGGAAGCAATTCTCTCAGTCTTATGTGGAGTTTGTGAGGGAAAAGCAGTTGCTTTTTGACCGGTGGTGTGCAGCGGAAAAGGTCGCCACAGTGGAGGAGATTAGGGACCTAATCTTATTAGAGGAATTCAAGGTATATGGCGTCTCTGAGGATATTGCTATGTACTTGAATGAGAGGAAGGTCAGGACCTGTTCGGCAGCGGCAGTCCTGGTTGATGAGTATGTTTTGACCCACAGGACGTCTTTTGAGAGACAGCATTATCCTGTGCATGATGTGGTGAGGCCGAAATGGACTCCTAATAGGCCTACGGTCTCCAGTGCTGGGGGTAGTGGTAAGTTTAATGGGGCATGGGGAAGCGATGATGCCCGGAAGTGCCAGAATTGTGGGAGTGCAGGATATGTGATGGGAAATTGTTATCGTTTGCACCCAGAAAAGCGCCCGTCTAACCCACCCAGACCAGTGATGTTGATAAATACACCTGTACGTAACCCTGTTGTTCTGTCTCCACTAGATGGCAAAGGAGTGGATGACCTTTACACACCTTTCAGGAGTAAAGGGTTTGTTTCGTTGACAGAGTACCGGTGACAATTCTCCGTGATACTGGCGGATCCCAATCTTTTGTTCAAAGTAGTATCCTGCCCTTTACGCACCACTCGGAGTCATGACACTGTTGCTGTCTGTGACACCATTGTTGCTCATGACGGTCCTATTTTTTGTGACACGGTTTTGGCTCATGACGGTGCAATTTCTTCTGACACCATTGTTGCTCATGACAGTGCTAATTTTTGTGGCACCATTTTGAGTCGCAATGTTGATGAGTGTGCCACCATTTTGGTTCCTGACCATGCTGTTTTTTGTGACGCCATTTTGGGTGGTGCTCCAGATATTTTTGTGCCTGATGTGATGTTGCTATGTTCCAGGGACGGTGAGGACGTGCCTGCTCTGGATGTTCGTGAATCACAGTCTCCTGTACAGCTAACGGGGGTACAGCCCTCAGTACAGTCTCCTGTACTGGCAGTGCCAGGTGGGGAGGGGTTGGGCGCTGTGATGGTACCAGGGGAGTATGCTGATTTTGGTTTTCCTGTTGGTTGTCCTGAGCGCGATGAGTTTGTTTTTTCTCGAGTGAGTGGTTCCAGTTTGCTGTCTACTTTTGACGGGTCGGTATCGGTGGAGCGGCCTGTTGAGGTGGAGCCTGTGTTTTGTTTTCCTGTTTTCTGTCCTGAGAGCAGTGGGTCTCATGCTGACTCCAGTTTATTGTCTCTGTTTGTCAGGTCTGTATCGGCGGAGGGACCTGTTGTCATGAGTTTGTTTGGTGATGTGTTGGTGGGTGGATTGACTTCTAGGCCTTGCGCCTCGGTAGGGGCTGAGTGGGGTTTAGTTGCCCGGGTGTTTCCACCAGCTCCGCTCCATCCAGGCCTAGCTGAATACATTTTGGAGGGGTCTCGCTTGAGCGGGTATCAGGACAGGGTTGTTTGTGCTAAACAACGGTGTCAAATGTTCCTCAGTAGGGAGCATTCGACTGAGTTAAGGGTCGTGTTCGACAGGGGCCGACCCATTGTCACTTTGTGGTAGTGACTCACGGTATTTCCGGATTCGTGGGTCACGTTCTTTTTTATGTACAGTTGAGTGTGACTCTTGACCGGGGCTCACGCTCGACACAGTACAGGCGCTGCACATGTTAGAGTGTGTGGTTGCATTTTTTATAGGTAAGGTTGGTAAGTATCCCCTTATTTATTTATGTTCATTCTCTTGGTGATGGTTTCTTTGGGCTATAGTTGGGAGAAGAACATAAATCTTCGGTGTGGGGGTGTTACGTATTACTTTCACATGGTGGAGGGATACTTACTGTCTGTGGTGCATATTCACATTGTGGTTGTAGTGTGTTGTCACTAATTGGTGGTTTGATTGACACACTGTTTCTTCCTGTTTTTGTTTTCCATGTTATTAAAATGGCCGCCCTTGTAATTGACACAGGTGTGGTGATGAGGCACCACGCCCTACAAAGCAGAGCAGAGTGCAGGCTGCAGTGTCTCCCATTTTCACAAGAGATGTCAGCTCACCAGAGTCTCATCTGCTCTCACTGCTTCTATTTTGCTGTATAGTAATAGGGGTGGATGGTTCTGTCTCTAAAAACCCGATGTATATAATACCCTGCGTTGTGTTTTGTCCGTCTGTTAAACCCCTATTACTTATAAAGACCAACACGGTCTTGTAGAACGACCCGAGAGTGGAAGCATAAATGAGGAGAAGACAAATTATCTACTGTTTAGATCCGCTTTTATTTTCAGAGTCCAAAAGTGAACAACAAATGAATCTGGTTCAAAATGAAAAATAGGAGTATGTGCAATAATATTTGATGGACGCAAACACTATGCCGTTTGTCATCAAATATCAGACTAATCGAACACAATTAAAAAAGAATGGTCTTCAGTGGTTCCTCGATGGCGGTGGCTTCTTCCTAAGGAACAAAGAGATTCTGTTCTCGTTCTCAGCTCAAGCAGCTCCTCTATTCGCCGTCCTCTGCATGGGTTCAAAAAGCATGTGTCTCTGTCTCTACCGTACATGCTAGTTTTAAAGCTTTGACTCCTCCTCTTGGAATATGCTAGATTATTACGTCAGAGGGGAGTATCTCTTCATCCTGATTGGCTGAAACATATCACGGCCGTTTTGATTACCTTTAGGAGGCCGTCCTTAATATTTAAGAAAAAGAATATTGTTCTAGAGTCTTTAGCGTTTTAAAGGTGTAATATTTGATTTTACTAACTTAAAACCCACGGATTATTTCTTAACCTTAATTACCTAACAGGTTAGTTCTTTTGCCGAATTTCCTAGTGTCTTAAATACCTATGTTAACCTATTTTTGATTATAGGATCTTCAAATGATTATCTTAGTCTCTTTGGTTTTAAGACAATCCTGTTGCATTTAACATTGTCTTTTTAAATTACCTTTCTAAATGTATTTCGCTTTGACCCTTTTAACCTCCTTCCAGTTAAGAGTACCCTCCTCCCGTTTGGATGCACTCCTTCCCCTACTTAGATGCACCTCTCCCCGTAAGGCTTAGGTAGTCCGCTACAACGGTACAACCAGCCTTGGCTGCCTTGCCCGATGCCGGCCCCTCTCCCCCAACAGAGATGCAGGTCTCCACTTCCGGCGGTAAGGTCTCCTCTCATGAACGGAAGAAGTCCCCTTATTTTACCTTCAGGTGCAGTTTTAGGCTGGGTCCCTTTCCAATCTTAGGAGTGACAGTCCAGATTCCTCTGAATTGACACCCCTTACCCCTCTGCTTCCCAGTGGTTCTTTTCAAACCTGCTGATCACAGAAGCACAACTCGCCTACTAACGCATTCGGTTTCGGCTTACTGTGGCCTGACTGTACATTGAGCCAGACGCATTTATGCCAATAGGGTCATAATGCTCTCTGACCGGCCGGTGACGCAGTCGATAGAGATCTCATAGTCCGTCATCAAGTCAGGACCCCAAGCAGCTAATTGTCCGTAGTACCTATCAGCCACTCAGTTTTGAAACCTACGGTCTGCTCCCCATCCCACTTGCTATGGGTATGGAAACGTTGACCGTTTTCACCAGCCTAGCCTGTTCACAGCAGGTGCTGTGCCCCTCCCGGTGCACTGCCCTACTTCTAGGTGTGGACCGTCGTCCACGTACCACCCAGTGCCCACACTTACTTACGTGCGACGTTTCCTGGGCCGACTAGACGGAAACACAGTAAGATGTTGGTCATCTTGCCAGACACGGGGGCCATTCAGTCTCTCCCCAGCTTACTATAGTGTGTGTTTAACGTGTCCAGGGAATCTTCCGATTCCACTGCCGCCTGCTATGGGCTAGAGGTTCGGAGTGCCTACCTCCTCCCTAACCCCTATTTTGCCACCTTAATCTCCTATTTTTCCTATATTACTGGCTTAATTATACTTTGCAAAGGTGAATAAGAGTATAGTTTGGTCTTTTCTTAAATATGGGATTCATAAAGGGTTCTGGTGGTCTTTTACCCACTTAAAACTAAAATGCATAGTTTAGAATCCCTATCTCCCTCTCCCCGTTTGCCAAGGGGGTGATTAAAAGATTCTTGTCTGGAGGACAGCTGCATCTCTGGTATGTCCTGTTTGTGGTATCAGTGTTGAGTGCCTAAGGGCCATCTCTTTGTTCTACTTTGGCTTGATCAACAGACCACTCTATACAGATGCTAACTTTTAGCCCGCTAGCAGCTCAGTCTTTTGTTACTAAGTTCCAACGTGGGGGAAGAAGACAAAGGCTGTGTTTACTGTTACCACTGTAATTGTAACTGAGGGGTACAATTCCCTGACTGTATTGAGAGTATGGTATCATTAAACCACTACTTAGTTATGTACTTTAATTACTGGCCATACAGTACATGATATATCTGGTGAACACCCACACAAGAATACGGCAATGACAAAGAAAGTTCTAGTTAGAGGTATTTATTATTATTAGAGCAGCAACGGTAGGTTACAGATTGAGAATTATAATTGCGCTTGTAAGGCGAAGAACACTTAAAGTAGGTCAAGAGCGTAAGTCCATGAGAATAGTAAGATGGGTATAACTGACGCCACCTGTAGCATAGTAATTACATAAGGCACACTCGTAGTCAGCTGGAGACACTAGGGGGTTCCCTCCGGTTGTAAGCCGGCAGGGTAGAGGAATGTTCGGGAGCAAAGTCTGGATCAACGCGGAATAACGAGGCTCCAGATACAGGAGCCAGTGCAGTACTCCCTTGGTCCGCAGACAAAGCAACAGCTATAATCCAGTATGCACGACAGCATGGATGAAAGCTAGCCAGCCTCTGGTCCTAGAGGCGGGCTCGAGGGTGCTCCTCACAGGGGTAGATCCCACACGACAGTGGGGTAGACGGTTCTCTGCTCCAGCAGCCACGGTACCAAAGCAATATAATCCAGCCGGAAAAGGCTCTGCATTCGCCGGTGTAGGTTCTCCGGTGTACATATCCAACGGTTCTCGTCTAGGACTCCTCGGGTGGTGGCGCGAGTTTAGGCCGCCCAGCCTGGATAAGTGCACTAGCTATAGGTACGACGAACCGGTGGTAATGCTGGTCACTGTAGAACGGTAGCCGCACGATACACTATAAATAATAGACTATTACTTCACAATAGAATAAGTCGAACTCGACGATACGGCGTTAAACTCTGACACTTTAGCTATATATTCGCACGCGGTTGTCAAGGCTCTATTCAGGGGCAAAGAGGCCCACTTCACGGCACGTTGTATCGTGGTGAAGGCTTCAACGTTTTAGGATACTCAACACTGCTGTATCCACCTGCGACGTATTTATACGTAAGGTGAATAATCTAGTGATAACCTCAGTTCTGTCTCGTATTACTGCGCAAACCTGGACATGTTGAGACATGCCTTGGCGGTGTCTTTGAACTTGCCATTGGGGGTATGGCCGTTGGCGCCTAGGGGTCGCTGTCCAATAGGAGAACGAATATTATGGTCTGGCTTGTACCCAGGTAAAGGGATATTCCGTGTATATATACAAAGAATATACAAGGGATATCAAACGATATACAAATATTATACAAGGGATCTCAAGTAATAAATATATATATTCGGTTTAATCTGACCCTTTGTAACAGTAATGCTAAATCACTTTGTCTCAAGTCCTGTCTTTTTAGGAAGAGAGACCAGCCAGTATGGTCCCCCAAACTTTGCCCAACCCTTTTGGTCCCACTATTATTCGTTTTAGCTTGTTTTATAGAGATCTAACTAGTATCTTTTTTTTCTAGTTTTGCCAATATATGATTACTTCTAAAACACATGTATCTTAACTAACTGTTTGGGAGAAAAGCAGAACTTTATATATCAATAACAAAGTGAATCTATTGAATCACAGCAGAATTGAGCCAGAGTTATATTGAACTATATCAGAATGTTTTCTGGATTTTATGGTTTTCTCCTATCACCAAACTTACACACAGCCGTCGCTAAAGATTTCTGGGAGTTAAAGCATGGTTATGAGTCAGAATATACCACAGCTGTTTGTTCTATTTTGGCCTATGTGCCTTAGTTTTGTTATAGACCTTTGGAGTCTGGAACACCCAGCTCTCACCCTTTTGTCCATTTAAATAGCTGTTCCAATAAATATTGTTATTTTTGATAACTCCTGTCTTGTCCTGTGTCCACCACTTTGCATTCAAGGCCTACACGAGCCATACTTTAGGCTTGAATGTAACACCCACCAACCAACCAACTCACCAACCAACAAACCAATCTAATGAACCAACCAACCAAACTAATGCACCCACCCACCCACCAACCAACTCACCCACCAACCAACCAATCTAATGCACCAACCAACCAACTCACCCACCAACAAACCAATCTAATGAACCAACCAACCAAACTAATGCACCCACAAACCAACCAACCAACCAACGCACCTACCCACCAACCAAACTAACTCAACCACCCACCAACCAGCCAACCCACTAACCAAACTAACTAACGCACCTACCAACCAAACTAACTAATGCACCCACCAACCAATCAACCAACTAACCAACCAACTAAACGAATTAACCAACCAACCAACCAAACCAATGAACCGACCAACCAAACTAATGGACCAACCAACCAAAGTTAGGCACCCACCCACCCACCCACCAAGCTAATGAACCAACCAACCAGATTAATGAACCAACCAACCAACCAAACGAATGAACCAACCAACCAATCAAACTCATGAACCAACCAACCAATCAAACCAATGAACCAACCAACCAAACAAATGAACCAACCGACCAATCAAACCAATGAACCAACCAATCAAACTAATGAACCAACCAATTAAACCAATGAACCAACCAATCAAACTAATGAACCAACCAACCAATCAAACTAATGAACCAAATAACTCAACCACCCACCAACCAGCCAACCAACCCACTAACTAACGCACCCACCAACCAAAATAACTAATGCACCCACCAACCAATCAACCAACTAACCAACCAACCAACCAACCAAACTAATGAACCAACCAACCGACCAAACCAATGAAGCAATCAACCGACCAACCAAACAAATGAACCAACCAAACAAACTTAGGCACGCACCCACCCACCAACCAACCAACCAACCTGACTCATCCACCAAAAAAACAACCATAGATTGTTTATAATATGAGTGGCACATGATTTCTTTTTGCTTGTGCAATTATTTAGTCTCACAAGACTTGTTTCCCACTTAATATCCGGTGACGTGTTTCCGCCTTTCTTTGAGACCCGACATGACTTGATGGATGGCTGTCTTGACTTTGCGGTCAATTCAAGCAAGTAAAATAGTTGTCTAACACAAGACAATATAACAAGAAAAAGGACAAAGACACAACACAATCGATGTTATCTTATACTGGCACGCAGCCAATAAGGTATTGATTGCTATGGATGATGATTTTCGTTATATGTTGACGGTTGATGTTAGCTACGTTTTTGATGGGCTTTCAATTGCTAATGGTATCATTTGTATGTATTGTGTATGTATTTACGGTTTGGATGGAGAATGGACAAGCTTCATTAAAATCAGTTCAAGAAATCTACTTGTATACTGCGTCGTGCCTGGAGGATGTCACAATATATAAATATGGATAGATACATATTAATACAACAACTCTGTACATACATCTGATTAGCACTATTGCTCAGTAGTATGAATGAATGAAAACTTTATTATTATCAATACACACAATTGTTAAGGGGATGCAGACCAGAGAAAGACTTTCGTCTTGTTTACATCAGGGTCCCCCATTTTCAATTCATGATATTTATGACATAGGGACATACAGGTATATAGTACTGTTACATTTGTGACATATACGATATGCAAATATACAGTACTGTTACCCAGATATCCTAAAAGAAAATATATACATACGGTGGGGAGGAGACTGTACATTAGGAGGGGGTGGGTGGGTGGGGGGGTTTGGACATTTACAGTGGCTAGTTTCTAATTTCAGTCTCCCGTAGGTGCTCTTTGAGGGCGGTTTTGAAGGAGGGTAGTGATTCACATTCCTTTACGGCTGTGGGTAGGGCGTTCCACATTGTTGTGGCATAATTGCGAAAACGTGTTTAGTCCCTTGTTTGAGCCGAATTTGGGTTGAACATGATTTGTGGAGCTCCCTCTGGTGTTGTGGGCGTGGTATTCACTGACCTTTGGGAAGTATTTCGACATGTACATGGGTACCTTAGTGGTGTAGTGTATCTTGTAGACCAGGCCCATTTAATAAAGTGTTCAATCAATCCACACAGTACATACAGTAACAAGGAAAGATGAAATTACCTACCTGGGTTCCATCCTAGAGGCTAATCTTTCCTGTGACAAAATGGCATCCAATGTAATAAAAAAAAGTCAACCAACGAACTCGATTCTTGTACCGGATCTCCTCTTTGGTAAACAAGAATACCCTGAAGACTCTGGCAGGAGCACTCATTCAAGGGTACTACGACTATGCTTGCACCTCATGGTACCAAAGCACCTCAAAGGCGCTAAAGACAAAATTACAAACATCTCAAAACAAACTGGTCAGACTACTGCTTGACCTTACTCCTAGAACCCACCTCACCCCTGCCCACTTTGACAACCTAGGATGGCTTAGAGTAGACGACAGAGTACAGCAACTTGCAATGGGCCTGGTCTACAAGATACACTACACGACCAAGGTACCCATGTACATGTCAAAATACTTCCCAAAGGTCAGTGAATACCATGATCACAACACCAGAGGGAACTCCACAAATCATGTTAAACCCAGATTTGGCTCAAACAAGGGACTAAACACGTTTCGCAATTATGCCACATCAATGTGGAACGCCCTACCCAAAGCGGTAAAGGAATGTGATTCACTACCCACTTTCAAAACCACTCTCAAAGAACACCTACGGGAGACTGCAATTCGAAACTGGCCCCTGTAAATGTCCTAACCCAACCCCCTCCAATGCACAGTAAATTACCAAGTATGTGTAACCCAGGGTTCAGATTCATAACTATCATAACTATCATAGGGGCATAAATAGTTAATGCTATTAGGGAACCAGCGTATGATGTCATGATAGAAGATCTGCAACCTTTGTGATGTCACCGTATGATGTCATAATAGAACGTTCCAGAACATCTTGGATTCCTATAAAACAGGCGAGTCCAACAGCCATCCTCTCTTCTCCTCGACATCCGAACCAGCAGCACTGACCAGATGGACGGGACTAACCAACAGACTGAAACCTGCAAGTCTCAACCAGCATCCCGGAGCAGTCCAGACCACCCATCACCACGTGTGCCCACGCGGGACGAGGTGGTGTGCCGGACCGATACCCGATGGTGAGCCAACCCCGGAACATTTGATATAACTCAAGGCTAATGCCAGCCTGATGTGAATACCCCTGATGCTCAACTCTTGTTACACCAACAGTCCGGTAGGATTGAACTGAACGAGACTACAAGGACTTCCAAGGGCGTCGACCCCGTTCACCTTGTGTTATTTTGATATTGTATTTTGTATTTGATTTGATTTAACTTGATATATGGGTATGGATATTCTCCTATAAGAAGGGGGAATTAAAGGAAATGCTTAATCACAGTATGATGTCATAATAGAACATTCAAGAACATAGAACCTTTACTTCTAGAACGTTTGTGGTGATGTCATAATAGTACATTCTAGAACATAAAACCTTCTAGAACGTTTGTGGTGATGTCATAATAGAACACTAGGTGGCAGTGAGATCCTGTCACACCACCTCATTGCATATCGCGCTGTCTGTCGTCCCGATTGTGTTGCCGCTCTCTGCTGAGGGGAGGTGATTCAGGTTGAAATATAGCTCCTTATTTCACTCGTTTCTGCTAAATGTAACTCCTTTAAGTTTTAACTTGTAATACATAATGCTTAACGTTCGTTTTATTACATGGTTTTATGACATTTGTGCTCATTTGACCACTAGTTCTAGTTTTATAGGTATGTTAAATGTCTGCAGATTCCATTCTCTGTTCTCTGAGTTATTATTATTCTGGTGAAAAAACGAATGAATTGTTTAATTTTGTACATGTAGGTATGAGTTATTATGGTGAACAAACGAATGAATTGTTTAATTTTGTACATGTAGGTATGAGTTATTATGGTGAAGAAACTAATGAATTGTTTAATTTAGTACATGTAGGTATGAGTTATTCTGGTGAAGAAACTAATGAATAGTTTAATTTTGTACATGTAGGTATGAGTTATTATGGTGAAGAAACTAATGAATTGTTTAATTTTGTACATGTAGGTATGAGTTATTATGGTGAACAAACGAATGAATTGTTTAATTTTGTACATGTAGGTAATTATGCAAGATGTGCAGTGACCAGAAGACTCCAGCGGTGTTGTTTTATGTGTCTTCTGCAGGTATGTGGCTCCATCATTATTGTATGTTTATCAATGTAAATTAATTTACCTGCTAACTCTATGCACTGTGCCATTTCCTGCTCTGTTCAGCATGCGGCGCTAGTTTACCATTTCTGTTTTAAGTAATGTTAAAGAGTTTAATTGTATAAAGCTCCCAGCCATACACATGTCTAGACAGTAGCTTATGTACTGTGTTGTAGCACACAAGCGTTTTCACGCCGCGTCATCAAACCGGAAGTCGGCCATTTTGGAGATACTGAATGTTTACAACGCAACCAAACTCGCAACTGTTCCTGGTCATTGTTGCTCAAAAGGGTCAATTATTGTTGTGTTTTTGGCTGTACTAATCGGTCGGACCGGGGAAAGCATTTGGAGTACTTTAGATTGCCAAAAGCTATTACAAATCAGGGAGAAGAGTGCAAAGAATTGTCTGAGGAAAGGAGGCAAACACCCCCTCTCCTCTCCTCTCCCGCCTGAACGAACTACCAAAGTACCGATCAGCATTTTGATCCAAACATTTGTACTAATAGACTATTTGAAAAAAAATTCGAATGTAAAGATCAGTTGATCTAGTAACGTTATTGAATCACCTACCTTGGCTTTCACAATACACAATTCACAATACACATGTGACATGTCACCTCCCACCCACCCACCCACTCCCTCCTAATATACAGTTTCCTCCCCCTCGTATGTATATATTTTCTGTTAAGATCTCTGTTTAACTACTGTATATTTGCATATCTTGTATGTCACAAATGGAACAGTACTGTATACCTGTATGTCATTTATGTCATGATATATATCTGTATGTTGCGTCATTTATGTCATTTTAATCATGGGCCGACATAGTGAACTACCTCGTTTTTTTCACCATCTATGTTCTTCCTGTGCTCCAGGACAGTTCAGTCAGTATGTTCTTCCTGTGCTCCAGGACAGTTCATTCACTATGTTCTTCCTGTGCCCCAGGACAGTTCAGTCAGTATGTTCTTCCTGTGCTCCAGGACAGTTCAGTCAGTATGTTCTTCCTGTGCTACAGGACAGTTCAGTCAGTATGTTCTTCCTGTGCCCCAGGACAGTTCAGTCAGTATGTTCTTCCTGTGCTCCAGGACAGTTCAGTCAGTATGTTCTTCCTGTGCCCCAGGACAGTTCAGTCAGTATGTTCTTCCTGTGCTCCAGGACAGTTCAGTCAGTATGTTCTTCCTGTGCCCCAGGACAGTTCAGTCAGTATGTTCTCCCTGTGCCCCAGGACAGTTCAGTTAGTATGTTCTTCCTGTGCCCCAGGACAGTTCAGTCAGTATGTTCTTCCTGTGTCTCAGGACAGTTCAGTCAGTATGTTCTTCCTGTGCTCCAGGACAGTTCAGTCAGTATGTTCTTCCTGTGCCCCAGGACAGTTCAGTCAGTATGTTCTTCCTGTGCTCCAGGACAGTTCAGTCAGTATGTTCTTCCTGTGCCCCAGAACAGTTCAGTCAGTATGTTCTTCCTGTGCCCCAGGACAGTTCAGTCAGTATGTTCTTCCTGTGCCCCAGAACAGTTCAGTCAGTATGTTCTTCCTGTGCCCCAGAACAGTTCAGTCAGTATGTTCTTCCTGTGCCCCAGAACAGTTCAGTCAGTATGTTCTTCCTGTGCCCCAGGACAGTTCAGTCAGTATGTTCTTCCTGTGCCCCAGGACAGTTCAGTCAGTATGTTCTTCCTGTGCCCCAGGACAGTTCAGGAAGAACATACTGACTGATCTGTCCTGAGACACAGGAAGAGCATACTGACTGAACTGTCCTCAGGAAGAACATACTGACTGAACTGTCCTGGAGCACAGGAAGAACATACTGACTGAACTGTCCACAGGAAGAACATACTGCCTGAACTGTCCTGGAGCACAGGAAGAACATACTGACTGAACTGTCATCAGGAAGAACATACTGACTGAACTGTCCTGGGCCACAGGAAGAACATACTGACTGAACTTTCCTGGGGCACAGGAAGAACATACTGACTGAACTGTCCTCAGGAAGAACATACTGACTGAACTGTCCTGGGGCACAGGAAGAACATACTGACTGAACTGTCCTGGGGCACAGGAAGAACATGTGTGAATTCTTTAAATGGGTGGCTTTCCAATGGTGACAGCAATTACAACTATTCATGTTATTATTCTGCCTCCCTCCAGACCCCCCACAGCTCTCTGTCTGTGAAGAGGAGGTTCCCCCTGAACAGCAGGAGAGGAGCCCCAGTCTGAGCCAGGAGCAGCCAGAGCTCCTACAGATGAAAGAGGAACAGGAGGAACTCTGGACCAGTCAGGAGGGAGAGCAGCTTCAAAGTCTGGAGGAGGCTGATATCAAGTTCACTTTCAACCATGTCCCTGTGAAGAGTGAAGATGATGAAGCGAAACCTCAGTCCTCATGGTTTAACCAAACCCAGGACCCAGAGCTTTTACAGATTAAAGAGGAACAGGTGGAACTCTGGACCAGTCAGGAGGGAGAGCAGCTTCAAGGTCTGGAGGAGGTTGATATGAAGTTCACTTTCAACCCTGTCCCTGTGAAGAGTGAACATGATGAAGAGAAACCTCAGTCCTCATGGTTTAACCAAACCCAGACTGAGGAAAACAGAGAGACGGAGCCTCTAGCCAGCACCTCAACAGAACAGATGAAAACAGAACCTGATGGAGAGGACTGTGGATTATCAGAACCAGTCAGTAACTTAGATCCAGCTGGTGATTTAGAACCAACTACAGATGGCCAGCTCCTCTCTTCACACTGTTCTGGAACTGATACTGATGACAGTGATGATTGGCTGGAGACTAGTGAACCTCATCCTGGTTTAAACTCACTGACATCAAAGAAGACACAGAAAAACAAAGGACAGAGTTTGTCTAACAGCAACCAGTTCAAGAGCTCTGTGGTTACATCCCATGAGGTGAAATTATCAAACCAAATACCATGTGAGACCTGGAGCTGTTTAGTGTGTGGGAAATGTTTTCCTAATAGGAAAGCTGTAATGTGCCATCTTAAAGCCCATTCTAGTGACTGTGGTTTGTGTGGAAAACATTTAGAACCCACAGAGAGCTTAAAACTTCACCGTCAAACTCACAGGACATGTACTGTTTGTGGCAAGAAATGTACTGCCATTACACTCTTGGAAGAACATATGAGAAGCCACACTGGGGACAAGCCCTATAGTTGCACACTGTGTCCTAAAAGATTTAGTGTAAAATATCACCTAAAATTACATATGAGAAGCCATACTGGGGAAAAGCCCTATAGTTGCACACTGTGTCCTAAAAGATTTAGTCAAAAATCTCAAATAAAAGTACACATGAGAAGCCATACTGGGGAAAAGCCCTATAGTTGCACACTGTGTCCTAAAAGATATAGTACACAGGGAAACCTGAATAGTCACATGAGAAGCCATACTGGGGAAAAGCCCTATAGTTGCACACTGTGTCCTAAAAGATATATTACACAGGGAGACCTGAATAGACACATGAGAAGCCATACTGGGGAAAAGCCCTATAGTTGCACACTGTGATCAAATATTTGGTGCAAAACGTGACTTAAAAGTACATATCAGAACTCATACTCGGGGGAAAAAACATTTAGTCTTTTGATTGATTGAATACTTTATTTTGACACAATCGTAGGACAAAAACATTTTAAAAGACAAGACAATAACAGTGTCAACAACGCTGGTCAAAAATGGATAAAACACAATAAAGCCAAGGCTTGTTTCCATTGTGGTCCATACATGGAACATAAAAAGGCACAGAAACACAAATGGACATGTACACTAGACAGGACACATCCTAAAAATTTGTATAAAAACACCTAACCTGACAACTCATACAGTTAACGTTAGGTTATGGCTATAACCAAGTTCTGTTAGTTAGGGGTGACGCTTGGCATCACTACTGCACTCCCTCGCGTACGTGCACGCGCACTGAATAAATTCCACAAATGTACCTTTAATACCAGTATTAGTCTGACCACACCCCTCATCATCTTACCTTCATAAGCAGGTGTGTGGTCACCTGCTCTCGTCCTACCCAAGCTTTCACCACAAGGTGAGGTCAAGGGCTGCAGCGGCCGTCTGATGCCAAGCGTCACCCCTAACTAACAGAACTTGGTTATAGCCATAACCTAACGTTCTGTTCCGTTAGGGGCTCTGCTTGGCATCACTACTGCACAAAGGGAGGCCAAGCGGAGCCGCTGGCTGACAAATACACCCCGCTGACAGCCCCCCACAACCATCAGAACAGGGAGGGCCGAGCCCCCCCGACCCCCCCTAATGGAGGGCATCCCCCCTATTAGGGGCTTCACGAGAGGGCGACGGACCCGACCGTGCGAAGAGGCACTCAAGCAACCCAGCGCACAGGGTGAGCAGACCGTGGCTTGACCCCACGACTACACCCACGCACAACCCGCATGCCACCCGGGAACGAACGTAGGAAACAACCTCGTCACTGCCCCCAGAATCACTGGGTCAAGGGCAAACCCAACCCCGTGGCAAGGCCGTAGCAGCGGAGCGCGAAGGAAGACCCAGACCCACCAAAAGGACTGGACTCCCTGGAATGGGGGCCCGGAGAAGTCCATGATGCCAGCATCAAGACCCCACCAGGTGGGCACCTAGAGACCCCGCCCCCCACATCGCCAGCGCATTCGGACAAAGGCCCCTCAGGCGAGCGGGCCCTGTCCTCCCCAACAGCACACCGCCTGGAACACAGGCCCTGCAACAGGCAGACAGTATGGTCATAACACACAAAAGTTAACCAAGGAAGCAGGCAGCGCACCGGGGAAAAAGACCAGGCAACAGGCTGTCAACCCAAGCCTGGAAACTGCGGACGAGGCAGGCGCCAGAAAGGACAGCTGAAAACAGCTGCCCCGGCGGAAGGGGCGTAAACTGGCGTTGTCGCATAACCAAGCCTTTAAACAGCATGTCAGAAGCGGGATCCTTAGACCACTCGACCCCTGACAGCTGCTCACAGAAAAAGCCCATACGATCGGCAGACGTCATGAACGTGCAGGGGCACCCTCAACCGGAGAACCGGGAGTTGACACTGCAGCAACACACCAGAGAACCAACCACCCAGGCATCACCCCATGCAATGGTTGGTCCCATAACCCCCAGGAAAGAAACCCCAAAACACATCTGCGGCACCGCCGCAGCCCGCGTTCTGGTTTCCAACAGGGCTATCCCGGGCCTACGGGTCAACGAGCATCACCCCGGACCGGGCCCGGTGATACGGGGAGCACAGGGTCCCCCGAGGAGGTTAAAACCACCCCAACAGGCCCCTCAGCGTCAAACGCAAGAGAAGAGCGTAAAAAATGGAAGACCAGCCCCAGCACCCCGCACTCGGTATTCCCAGGAGGTCACCCAACCAAGTACCAACCAAGACCAACCCGCACAGCGGCCGAGATCCGACGAGATCGGACGCGTACAGGTCGGCACGGCCGTAAGCCATTACGACAGTGCAGAATACAACGCACCTAACAAGGGTCCCATAACGCTCAACCCTGTGACACCCGGATCGACCCAGCATTTTTCCCCCTGAAAAAACCCCAAGTCCCTCAGGGTACCAGAACAGCAGATCTGCATCCCCAGCGGACAACGGGTGCAACTGGACTGGACCAGCGCGACCAGAACCAGTCCCGTGCCCTAATCACGCCGACCTGCCAACCCCAGGAGAAGGGGCAGATATGCGTGTTTGATCCCAACATAAAAAAGAAGGCGCCACCCAGACGTGTCGGTATGAACCGCGCCCGGTGGCCCACCCCTAGGGCGTGAGACCCTTCCCCATATGTCCAGACCCATTCCGTCATCATCCCCTGACATGAATGGGAACCCATCGACAACACACAGGGTGTCGGAAGAGGAAAAAAACCCCATCCCAATTGCTCCATAAAAACGCTGTTTCACCCAAGCAATCAAGGCGCGCTAGTCAGCCAATGGCCCAAAAGCACATCCTGAGCCAGCACTATGTGTGCGTTTGGACATACCCACATCAACAACAGGTCGTTTAGACCACCATATTGAATCCCCAAGACGCCCAGGGAAACGACAAGAGGGGCGAGATGCAATCAACTCCATGAATGAATGAATGAAAAAATGTACCCAACAGACTGCAGAAAAGGGTACAACCCAGTACGGCAATACACACAACAGGTTAAGGGGAGGCAGACCTGAGAAAGACGTTTAGTCTTGTTACCATCAGGGACCCTCATTTCCAATCCATCAAAACACATTCAACTCTTTATACAAATAAAGAAAAGGCATCACCCGTATGACCCAATCTGCACAGCTGGGAGTAAAAAACCCTGTTTTTCACATGATTTCAATCCAGTCACTCCTTTTAATCAGAGTGTAAGACCAGACCCTCCCAGAAACACCTTCCCACATGAGACCACGGTCAAGAAAAAAGATATGTAAACTGTGAGACACGTGACCAAAAGACTCAAGTTTGACACATAAACCGGGCGCAGCAGGCCTGTGAGCCCTGCGCCCAACCTCGACATCTTTAAGACACCAGCTCATGGAAGGCGTCGCCATAGCAACAACGCTACAACGGGCGGGGAAAACCTACCGGATCCTGTCATGTAACAGGAGTCGGTAGAATACCCCTCCCCCCCCCCCTGTCAAGCACTGGCTTGGCCCTGACTGGCTCAGCAGAAAAGATCAAAAATCCCCTAAACCAATCAAGTGGGGAAGGAGGGGTTTATTCGACACCCCCTCCCGAAACACACCCTTTATCCCTACACACAGAAAAACAACCGTAGCCATCTTGAAAAACCTCCGGTAGAAAACAAAGCATAGCGAAGCTAATACAATGCCCGCTACCCACAAAAAAGTGTAAAAGGTTTTACAACAAAACACAAGTCGCTTGTGCGTGAATCCTATACCCGTTGCCTATGTCATACATAGGAAAAACACGCTGAACGAGAGTAAGCGGCTAAGCCGTGAAATGTGTGCGTACGAGTATTACTGCAACTAAACAACACAGCATTGTGAAAACACATATACTTAGTCAAAGCAATGGAATAACACCAGTTCTAGCTGCACGTGGAGCATCAAGCTAAATAGAACCTATTACCGAGTGTACGTTGCAGACCTTGCTTAACCTCGTAATCACAACACAACTCACCCCACAACGTAAAAAAGGGCAGATTCATATATACACAGCCCCACCATATGATTTGTTTGAAGAAACACACAGTTTGTTCGGCCAAAACACAGTCCCCCTCCGTCGGGGAACTTTCTTTATTATTACTAATTAAATAATGTGTAAGGCACAAAATCACAGAGGGGCCGGGGAGGGTGTAGGGGAGGGGACACAGAGGGGAAAAAGTCACTCTTAACGGCGTCTGCCACCTCGCGCCGCTCGAGTCTTGCCACCCCGGGGAGCCCCGGAGGGACGGTAGGTTACAGTCTGCTGGACACGACGTTCCCTACCGTCTCCTCCGGTCTGGGATGGGCCGGCAGTGGCAGAAGCGCCGTCTCGTCCCCTGGCCCTCTTGGCAGGGCCAGCAGCGGCGGCGGAGGCAGTGGTAGCGGCGACGGAGACAGCTCGACGTTGCGGAAGCCTTCTGCCTCCACCGGCAAGGACGGGAGGCGGAAAATGGGGTTGGAGGATGGATCTCTCCTCTGCCATCTCTCTGCACGTTGAGGTCATCAACCGCAGGGCCTTCCCGATCAGGCCAGCGTCGGAGAGGGCGGCCGTCAGAAGAGGAGCTCTCTTCTCTGGCACACGGGCCTGCTCCAGCCAAAGGTGACGCTGGCCCAGGGTGGCCAGGGCGCGCACTTTCCCCATGGCTATGGCCAGCACCTGGGAAAGATGCAGGACAGCTCCCGCAGCCTGGGTGATCTGATCGCATTTCACCTCGGTCAGATCCGTGCCGCCCGTCATTATCCCCGATACAAATCTAGCCAGGTGGGCGATGTTAGACGCCGCAGCCAGCGATTGTGTACCAGCGATAAATGACTGGTCACCCCAATAAGCCAATCGCCTAGCCGATTTCCCCTGGAGGACCGGCTTGCACAGTGGCTCCCACACCATATCCGGACAGAGGAGCGCGGCCATCGGACTGTCAAGCCGAGGCACGCCCTCCCCCATACCTTTGACCAACCCTGCTACCCGCGTAACCGGTACGTAGGTAGGAGTTAGTCCCATGATGTTGGCCACCGCCTGACCCCGACGAACATAGGCCCCCATCGATGGGAAAAATGGGTAGACAACGTCCACCCCTCTCACTGGGGGACGCTGCCAGGGATGGCCTATGAGGTCATCAGGGACAGGTGCAGGCAATGGCAGCGGCAGCAGCACACCGTTTGCGGTAGCGGCTACCGCCATGAGCTCGGGAAACAAGGCCCGCAGTTCCCCCTGCGAACCTTCCTCCACCGACCCCGCATCCCTCACATACAGCAGGCTGCGACTGGTCAAGGAGCCACAATCCGATGCGGCCGACAATAGGGCATCCTGCCGCTGAGGCCAAGGTGGTTCCTCGACATCCTCGAACAGGGCGCCCCATGGAGCCATTTCCCCCCCCCTCCGGGGTCTCCTGAGGAGGGATACTCTCCTCCACGGGGCCATCAAACAAAAATCCATCCGCCTCGTCCATGAAGTCCTCAGTCTCCATCGGAAATCCCGAGCCGGACGCATCTTCGCTGGTCTCCAGCAGCTCCCCAAACCCAGGCCGTTCGCGTCTGCACGCCACCATCTTGCGACGCGAGCGAGCAGACGCGAAAAGTTTGCGTCGCAAATCCTCCGGCTCCAGAACAACCCCCCGTTCACCAACGGGCGATTCCCCAGAACCAGAGGAACCAGAGTCGAGATCAGGCCATCGCCGGAGCGACGGCACCGACCCCTCGGCTCTTCGGTGAGGAAAACTATCCACCGGCAGTCTCCCGGGCTGGGTCGGCAACCACGAGAGTGGCAACAGCCCAGCACCGAGGCGCACAACGGAGGCGGGAATGGAGAACCGGTGGTGAAGAGTAGGTCTAGCGGGTCTACTCTCCGCGGAATACATTATGACCCAAACCTTTTCTTGTACAACGAAAGTGAGAGAAGAAAAGATTAAGCACAATGTAAACCAGTCACAACTCTTTTCAACTAACAACACGTCAAGTGGGGTACTACCGAGGCACTTCCTTGTGGTGAAAGCGAGAAGGAGGAGAGCAGGTGACCACACACCTGCTTATGAAGGTAAGCTGATGAGGGGTGTGGTCAGACTAATACTGGTATTAAAGGTACATTTGTGGAATTTATTCAGTGCGCGTGCACGTACGCGAGGGAGTGCAGTAGTGATGCCAAGCAGAGCCCCTAACGGAACAGAACTAATGTTAAAAGAAAATCCGCAAACCCTTAAAAGCAACTCATGATAAAAGAAATAAAAGCCAAGTTATGATAAAAGAGATAAAAAACATTTTAAGACCAATTTGAGTTGCTGCTGAGCCATGTTTTTAGGGCGGATTTAAATCCGAGAGGGGAGTTCAGGAGTTTTATGAATGTTGGCAGGGCATTCCACATTACCGTAGCCGAGTAAAAAAATGCATCTTTCCCCATGCATGTCCTGACTCTCGGCGGGACCAGGTCCGTGGGGCTTCCTCTTGTGGCGTGTTTGTGGACATCTCCTACTTTATTAAAATAATTTACTAGGTACTTGGGGACCGTTTCTTTCAGTACTTTAAAAACCAGTAGCATTTTAAGCTGGTGTACCCTTTCTTCAACCCTAAGCCATCCCAGACTGCTAAAGTGGGCTGGCGTTAGGTGAGTTCTAAAGTGAAGGTTGTGCAGGAGTCTCACTAGTTTGTTTTTGGGAGGTCTGGAGCTTTGTCTTCATTTGTTTTGATATGTTGCTGTACCATGAAGTGCAAGCATAGTCAAAGTGACATTGGATGAGGGCTCCAGCTAGGGTCCTCAGAGCGTTTCTATTTATTTATTTTTTACGAGGAAATTCTAAATAAAGATTTGGTTTTTTGATTGACCTTAGTAATAACTTTTTGTGCCATTTTTTCGTTAGAAAGTTTTGTTATTTAAAATAAAGCCCAGGTAGGTGACCTCCTCTTTATCCTCAATAATGTTTCCACCTACTCTAATTTTAAAACCCTGGGATTTCTTTAGGTTGGCGTTTGACCCAAAGAGTATGGCCTCTGTTTTTCCCAGATGTAGAGACAATTTATTGTCACTGAGCCAAGAGCAGATCTTTTTCATTTCACTGCTCAGGACACTTTCCACTTTAGACTTATCCCTGTCAGAGACCAGGAGTGCCGAGTCGTCAGCAAACAGGAACAGGTTGCAATCGCATGCCGATTTCATGTCATTAATATATATTAAAAACAGTTGAGGCCCCAAAATGCTTCCTTGGGGGACCCCACATGTCACTGGAAGGGACGAGGACAAGGTGCCATTGATGTCTACCACCTGTTTTCTTCCCTCCAGGTAGGACTTGACCCATTTGGCTGACTTGCTATCAAAGCCTATCGCTCTCAATTTTTCTAGTAGGATGGAGTGGTTGACCGTGTCAAACGCCTTTTGCAGGTCCAACATTACCATCCCGCAGTAGTTCCCCTTGTCCATCTCCCGTTTTATATAATCGGTCAGGTACAGTAAACAGGTGTCAGTGGAGTGTGATTTTCTGAAACCTGATTGGAACTGGTACAGTAGTCTATGTTCAGTCAGGTAGTTGTCTATCTGCTCATATACCAGCCTCTCAATTACCTTTGATATGGAACAAAGGATAGAAACGGGGCGGTAGTTACCTGGATCCAGTTTGTTTCCTTTTTTAAATAGAGGGGTTACCCTAGCAAGCTTGAGTTCTTGCGGGATGTGACCCTGGTTGATGGAGAGGTTGGTGATATGGGCTACAATGGGAGCTATGATGGAAGCAGAGTCTCTGAGAAATCTGGTGGGAATATTGTCATGGCCTGTGGGTTTTGTTGGCTGCAGCATACTGAGCTTTTTCATAACCTCTTCAGTAGGTACTTCAGTCAATTTAAAATCATTTTCACGTACACCCAGTTCCTTATAAAAGGCCTGGATGTGCTGTATGCCATATCGGCCAGAGTGGATCGGCAGTTTGTTCACCAAAGTGGTAGCAACAGTTGTGAAGAAGGTGTTTAAACAATTTGCCACACTCAATTTGTCAGAGATGATCGTGTTATCTATTTTCAGGTTGAGATTTGTGGTTTTAGTCTTGAGTCTATTATTGTGACCCAGTGTTTTTAAAGACTTCCACAGTTTTTGAGGATTATTTTTATTTTCCTCAATTTTTTCGTTAAAATAGTTCAGTTTTGCTTTTTTGATCATATTGGTTACTCCATTTCTTAGTGTTTTACAGGTCTCAAAGACCTGTAATAAAGTATTCAATCAAACCTTTCCCATCTTTACTCAATGGCACCAGCGTTATTGACCATTTTAGCGATGTTTGCGGACCCATTGTGTGTTCTGTATTATAGCTATGGAGACAATAGTATGGCTCATTTGACAGGCATTGTTTATAGTCCAAGACTGACTAACCAGTTAATTTCTACATACTTTAGTTTCTACGCTATTCCATGCAAATTATTATTTTTATTTTTTTACAGTGCAATAAAATAGTTCTGGATTACTGTTCAACAGTTCAAAGTCGTCTTTACCTTCTCTGTTTGGTATCCACAGTTTAAAACTTGACAGTCTTCCCTCCTGTCTTATACCCACTTTGACCCTTCGAACCTCCCTCTCAGAGTGCAGTTCCCTCTCTCAGGGTGCAGTTCCCTCTCTCAGAGTGCAGTTCCCTCTCTCAGGGTGCAGTTCCCTCTCAGGGTGCAGTTCTAGGCCTGGTTCCTACACAGTTTTAAAGCCTGACAGTCTCTTGTTTGATACCCACACAGTTTAATACCTGACAGTTTTGAACCTGTAATAAAAAGCAATAGACAGAGTAAAATAATACAGTGCAATAATAGAATAGTAGAATAGAATAGATAGTAAAATTATGCAATAGAATGGACATAGTAAAATAGTGCTACAGTACAATCAACATAATGAATAAAGGAAGATCCGGTCAGTTTGTTGTAGGCCTCAGTGTGCCATGTATGATTGATTGATTGATTGAAAACTTTATTAACAGATTGCAGAATGGGTACAATACAGTACAGCTCAATACACATAATTGTTAAGGGGATGCAGACCAGAGAAAGACTTTCATCTTGTTTACATCAGGGTCCCCCATTTTCAATTCATCATAACATATATGATGAATGTAAATATATGACATACACAAGATACAGATAGACAGTACTGCTACATCTATACATTTATGACATACCAGATTTACAAATACAGTACTGTTTGTGATACAAAAAGAGTCTAAAAAAGAGAGTATATACATTTGACATAGAAACTGTACATTGGAGGAGGTTGGGTAGGTGGGGGGGGGGGAACTGTACATTGGAGGTGGGTGGGGGAAACTGTACAAGCAAAACTGTACATTGGAATATCGACTAAACCTTACTTGGTCCCAAGAAGAGGGTCTTGTGTATTATTGGGTTAGGACATTTACTGTACATTGGAGGGGGTTGGGTTTAGACATTTACAGGGGCCAGTTTCCAACTGCAATCTCCCGTAGGTGCTCTTTGAAAGTGGGTAGTGATTCACATTTCTTTACAGCTTTGGGTAGGGCGTTCCACATTGATGTGGCATAATTGCGAAAGGTGTTTAGTCCCTTGTTTGAGCCGAATCTGGGTTTGACATGATTTGTGGAGCTCCCTCTGGTGTTGTGATCGTGGCATTCACTGGCCTTTGGGAAGTATTTTGACATGTACATGGGTACTTTAGTCATGTAGTGTATCTTGTAGACCAGGCCCATTGCAAGTTGCTGTACTCTGTCGTCTACTCTAAGCCATCCTAGGTTGTCAAAGTGGGCAGGGGTGAGGTGGGTTCTATGAGTAAGGTCAAGCAGTAGTCTGACCAGTTTGTATCCCTGCCCTGCATAGAATGTTCCTCCTGAGCAACGGCAGAAGGATCCGCCCCTTGCTGACAAATGAAGCCACCCAACTCCTCGTCCAATCAACACGTCTCGCCTCCCTCGACTACTGCAATGGGGTTACGTTAGGGGTTAAGTGTCTTGCTCAAGGACACTTCGACACGCTGCCCGGGAGAAGGGGAATCGAACTGGGAACCTCCAGATTACCAGATGACTGCTCTACCTCCCGAGCCACTGATTAGTATTAGTGCTAATCAGATGTATGTACAGAGTTGTAGTATTAAGTATTAATATGTACAGTGATACAGGTATAAAGACACTATGGTAGTAAGTCATACTGGCCAGCAGCATAACTAGTAAGAGTAGGTAAGAGATATGTACAGATATACATATAGTAACTAGTAGGGGTGTAACGGTACACAAAAACCACGGTTCGGTACATACCTCGGTTTTGAAGTCACGGTTCGGTACGGGTTTTCGGTACAGTGGGGGAAAGTTTGGCTTTCCATGTTCCACTCAGGGGTGATGTAGTGTGCAGTAACTAATTGTACTTGTAGGGCTGTCAACAAATATTCTATATTGAAATTAATAATCGACTTGTAAAGAAAAGAAAAAAATTATAATTATTATATTAGATTGTGAAAAAACAGCCCCCAGTGGGCAGTCGTTATTGGTTAAACATACCGTTGTATTCGTTCGGTACACAGCCGTTCGGTACGGTATGGTACACACTGAAACGGTTCGGTGCGGATACGTGTACCTTTACACCCCTAGTGTGCCTTAGAGAGAGAGAGAGTGTTTTGGTGAATTTCCCCATCAGATACCCCTACATAGTCAAGCATAGATAGAATGGTGAACTTTGACATACAATTATATTTTTTCTATCAATGTTCCAGGCTATTTAACTTAATTAATTGTTGGAGGAGAGCTTTAGACTTTAGAGCTTTAGACATTATTTCAGAAGCAATAATAATAATAATTAATAATTGTTTTCCATCTACAAGTCAAACTCAAGAATCTATGCACATACAGTGTACATCTAAAATGTATGTGGTCAAATACATTTACAGATCCGACCATTAATCTGAGAATTCAAGCCACTCATTCATATTACACACGGTAGTATTTCAAGGCACCTGCAGATGGCGCTCTGGCACCATTGTTAAGAATGACGATTCAGACAAGATTCTGACCATATTATCAAGGTGCTGTGAAAGTGTCCCTCTGATAGGGTTTACGAACCACTGAAGAAGGAACGGAACTCATGACCCCTTGTGAAATCACTGGCAGGAACGGCCTGGAGAGGCCAACCGGTAACCAAAAGGTCGCCGGTTCGATCCCCGGCACCCACATGAGTGTGTATTCCAGCTGTGAGCTGGTGACTGAAGGGTGGGTGGTGTTATATCTACGGTAACCACCATCTGTGAAGGAGAGACTCCTTCATACACCCACGTTCTCTTATAAATGTTAATGTAGATTGTTTGAGCACGTTTGTAGGCTACATCTGGTCTATATTTCACTATTCATGTGTCACAATAATCCAGCGCTACATTCATTTCAAACGTCTTGTTTGTCAGGAGTTAATTGATGCAGGTGCTCTTGATTAGTTGATCAACCAATCCTTGATTTAAAACCAGGCGTGCTTTTTGCATATACCTACCTGCCAAGGGGTGTTTGTAACTTGCTTTCTATGGACATTAAAGACTATATTAGTGTAGGAATGCTTCTCATTGTGTTTTGAAGCCTTTCAGTGCCCTTGGCCCTGTGGGTAGGGTGACCAGATGCAAAAAGTCCAAAAGCAGGACAACAGTAAGATTTTGGTGGAACAAAGTGGGACAGATAGATAATGTAATTGTTTTTATTAGAATAACATGGTCTTCACCGAATAGATAAAGGTTAAATCAAAATAAATACAAATTAAATACAGAATTATATCTCTCCACATTCATCTTGGCACTGGCAGCCGGCTTGTTACCACCTAACATCTGTTTTAAATATTCAAACTTTCAGACCAATGTTTTTTTTTGCTTCGAAAAGAGGGACATCCTCTCAATATTTGGGACATTGGGTAAAATGGTGGGACAGTACAACCAAAAGGGGGACACCTGGTCACCCTACCTGTGGGTGATGCTGTGCTATCTGGAATAATTTTTTTTAGAGAATGTGTGCCTAGGATGGATATGAAGAAAGACCATTTTCCAATGGTAAATGGACTGCATTTTTATATAACAGCTTTTTTCCCAAAGCGCTTTACAACTTATGCCTCACATTCACCCGTTCACACACTGACGGCAGAGGCGACCATGCAAGGTGCCAACCTGCTCATCGGGAGCAGTTAGGGGTTAAAGTGTCTCGCTCCTCGACACGCTGCCCGGGAGGAGCCGGAATCTAACCAGGAACCTTCTGATTACCAAAGTGTACAAAAGTGACTACATTTTCGTAATTTCTTTGGATAATGGATCGGTACTCAGAATTGATGGATACTGAAGGGCTTAATTGACCTATCTCAAAGTCCACCCTCTTTTCTTGGGGTTTGAGATGGGTCAGTTGGTATCGGCGATGAAAAGGTCTTATCATCTTCCTATTTAACTCTGCTGTGAGAATCCACCCTGAACTTAATTCAAACATTATCCCTTTAATCTTTAATAAACATGGGAAAGTCTCACTCGGAAGGTAAAAATGAAAGCTACACTCATTACCAGCGGAGCAGCGCCAAAGGGTGTCTCTCTCATCTCTCATCACACATAAGATTCTTTGATTCAAAGGTTCTTTGGGTTCTAGTTTTAAAGCCCCAATTCCTGATTTGTGGAGAAACGGCGGCCCCTGTACATTTCTGCCCCAGTTTTTGTTTTGTTATTGTACACATTTCAGAGCTGGAGGAATTACAATTGTCATCCACACGATGAAAGTGAGAGAACACGCGCAAGGAGAGCATATCTAAAGACAAAGTGAGCTAAGGTACCCATTTGTGATAATGATTGGCAACACAATTATTTTGTGACTATATTGGCAATAAACGGTTAGCCAGTACCTCCTCTGGCAGACAGGTGGAGACATTTTGCAATATGTGTTTGTTGTTTGACCAACAATCAGATATTGGGGCTTTTAACTATTATTAAGATATTGATGAAACTATTGAAGATGATTGGAATGACTAAATGCTGTGCAGATTCTGTTTAAAGATGGGAGTTTCCCTTTGAAAGGGAGGAATGTATACATGAAAACATGTTTTCAATACTGCAAATGATAAGACTGATAGAAGTGAACCTTGCCTCTCTGGTTTTACATACAGTAGCCTACTGCAGAATACTGGCTTGAAATAAACTCTTGATTTTCAACTTTCTCAATTCCATTTTTCTAAGAGTGATAACGGATAGTGCAACATCTGCGTATTACCCAGTGTGTATGTTCTGACATTATATGGCATTAACAGGCCTCAGGAGTTTGTAAATGCAGGGGTTCGGCCTACAGTATGCCCAGATATTGACTTCCAGTTCCTAAGTGTTTTCTCTGTGGAGAAACAGAATCGACATTCTAGATAATCATCCCTGTCCTGGTATGTGGTTAAAGGGGCACTTCACCAAAAAACAATGCAGATTTATTTTGCACATAATCTCACGCACATCCAAAAGCCCTCAACAGTGTTGCACACATTAATTTAGCTTGACAGTTATTGAGAGTAAATGAGGTTGAATGTGGCCACCAGTGATGTCATCGGGCACATTGAATCCTTGTGTTGTGTTAATTACAGCTCTATGAAGTTATGTACAGAAATAGCAATACATTGTCTTATAGGGACTGCTACTGTACCTTATACCATTTTATTGAGCTGTACTATATTATAATATAATATATATATATATATAATATATATATATTTTTAAAGGGGCATTTCACTGAAAACCAAAGCTGATTTATTACACAAATTACTTTTTGTCTGACAGTAAGAGCTTGAATTTGTCCTCCAGTGATGTCAATGGAGAGCACTGAATCTTTGTGTTAAATACAGCTCAATTCAATTATGTAAATAAAATATTATTATAACCTAGAACTATGTGGATGGATAATGTTAGTAAAATATAGTTTTAAAGTTTTATTTATTTAGCACATTTCATGTAGAGCAATGCAATGCACTTTACAAACATCACAATAAGGTCCAAGAAAGATCAGTGATGATACATAAATGGCTGTCAAAGTTAACGCGTTAACGCACAATTATTTTAACGCCACAATTTTTTTAACGCAACATTAACGTAATTTTTTTTTTTAATTTGATTTGATTATTGATACTCTCATTGAGAGAGAGAGGGGGGGTGAGAGAGATGAGGAAGGGGCAAGAGAGAAAGAGAGCTGGGAGAGTGTGTGTGAGATAGAGAGAGTGTGAGTCCTCAGTCCTTGTGTGATTAATTGCGAATATTTTCATGTTGAGATAGATTGTGGATGAATATGCAAAGAAAGGTACACCATACAAATGTTCATGCTTTATTTGTTTTAAACAAGACGGTTTAGAAATGGGCAATGGGAAAATACATTGCGTTTCCAAGATGGTGGACCGGCCGGAAACAGCAATGATGTAACCACACCCATAGATATATATAGAACACTAGATAGCTTACCCGCGCTGCTGGCCAATGGAGAGCGACGTCACTGAACCGCCGCCATCTTGCCCAGGTCAGCCTTGAGTGGGAGTGAGTGAGCTGCACAGACAAAAATACTCATAACTCGCTGAAATATTGACGGTTTACAAACGGTTTGGTTTATTACAAGCATTATTCCACCAAAACACTCTCCAACAGCCTAGGACAACTCTCCACCCACCTCAAACCCCACGTCAAGAGCCTGGGTGTAATCTTTGACCCAGAGCTCAAATTCGACCGGCAGGTAAATGCCGTAGTCAAATCATGCTTCTTTCAACTCCGCAACATCAGTAAAATTAAACCAATCCTCTCACCCGTTGACCTGGAAACGGTAGTCAATGCATTCATAACCTCACGCCTAGGTTAGGTTCCTTACCGGTACCAGAAAGAGAGAGCACATCACACCAGTCCTAGCCTCCCTACACTGGCTCCTAGTCCCATTTAGAATAGACTTTAAAATCCTCCTCCTCACCTTTAAAGCACTATCGGGTGCAGCACCCTTATACATCACCGAACTCATCACCCCCTACGCAGCACCCAGGTCACTAAGATCCTCCAACCAGGCTCGGCTGGTCCCCCCCCGCACCAGACTCAAAAAGAGAGGCGATCGCTCCTTCAAGGCCGTGGCCCCCAAGCTATGGAACCAGCTTCCCCTGGAGATCCGATCTGCCCCCTCACTGGAGACATTTAAGGCCCGTCTAAAAACCCACTTCTATTCCCTGGCCTTCAATAAACCCTGATTCTCCCACACCCTAACTCACACACTCCCATGTAATTTTATCCTGCCCCCTCCCTCTTGTATCTCTTATTATGCTCCTCTGTCCCCTGTGTGCTACTGTACTTTGTGTTCCCCTATTCGTGTGTTGTCTTACTGTCCTACTCTCTGAATGTACTGTCTTGTCCTGCTGTGCCTTTTTATATTTTTGTATTTGTGTATTTTATATTAGGACATTGATTTTAAGCTCTGATTGTACAGCACTTTGGTTGGCTCTTGGGCTTTTAAACGTGCTATATAAATAAATTACTTGACTTGACTTGACTATTAACTTGGCTATGATTCAAGCGGTTTGTAAAAAAAAACATCTTTAAAATTAAATTTTTTTATAAGTATGCGGTATCATAACTACATCTTTGATGTTTATAGCAAACCAACCCGTTTGTAAATCCGTCAATATTTCAGCGAGTTAAGAGTATTTTTGTCTGTGCAGCTCACTCACTCTCACTCAAGGCTGACCTGGGCAAGATGGCGGCGGTTCAGTGACGCTGGTGACTCCGCCTTAAGCTATCTAGTGTTCTATATATATCTATGACTACACCTCCCTATTCAAGCCGATAGGAAGCTGTCGTAAATTAAATTTATCAAAATGACCTGTATAAGCATTACAGGAGGGATCAAAATCATCTAGCGGTTTTTGGGAAAGGCCATAGGAGAATTCAGTCAAAGGCTAACAGTGCAACCCTTCACCCTTCACCTAGCAGCTATAGGAAAAAGCCCAGAGTACCATAAAAATAAGAACAGATCAAATGGCAAACAAATGAAACCTCTTTCCCCACACAACAAAGTGGGATGGAGGGCCCAATACTTAACTTTAAGTCAGGCCTGAAGGCCGGCACCAGAGTTCTGTTTACTTTAGCTAAACAGTCCAAACAGACCTTTCTGGAATACCCACTGTTAGGTTGAGTGGGTACTATATTTCCATCTGTATGAGGGTCGAATTCAGGGACACTTGGGTAAATCATTCGAAAAGGAAACTAGTTCACATCCCCTCTGTAAGGTCACCTTGTAACGAGCCGAAAATAGTCATGTCACTTCCTTATTGGTCAGGGAACCCAGTTCTTTCGTGTTAAGCCAATTAGAACAGGTACAGGAGTCTCCGTTCTGTGACATCACGGGGCAGAGACTCGACCACTGGGCGGGGTTTGGGTGATTCCTATATTTACCACAGGTTGAGAGACATGAAAAAAACGCACGGAGACCAGCAGACCACGTCGACGCACGGAGAGCATCATCTTGAGACGACCCCCAAAACCTACGCTGAAAACCTATCCAATCGAGACGTGCTGCAGATGCTTTTAGACAATAGAAAAGTTGGCGAGAACTTTAAGCTGTGTGGATCTTCCAATAAACGACGGCCAGACTGTCTTTGTACCGTTAGCGCCTGGCTCCGACTCCAAATCATTTATAAGACAATTGAACAGAACGTGTGAGTACAACAGCAGAGATACTATAGAAATCCACTATACGATCCTAAGACTTTAGTAGATAGATTCATTGAAAATACACGTCAATCTGGAGCCGTTTTCCCGAGCTGGAAAATCCACTATACCATCCTTCGAAGACAAGATCTCTCGGTGAGCAGAGCAACAACGTTTTCAACGACTGTCTACACTCTACGGACATCCAAACGACGGCGGAGAATAACGGTAAGTTGCACCAAGGGAGATGAATTTAGGAGGGTGGAATTTGGGCAGCTGTGAATCGTGGGTTGTAACGGAGCGAATAATGACATCAGAGCGGCCGAGATTTGGTTCCAGTTCTCACAAGACTGGACTGGTATCGGCCGTTGTGATGAAGAGTTAAACGCTGGGGACAGAGGAGAAGACGCGGGCAGTTGGAACAGGACACAATCATAAATGTAATAGACTAGATTGTGTTCGTTCGGCCGCGTCGTCAAAGAGGTTGTTGCTTTTTCCGTGCCATCATTCGCGGACTTCACTCTTAGAATCGGCACGTATAAACAGACGAGTTTAAAAAGACGTTTTCATACAGATCTGTTATATGGTGATCCGACGCAATCTGCTTATAGAATTCGCCTATTAGTGCGAATTCTTAAGGAGGCATTCGGTCGATTGGGGGAGAGACGAATGGAGCTCCTAAAAACGACGCTGGATGTGAAGATTGAGAGGTTGAGAAGAGGGGTGATGGGGGAGAAAAGTAACCCTTGATATAAAGCACTTGTGCACTGGGGGGTTATAAAGATCTGCGCTTATGTTCGAACAAAAAAACTGCACTTAGAAGCGATGAGGCAGTATATAAGGACTTTGGTATGTAACAATGTATATATGTTGTTTAGATGAAATAGGATGACACATGCATGGTATCATGGCTATAATCAAACGTACGTCATCATAACGCTAAACGTCGCGGATTACTATATTACAACCAATACGGAATAAAGCCGTTATATACCCGGGAAGCTACTGCTATACAAAGCAGGGCTAATACATGCTAAGCTACGTTGCAAGCTAACGGGGAATGCTTGGGGCTAATAATGTTTAGTACGACTGATGTGTTGAGATGACGGAACTTATAGCTTCATCCATGGTGGCTGAAAGGCTACCAAATGATGCTGCATGATGTACAAGGTTAACCAGTGCTAAGAATGATTATGTTGCTGAATGGAAGTATGAGTGTAACTGTGTGGATGAGAGAGGATGTGTGTGAATGAGTCTGCTAGAGGTTATGGAGTGGATGCCGGTATTTTTTGTATCATTATGATAACTCTAGGGACGGGTACGGCCGCGGGGACACCATAGCACTGTCCGCAAGAACGTCGTACATACCGTATGGACGCTGCGTTGCGATATCGAATGAATTGAGTGAATGGCGAGTGAGATGGAACCAAAAGGATGTGTCACGTTATTTGAATTTTTTTTAAATCAGTGGTAATGAGGTCGTGGTTTAATGTGGTAAAGATCAAAGAAAGCAGGGTTCTTCTTCTGCTTCGAGGAATAAATGGCAGATCGCGGCCACCACTGATGACGTCACTAGGAGCATCTGCTTGGTGGGGGCCTAGAGGGGGTGCGTTAGATTTGAAATACGGGGCTGGATCGGGAGCGTTAGATTTAGAATACGGAGCCGGCCGGGGCCGGACGGGCGTGCAAACGAGAAAATGATACTGTAAGGTTTATGAACGAATGCTTAATAAATTTAAAATTATGTTATAAAGTATGACTGGGTTGTGCAAAACGTCGCAATGTGTTGTGCTGCTCAAATCAACAGGATAGTGGGCCGTATAGGAAACGCTATTGTAAGGGGCTAGGCTAAGCTAACTAGCCGTGCTAGGCTGATCGAGCGATAGCAACATTGAGCTAAGCTAATGGGGCAAACGGTATTAAGCTAATGGGGTTAGCAGTGGACAGCAAACTATGCTAAAAATGCTAAGCTAACTATGCTAACATGCTAAAGCTAACTATGCTAACATGCTAAAGCTACCTGTGCTAACAATGTTGCATGCTGGGAGTCTCGGGGAATATCGCGTGGTACTATTTTGGCTGACAGCGAGACCTTGTGTGTGTAAACGTGACGTAAGCATGTGGCGACGTCTCGCGGGAAGCCATCCTTAATGGCGGACTACGATTCGGTACAGGGAATTCTGGGAATTGGGGTTAGAATTGAGTGGGCACGTGGGCTGGCGTGGTGGAGGTGTGGCTGCGTAATGACGCACGTATTGTTAGTGGGATGGGGGCGCCTCCTGCAGGATGCTGGGGGACTGTGGTGCAATAGGGGTGATGTGCGAAAAAGGGCAGCAGGGGGCGATATTGTCTTAGAAAACATTATAAGCCTATTGTTTCCACAAGTCCCCCTGGTATAATGTGCGGGGTGCTCTCAAATCTCTCGCCCTGGTGGGCTCCCTCAAGAAACCCCCCCTCCCTCTCTCCTCTCCTCTCCTCTCCTCTCCTCTCCTCTCCTCTCCTCTCCTCTCCTCTCCTCTCCTCTCCTCTCCATCCCTCCTTTCCTCTCCCTCCCTCCTTCCCTCTCCCCCCCTCTCCTCTCCTCTCCTCTCCCCTCCTCTCCTCTCCCTCCCTCCTTCCCTCTCCCCCCCTTTCCTTTCCTCTCCTCTCCTCTCCTCTCCCCTCCTCTCCTCCCTCCCTCCCTCCCTCCCTCCCTCCCTCCCTCCCTCCCTCCCTCCCTCCCTCCCTCCCTCCCTCCCTCCCTCCCTCCCTCCCTCCCTCCCTCCCCCCCCCCCCCCCCCGCCCCCCTCCGCTCCATCCCTGTCTCCCAGCTTGACTTTGTGAGATGACAGGTGCGCAAAGGGAGTTTTGTTGTTGCCTTTATGGTGGGCTTGGAGTATTGGTTATATTAATATAGTGTTACTTGCTAAAATAGGATTACATAAGGATAAATAGAATATTCATGGTCATTCTTTTGGTCTGATTAAAGTTAAGGTTGATTTAGACGGTTTTGGTAATAGTTAATGTTGCATTGTGTGTGCCCCCCCCCCCCCCCCCCCCCCCCCCCTTCCTCCCCTTAGTCCCTGTATCCCTGTATCCCTCCCTCCTTTTTTCTTTTCCCTTCGCCCCCCCTCTGTCTCTCCTTGTATTTCGCCCTGTGGTTCTCCATCCCTAGATTGCGGCGTGTGTTGTGGGCATTTGGTTGTGGGTTTATTTGAACTGCGTTGTTATTGTGTATGTGAAGTGGGTACCGGATGGGCGCTGGCCTGTCTAGGTGCAGGTGGTGGTAGGTTGAGTTGTGATATTCCTTGGTGGGAAGCTTGGGGTGTTTCCGTTCAGGTTCGAAACTGAAGGGAGGACGCTTTGGGCTGTAGGTTGGCGGTTCTTTGTGTATTCAGGGAGCTGGGTGAATATTGCGGTGGCATAGTGCGGGTGTCCGTGAATTTATTAACGTGGCCAGCTGTACTATGTGTCGGTCAGGGTTTTAGTGATCTAAGTTGCTAAAAGTTTATTGTTTTCCCTGATTGGTGGTTGGTAGCAGTAACAACACTAATTGATTTTTAGTGTTGTGAGGGGGTAATGGTTGTGTGTAAGGATGAATGAAGTTGATGTTGTATGAGGAGTGTGTGAAGCAAAAGCGAATAATACATTTAGTCGAGACGCTAATCGGGCAGTTAAAGTAAGAAATAAGGTTAGGATAAACAGATTCATCAAGCAAAGAGAGATTGGAACGGATGAAAGACCAGGTTTACCAGGATTATTAGACAAATTGATAGGCATGGGACTAATGATTATGTCTCCCAGAAAATCAGGTGGAGAGAACACACAGGGGATTGGAAACCTCCAGTGTTCCTGTTGAAGGAACGGACAATCAAGATAAGCTGTATCGTTATTTTCAAACAGATCACACTGTGTCTCTCTAAAAATTTTAGTATAGTGTTGCCCGACATTTCCAATGCATAACGAATAGTGGAAATAACAAGGAAATGCCACTGTATTAAGTCTGGATGTTTTTGCTTTCTTTCTGTACAGGTGCTCGGCTGGACAGGAGCTCTAACCGATTTCCATAACCATCTAGGGAAACGGCTGTAATGAGCCTTGGTATAAGTATGAATGATAAGCCAGTTATCAATCCTTGTCTGCACGGTAAAAATTTGACAGTGTGAGTGTTTTAACTCAAGTAAGTAGAAATAGTGAAAGACAGAGAAACTTGTTTTTTCAAACGGTGTTGCAGGAGTGTTTGAAAGGGTGGAGTGAATGACAGTAACATAGGAAGTTCACCTTAGAGGAACATTTGATAGGAACAACTGAAGCGTTAGATGCAATAACAATAGAATAACAACAACAACAATATGGAAAAGGGCCTTAGTGATCAGGCCATTGGGGGGAGAAGGCTGAGAGCCTCTGCAGACATTTCCCAGATAGACTTTACCAGTGATTATGATCTGATTGATTGGAATATGGACTTCTCTCATGTGACCAGTACGACAGAAGGACTTGAAATGTTGACTTTGGTTCCAATACAGGGGAGTGAACCAGTGACAATGGTGTTACTCCAACCAGAACCGATTCAAGCTGGAGTGTCCATTGCAGGCGACTGTGGTTTAACCAAGGGGCAGAAAAAGAGACTGAGGTTACAGCAGTCCCACGAAGTCCACTCTGGCTGGATGGCTGGAACTGAGACCGACAGCAGGTATGGAATACACGAACAGTTTCTACAGCCCACCCGTTTCCCATGTCCACCCTGCCCTCAGCACCAAAGCCAAGATGAGAGGCGGAACCCAGCGATGGGGAGTCAAACCGCCAGTGCTGAGATGGGGGAAGAGGCAGCATACTATAGACAACAGAGAGCGTTTGTGACAGCGTTCGAACAACACGAGGCAGTTCATCGAGATCTGATGAAGACACAGTTGGAGATCGGTCAAGCCGCACACGAGACTCAGAGATTGGAACAAGAACTGGCAAGAAAGGCTGCGCTACTAGAAGCGACAGCTGTTGAGATCATGCTTCGGGCGTCTGACCTAGGCCGCCGTGATCAAAGAGTGCCCTGTGCTCCGTTGCCCGGACAGGGAACTGGGCCGCGACAGGGTGAGCAGAACCGCAGGAGGGGTGAGTTTCCAGGCCCCTCCCAACAAGAGAAGGCCCGAGGAGAGGCAGCAGAAAAGGACAGGTATGCCCCTCTCTCCTCCAGGCAACAGGACATGCGACCAGAGGACAGGAGAGGGGTGGACCTGGCGAGGACTGTGGGATGCCAGCCGAGAGACTGCGGGAGTCGTGGTAAACTGTAACCCCTGGGATGGCCGGCGTCGGCTGTGTGCTGGCATTGTGGGGAGGTTGGCCATTTCGCTCGGTCATGTGACAAAGGGTGGTGGGCTCAGCAAAAGTCCAGTAGAAGGCGAGAGTCCATCAGAGAAGGGAGTTGCTGGAAATGTGGAGAGTTGGGACATTTTCAGAGGGGGTGTAAATAGGGGGTGTCTGCATAGGTCATAGGTTGAATAAGAGCGAAGCGGAAATGCACAAACAAAGCCTTTTGGGTGCTCGAGTAAATAGAGTTATTGATAAAGTAAAGTGGAAAATGAGACTGATTAGAATAAGGATAGAGACGAGGATACATGGATAAGGTTTAATTAAGTGTGCGAGTTACTAAAATGGTTTGGAAGACTAACCAGGGTAAGTTGGGGCTATAGAGGGATGACGTAACTGAATTACATGGGCTAATCAAACTAACAAAATTGATGGCTTTAGACAGGAACAATGGAACATTTAATATTAGACAGAGTTAGAAACAAAGGACTATTTATAGTAGTGATTACATACCTGATCGAAGGGTGGTCAAGTTGAATAAAAAAAAAAAAACACAACAATATTATTTAATCATTACTTATTTTATTTCTTTTTGGATTTTAAATTTTGCTGTCTTAGTTTTTGCGGGGGTATTTATGCCTCTAGATAATAGTTAAATTCTGTTGGATGGGTGTGTAGCATGTAGGCACTCACAATTTTTTTGTTTATTTACAATTTTCTTTGTTTTTGTTTGGCTATATTTTTTTAGGAACTGGCTGGCTGGGAGGGATCTCTCGCCGGTCAGGGATAGCAGGTGGTGGTGACACAGCGAGACTGGTAGGAGGTCTGATATAATGAGCTGGAAACTGGGAATGGACGGGAGCTGGTTCATGGTTTGTTTTCCGCTCATTAAGAGTCCAGATGTAGAATCTGGGCGGTTGTGTCACTTTTTGAGTTATGGTAAGGGTTGGGGAAATATATTTCTCTGTCTATAGAAAGCTCTGTAGGTTTTTGGTCGAAATTGGCCGAAATAGTGTTCATGTAGGGTGCAGACATGTGAATTTGATGATTGACTTATGGAAGACTCTGCACCGGCTTGTTGAAAGCTGGCGGAGTGTGTGTGATGTGTGTTTAAAGGAACTGTGGTTTGTTGACCATGCACATAGGTTCTGTTGGTGATTGGCCTCATCTAGAGCTGACTGTCCGGACCGAGGAGCTGTCGGGAAACAAGGTAATTGATAGTGAAATAATGGATATTCCACTTTCAAGGGTGGAAGTGGTAGTTGTGTTGATTTTGAGATATTTGATCTAGTAAAACAGTACAGCACAAAAAGAAATGAGACAAAGGTGATTTGATTGAATAAATAACTTAAGAAGCTGTGAAATACATAGATAATTAATTTGGAGAAAAATGTATTGTCAAAATACAGAACAGTAAAGATGTATCTGCGAAAGTAAAAGTTTCCAATCTATTGTGTGTTTGTAAATAATAATCCAAAATGCAAAAAGGACAGAGGGAAAATCGTTTCCTTCTGTGGAAAATCGGAGCAGTACCAAGACCTGCATACAACAAAGAAGAGGCTGTGATTAGCACAAAATACAACAAGAAGAAAACGGTCAAAAACAAGTTAGCAGTAAAGGCCTCAGGAGGTTGAAATAGGGATAACTGACAGGGAGGTAATTGAGGCCTCAGTGGTCTTTTCAAGGAGAAAAAATGATTTATGTTGCTTGTTTGAATTTCCCTCAAATGTTTAGAACTGTTAGTCTTATATTGGTGTGAGGTAATAATCTTTTCTTGCAGAGTCCATTACACAAAATAGACATTTGGTTAATTACATGGATAAAATAGTCTAAACAAAAAAGCTGTTATTGAAAGAGTGTTTCCTTGTAAAAACAGGAACAGCTTTCTTAGTCTGAAGTCATGATAATAACTGATAAATGTGTATAACTGTGCAAGAAGAAGAGGTAAGTGAAATTTTGGATTTTTTAAATTTTTGGAAATTTTTTAATAATTGTTTATGTTTTATGGTAATTATAATCATTTTGATTTTGAAATTTACTGGTTACATAATGAGGGTAGACCCCTCAGAGAAGGGATTGTCGTAAATTAAATTAATCAAAATGACCCGTATAAGCATTACAGGAGGGATCAAAATCATCTAGCGGTTTTTGGGAAAGGCCATAGGAGAATTCAGTCAAAGGCTAACAGTGCAACCCTTCACCCTTCACCTAGCAGCTATAGGAAAAAGCCCAGAGTACCATAAAAATAAGAACAGATCAAATGGCAAACAAATGAAACCTCTTTCCCCACACAACAAAGTGGGATGGAGGGCCCAATACTTAACTTTAAGTCAGGCCTGAAGGCCGGCACCAGAGTTCTGTTTACTTTAGCTAAACAGTCCAAACAGACCTTTCTGGAATACCCACTGTTAGGTTGAGTGGGTACTATATTTCCATCTGTATGAGGGTCGAATTCAGGGACACTTGGGTAAATCATTCGAAAAGGAAACTAGTTCACATCCCCTCTGTAAGGTCACCTTGTAACGAGCCGAAAATAGTCATGTCACTTCCTTATTGGTCAGGGAACCCAGTTCTTTCGTGGTAAGCCAATTAGAACAGGTACAGGAGTCTCCGTTCTGTGACATCACGGGGCAGAGACTCGACCACTGGGCGGGGTTTGGGTGATTCCTATATTTACCACAGGTTGAGAGACATGAAAAAAACGCACGGAGACCAGCAGACCACGTCGACGCACGGAGAGCATCATCTTGAGACGACCCCCAAAACCTACGCTGAAAACCTATCCAATCGAGACGTGCTGCAGATGCTTTTAGACAATAGAAAAGTTGGCGAGAACTTTAAGCTGTGTGGATCTTCCAATAAACGACGGCCAGACTGTCTTTGTACCGTTAGCGCCTGGCTCCGACTCCAAATCATTTATAAGACAATTGAACAGAACGTGTGAGTACAACAGCAGAGATACTATAGAGATCCACTATACGATCCTAAGACTTTAGTAGATAGATTCATTGAAAATACACGTTAAAGCCAATGCAGGGACTCTAAGAATTCTGGACATCTAGCTCCATTGCTTCCTCACCAATGACGTGTTTGATGGATGACGGTCCTCTCCTCCCTCTGGGAGGGAACCAGCCTCCTGCTGGTTAACTACAGAACTAATGTAAAGCAATGGGGCTTTTGCTTTTTAAAACCATTAATCACACTGTCAGCCCTCCTCTCCCCTCTGTTCCTGCTTTTTCAAATGATGACTGTAACAGTTTTCTTTTCTTTTTTGTAAACAAGGTTGCAGTTGTGAGGGCAAGTATCATCCCCTCTTGCTCCCCTCCAGTGGTGCAGTCCTAATATTGGAACTGGTAACACGCCACGCCACGTGCACGTGCACGCGCGGGTACGTGCATGCGCACAGAACTGATTTATACACACACACGCACACACACACGCACACACAAGCGCATATACGCAAGTGCAATCTTTCTATCATACAAGCTATTCTTGCTCTCTATTTGTGTGAATGTGCGCGTGGAAAGCTGGCGCGCAGCACAGACGCTTGATTCAATATCATAAGCAGGTAGACCCCCATCACGAATTCCGAGCCACATTAGTATTCACCTCCACTGCCTGTGTCACACAGAATGAAGGGGGAGATGCATTCAGATAGCCAACACCCAGACACTTAGTCTACCTGCGCTTTTTGTTATGTAAAACGGTGGCCGGGTACTAGTCACAACGAATGGATACAGCGCATTTTTGTGTGCGCGTACACGCGAGTACACATCCGTGCGCGATCGCGCGTACTTCTGCCTCAGTGATCTGGTAACACGCCGTGTGTGGTAATATTGCCTTGGAATTTCATAATTAATATGTGTGAATAAATTAGAGAACCATACTGCAAAAAGGAATGTGTGCCCTTTCAACAGTAGAGGGTGTTTTAAGTGATACTGGTGTTACAGAAATAGTCAATAAACCCCCACTAACAAATGTACTCAGAACAAAGAGACAAAAGTCACACCTACTGTGACCAGATTACCACAGAGCACAGCTGGTCTAACCAGAGACCTCATACTGGCTCTGACACTATAAGACAGGACAATCTATTAATCAACTGTTTAGTATCAAAAGGTCTCATATGATGTCTGGTATCAGTCTTAGAAAGCACTGACTGTACTTGGATGATATTAGACATCTATAGCCATATAGAAGGAATGTTAAAGTTATATATTATTCATTTAAGAGGAGATTTCTGTTGGAACAGACCCATCAGGAAGACAATGACGGGGGCCACTAGCGGCCCCTCTGGGTATTGAGTCAAGATCCACACAGGAGATCAAAGGGGGGGGCAGCCGGCCTCCCCCAGAGAAACCCAGAGGTGGGGGCAACCACATGATTGGATCAACTGTAATAGTGCTATTTTGGCTAGACATGATAGGATATAAGGAAGAGACAAATTGTAATTCGGGAGCTCTCAGGCCGGACCCAACCACAGGGGGTCTGGGGGCTCCACCGCTTCGTCCACCCAGAGACTACTGTGAGCTGATGCATTTTATGTGAGTAAATCATGGGAAAACACCATTTGTTGTTTAAAGTTTAGTGTAAATCCTTAATATCTGAAACCAGATTTACTCATGTATAAATGTGTACAGCATAGTCAATGTATGTTCAAATTATGTTAACCAAGTGACTGTTTGATGTGCAGTATTTAGGTTTGAGATGCAAACCTGATTGTTGATTCCTGTACACAGCAGCCATGTTGATGTTTTCTGATAAATCCTTTGTTCTATTCACCTTGGACTCCTGGCTCTGATCAAATAAATCAGCTGAGTTGAACTACAATTCTGGTTTGTCTGGCGTAAACGTTTTATTCCTCATCTGCTAAGTCAGAATGAGGAGACCAACAATTCTATCAGTATGAATCTTTCCTCCTCCTTCCAGATAGTCAATCTCATTGTATTGTGCTACAATAACCTCAAATTATTGTAGAAAGTCTGTGGGAATTTACTACACGTGTAACCGGGTGTGACCGCGACTCCACCACTGCTCCCCTCTCCCTATGTCACCAGTTCGGGAGGCAACCTTGAGTAACCTCTCCTGTATCACCTTACCGAACCGAACACATTTGCCAGGTCAAAAAAAATACCACATTTAAATCTCTTTTCTCTATCTTGGCTAATTGAATCTGGTGCCATATCACGCTTGTGTGTTCTATACATCCGGAAAACCCTGGGATTCCTGCTTTCTGCACTGTGGTGTCTAAACAATTCCTTTCTAGATAGTTTGCTAGCCTCTGTGCCACTATACTAAAGAAAATCTTACCTTCTACATTCAGGAGAGATATAGTCCGAAGACTTTGTTTGAGCCAATCAGCAATACCTACTGATTCACATGACTGAGTTGCCCGTGACCTCAATGCGGTCTCATCAGAAAATGTAAATAAAGTCCTTAATCGACCACAGAAAAAAGGTACATAATATAATGTACGTTATGTTATATCTATATATGAATAATATATTTACGTTTCGTATCGACCTATCTTAAAACTCTAAGATAGGCTATCTTCTTGTCTGAGTCTGGAGAAGACAGTAAGAGCTTTTCCCATAATGTTGGTGTTGTGGTGACCCACTTGGGACATATAGACATTCACCAAACCCTGAGCAAAGTTACGGCTCCTTTAGAGGAACACTCCAACATTTTGGGAAATTAGCTTATTTGCCATCTACCCTGGAGTTAGACAAGAAGATACATACATTTTTCTTCTCTGTGCATGCAGTAGGAGTAGGAAGACGTGCACCGTTAGCCTAGCTTAGCGTCAATCACTGGAAGTAGGTTCCTCCATTAGCCTAGTTGCCAACTTCTTCCTACTCCTACTGCATGCACAGAGAAGAAAAAGGTATGCATCTTCTTGTCTAACTCCAGGGTTCCCAAAATGTTGGAGTGTTAAGATACATACATTTTTCTTCTCTGTGCATGCAGTAGGAGTAGGAAGACGCGCACCATTAGCCTAGCTTAGCGTCAGTCACTGGAAGTAGGTTCCTCCATTAGCCTAGTTCCCAACGTCTTCCTACTCTTACTGCATGCACAGAGAAGAAAAAGGTATGTATCTTCTTGTCTAACTCCAGGGTAGATGGCAAATAAGCTAATTTCCCAAAATGTTGGAGTTTTCCTTTAAGACTCTGGGTTCAGAGTGGAGAAACTAGGCATTCTGGGAAACTAGTTTTGTTTATGTTTACATGTTGGCTGTACCCATTGAATGTAACTATTCAATGGCTAACTGACTTCTATGTTTAGAGGTAAAAGGATGTAACTACTGACGTTATTTATTTCATGTTCGGAAGTAAAGGGATTCGACTCGACAACTGTCTACACGTCCTGCATTCCTACAGTGTAAATAGCCCACTTTGACTACCTAGGATGGCTTGAATGAATGAATGAATGAAAACTTTATTTAACAGATTGCAGAATGGGTACAATACAGTACGGCTCAATACATACAATTGTTAAGGGGATGCAGACCTGAGAAAGACGTTTGTCTTGTTTCCATCAGGGTCCCCTTAGAGTAGACGACAGAGTACAGCACCTTGCAATGGGCCTGGTCTACAAGATACACTATACGATACTTCCCAAAGGTCAGTGAATACCACGACCACAACACCAGAGGGAGCTCAACAAATCATGTTAAACCCAGATTCGGCTCAAACAAGGGACTAAACACGTTTCGCAAATATGCCACATCAATGTGGAACGCCTTACCCAAAGCTGTAAAGGAATGTGAATCCCTACCCACATTCAAAACCGCTCTCAAAGAGCACCTACGGGAGGCTGCAATTCAAAACTGGCCACCGTAAATGTCCAAACCCCCCCACCCCCACCTAATAGACAGTCTCCTCCCCACCGTATGTATATATTCTCTCCCCACTGTATGTATATTTCTCTACCACCCACCCACCTCCTCCTAATGTACTGTCTCCTCCCCACCGTATGTATATATTCTCTCCCCACCGTATGTATATTTCTCTCCCACCCACCCACCCCCTCCTAATGTACAGTCTCCTCCCCATCATATGTATATATTCTCTGTTAGGATCTATGGGTAACAGTACTGTATATTTGCATATCTTATATGTCACAAATGTAACAGTACTATATACCTGTATGTCATTCATGTATGTCCCTATGCCATAAATGTCATGATGTCATGTATGTAATAAATGTCACTATGAATTGAAAATGGGGGACCCTGATATAAACAAGACAAACGTCTTTCTCTGGTCTGCATCCCCTTAACAATTGTGTGTATTGAGCCGTACTGTATTGTACCCATTCTGTAATCTGTTAAATAAAGTTTTCATTCATTTCATTCATTCATGTGCTTACAGTCTTCTCCAGAGTCAGACAAGAAGATACCAATATACCAAAGGTAGCCGCATTTCTGGCAGACGTTTCTGGTCATGTGAGAGTAATAGTAGAAATACATAGATATAAGCAATACAGGCAGCTGGGTGGCGCAGCGGAGATTGCGCTCGTCACCAATGCAAGAGACTCCGGTCTCGAATCCGGGTGTCAGCATTGCCTCCGGCTTGGGTGGTAATCTGGAAGTTGTGGACAGCGACTCCTACGGGTCGGTTGGGGGACACCTGACCGGCAGAGACAGGAAATGGCAAGCGTAGTGTGAGCCTCCCACACGTTACACCTCGCCAATGAGAGTCCCCGCTGGCAGGTGAAAAGATGTGACAGGCTGCCTCCTCGTGTACCGGAGGGGACACGTGATGCAGGGCTTCTATCCTCCCTACAGCCGACCAGTGGGAGGCATATGCGAGCAACGTTCAAGACAGGGGAGGGGAGAATTGGAAACACGAAATTGGGATGGGAGAAAAATAGAAAAATAAGGAGAAAAAGTGGATAAAAAAAAATATATATAAGCAATACAATTAGATCTGAAGTTGTAATCATGTAGTTAAAATATGGCCTTGCAAGTGCATTTGCAAATGATGGACTTGAGGAGGGAGGCCTGGTCCTCGTGCAGACAGACCAGATATTCACACCTTCAAATTAGCAACGGTTAAAAGTTTTATGAATTGCATTTCATTGTCAGTGTTTATTTTCTGTACATGAATTAGCCTATAAATTAAACGAAAAGAAGTAAAGTGTTCCTTTATTAATCTCCTTGGGTAAATGAATAACAGTGTCCTAACAGTGTTTATTAAGAGTCACGGGACACGGGAGACTGCAATTCAACACTGGCCCCTGTAAATATCCTAACCCAACCCCCTCCAATGTACAGTCATTTACCTAGTATGGTTTTGTCAATAGTCCAATGTACAATTTTGTTTGTTTGTACAGTGTCTCCCCCCCCCCTCAATGTACAGTTTTGCTTGTTTATACAGTGTGCCCCCCCCCCCCCCAACCACCTCCAATGTAAATTACCCAGTATGGTTGTCAATATCCCAACGTACCCAACCCCCCCCACCCAACCTCCTCCAATGTACAGTTTCTACGTCAAATGTATATACTCCCTTTTCGTGACTCCTTCTGTATCACAAACAGTACTGTATTTGCAAATCTGTATGTCTGTTATGTCGTAGTAAGAAGAAGTAATGGACACTTTAGTACCAGCATCTGTATTTATTCACGTTCATGCCTAGAGCTAACTTGCTCAGTCCTTCACTCCACCTGGTGTGTCACGCCGGGGCACATCACCCCGGTGTAACCCATGCTCTAGGTTAGAGCTCCGCCTACAGGCCTAGTGGAGACACCACATATCCTTCTCAATAAGACAATACTTACATGGCTGGTTATAACAGTAACTTAGAATCCATTAAGTCTAAACAGTAAAGAACATTTCAAAGTGTGTAGGCTACTCTTACCTTTCTTAAGTTATAACTAAGATAGAGTCCATTAAAGCTAAACAGTAAAAAGAACATTCACTCTACTGTTCTTATTCCTGCCTATGAAAAACAGAATAAACATTTGTATACCTATTTCAATTCTATGCATTACTAGCATTCAAGTCTGCCACAATTATAATTAACCAGAACTGTTAACTCTTTCACCTTTCAGCATTACTAATATCACTATTACATAACACTTTTCTCAGTGGCTCATCACAAAGTCCTGAGTCCACACAGGTGCTCGTCTCGACCTGGCCTGTCTTACAGGTTCTGTGTGTGTGTCAGAAGGTGGCCCTGTTGTAATGTCACCGTCCAAAGGCGACCCCTCGCCGTCCCCCTCTCCTCTCCAAAGAGAGACCGGAGCCAGATGGGACGCATTCCAACAGCGTCCATCAGCCAGCATGTAGGTGTGCGGCCCTTTCTGTCCCACCACCTTGAGTGGCTTGGAGAACTTGCACTGAGTCTTAGGAAGAATGCCAGGTTTCTTAACCCGAACGTATGAGCCACAGGGGAACGACACACTCTTCGCACCTCGCCTTTGATCCGTGTACGCCTTGCTTCTGTCCTGTTGCACTGCCACTCTGGCGGCTATGTCCTCCGACGAGTGTGGTGTGGCTTGTGGAATCTGAAATCCAGCCACATGGAGTTTGGTGCGCATAGGCTTACCATGCAACAGTTCTGCTGGTGAGTGCTGTGTCGCAGAGTGAGGAGTAGACCGGTAGGCCTGTAAGAAGTCTGTTGTAAACTCCTTCCATTGCTTGCCTTCCAGCGAGGCCGTCTGCAAACTGTCTTTCAAACTGCGGTTAAAGCGTTCTATTTCCCCATTTGCCCGAGGATAATACACAGATGACTTCCTGTGCACTATGCCCCTGTCTTGGAGAAATGCCTCAAACTCCCGAGACACAAACTGAGAGCCGTTGTCAGAGACGAGCTCTTTCGGATTGCCCTCTCTGCTGAAAACTGTAGATAGGAATATTGTCACAGTCCGTGATGTAACCTGTGGCACAAAAGCTATCTCAGGCCACTTACTGTAGTAGTCTATTAGTGTGATTGCAAAGCGACAGTCCAGGGGCGCTCTATCAAAGGGCCCCACCACGTCAATTGCCAGTTTCTCCCAAGCCCCAGTAGGATAGGGCACAGGCTGCAGTGGAGAGGTGCGTGTGACTGCCGACTTGTCATGTGACTGGCATGTGTTGCATGCTTTGATAGCCGACTCAACCTGGGCATCCATGCCAGGCCACCAGTATACTTCTCTGAGTCTCTGTTTTGTCCTCACGATTCCCTGGTGAGTGTCGTGAGCCAGGGAGATCAGTTTGGGCTGTAGACTCTCTGGGACGAGCAGTCTATATGGGCCTCGCACGACACAGTCATCGTGTAGAGAGAGTTCGTTCTGTAGTTTGAAGAACCTCCGTAGGTCCGGGTCTAGATCCTTTTCTGATTTAGGCCATCTGGAGGTGAGTATCTCACGTAGTTTCAGTTGCACCGGGCAGGCAGTGCATGCAGCTTTGAACTCCGCCGCCGTGATAGCTGAGAAATCAGAGACAAAGGCTACCACTTCCACGTCCTCCTCCTGGCTAGGTTCTGATCCGGGCAGTGGGAGACGGGACAGGCAGTCCGCAGTAACGTTTTCTCTGCCGGGCTTGTACTGAATGTCATAGCAGAATGACATTAGCCTAGCGGACCACCTGGCCACGCGCATGCCCGCTCTACCTTGACCTTTTGAAGAGAGCAGTGTGGTCAGGGGACTGTGGTCTGTCCGTAGTGTGAAGTGTCTTCCCCACAGGTATGTCCTCCACCTTTCCGTTGCCCACACACAGCCCAGCGCCTCTTTTTCCACAGTAGAGTATTTCCTCTCTGCCTGGGACAGCGTGCGGGAGGCGAACGCCACAGTCCTTTCTGAGGCGTCCGGATGCATCTGGGTGAGGACGGCGCCCAGACCGTAGTCCGATGCGTCTGTAGTGACGACCGTGGGCAGCTCAGGGTCAAAGAGTGAGAGTGCAGGGCTATCAACTATGAGTCCTTTAACTGCCTCAAAACTCTGCTGAGCCTCAGGAGTCCAGTTGAATGTTGCTGACCCTCGAAGCAGCGCTCGCAGCGGCTCCACGACAACGGCGTAGTCTGGGATGAATTTTGCATACCACCCTGTGAGCCCCAGGAATGACCTCAGCCTGATGAGATCTGTAGGTGGGGGCAGCTCAGACACCGCAGCAGCGTGAGATGCGTCAGGTTGTAGTCCTTTTGCTGACACTGTGTGCCCCAGGAAAGTCAGCTCCGTTTTCCTGACGTGACACTTGGAGTAGTTGAGCTTGAGCCCCGCGTCGTCTATGCGTCGCAGCACTGCCGTCAGGTTCCTGTCGTGCTCCTCCACTGATGTACCTGTGACAATGATGTCATCGAGATAGCACTGGACCCCCGACAGACCTTTGAGGATTATTGACATCATCCGTTGGAAACAGCTGGGTGCCGATGCCAGTCCGTACGGCACTCTCTTAAAGCGAAACAGTCCATCATGAGTAATGAATGTCGTCAAGCTACGGCTGTCCTCGTGTAGTGTAACCTGGTGATAAGCACTCTGGAGGTCTAATGTCGAAAACAGTGTCGCGCCCCTCAATTCTGTAAACAGTTCCTCCATGTGGGGTAGTGGAAACCCATCTATGACTACTGCCTTATTTGGCTCCCTCAGGTCCACACAGAGGCGTAATTCTGCGTTTTTCTTTGTAGTAACGACTATGGGCGAGATCCATTCAGATGCCTCTACAGGCTCGATTATGTCCTGCTCTACCAGTCTCTTTATCTCCTGGGATACAGCTGCTCTAACTGAGAATGGCAATCTACGTAGTCGTTGTTGTACCGGTCTGACTTCTGGACGTATTTTCACCTTATGTGTGAATGCCTTTGCACACCCAAGTGTATTTTTCTCAACACTGGTCGCAACTGAATTTGTCTGGTTGTACTGAGCTGACGTGACCTTGCCGTCTAGTATCTGCATCTGTAACGCAGTAAACAGGTCCCTCCCTAACACTGGAGACCCATTCTGCACAATGTAAATTTCTGCGTCAGTGCAGCGGTCACCAAAAGCTACACTAGCCTTCAAGCATCCATGAACGGGGATTGCATTACCTCCGTAGCTGACTAGACTTAGCTTTGGTGTTGTAAGAGATGCATTAGGGAATAATTGCATGTAACTCGCTCTGGGCAAAATAGACACAGCTGAACCTGTATCTAGCATGAGCTCAATGTCCTGACCGTCTCGTTCATCTGTGCTAACCTGCACTGTACACACTATCTTTTCAACCGAACGTGCACCATCTACCATGCACAATACAGTCACTTCAGGTACATTCTCAGACTCGGTTACCTCACCCACTCTGTTAGAGCCCCGACACACTTTTGAAAAATGTCCCTTCTTTTTACACGTGTTGCACAGTGCATCCCTAGCAGGGCATCCATCAAAGCTGGCGATGTGTTGAGGAGAGCCACATCTGTAACATGTCTTACCCTGCATAGATTGTGTAGGCAAGGGTTGCGGTGACGCATTGAAATTACCCCGCTGTGACTTGTACTGTCGCGAGCGTGAAAACTGGACCGCCTCCACCGTGCTCTCCGGCTGTCCCTGAAGCATGGCTTTTGCCTCCGACAACGCGGTTTCAATCTGAGCAGCGATCATTACAGCCTTGGTCAGTGTCAGTGGAACTTCCAGTAGTAATCGCTCCCTGATGCGTGCTGAGTTGGTCTTTTCGACCAGCTGGTCCCGGATCATTTCCTCTTCCATCCCCCCGAACTCACAAGTTGTAGCTAGCTCCTTCAGGGAGGCAACGTACTGGTCCGTGCTCTCGCCGCTGCGTTGGCTACGTTGACGAAAACGGTAGCGCTCCGCCACTACATTAACTTTCCGTGTAAAGAACTTTCTAATAACTGATAAAGCTGTGGCGTACTTATCATCTGCCACCGTCATTGTGTAGAAAAGTCTTTGTCCTTCCACTCCCAAACAATGGACGAGCAGGGCACGCTTGCGCGCGTCAGGTAGCTCCTTCTCGGACATGGCTAGTAGGTAATTTTCGAACGAGCGGATCCATGCCGTGAATGGAATGGCTGGCTCTCCGCCGTTTTGAAGAAAAGGTGCCGGTTGGCTTAGGTTCAACATCGACATCGTCGTCGCCAATATGTTATGTCGTAGTAAGAAGAAGTAATGGACACTTTAGTACCAGCATCTGTATTTATTCACGTTCATGCCTAGAGCTAACTTGCTCAGTCCTTCACTCCACCTGGTGTGTCACGCCGGGGCACATCACCCCGGTGTAACCCATGCTCTAGGTTAGAGCTCCGCCTACAGGCCTAGTGGAGACACCACAATGTCATAAATGTATAGATGTAGCAGTACTGACTATCTGTATGTCATGTATGTCATATATGTCCTGATGAATTGAAAATGGGGGACCCTGATGTAAACAAGACGAAAGTCTTTCTCTGGTCTGCATCCCCTTAACAATTGTGTGTATTGAGCTGTACTGTATTGTACCCATTCTGAAATCTTTTAATAAAGTTTTCAATCAATCAATCATAGTCCTAACAGTGTTTATTATTAAGTGTGTAATAGTCATAACCGTTCTCAAGTTCACTAGCCGTTAGCCCTCCAGCAACTGCCATGTCTTCACCCATTCCCAGTATGAACACGCGGCGGGGACTGTAATGAAATGACATGTTTTCAGTTTGAGGACATTGGTCGTGGAGTTACTTACCTCGCCTACGCTAAGTGCAGTTAGCTTGATTGTCCAGCTGGTGGAGCCAGAGCTCCTTGTGTATCTGCAACGTGAGAGAACATAACAGAAAAACAGGGAGAGATTGGATCGTAAAGTCAACTTGATGTCACCCGCTGATCGTTCGGTTGAGGTTACATTTACCTTTGTCTATATTATTCAGATTCGTAGAAAATATATGCAACTCTTCCTCTTTTAGGTGTTTTTGAGTTTAGATATTTAGCTCGTATCCTACCTCCCTCCCTACCTGGAGGGAACAGATGGTGGAGGTAAACGGTACCCTATCCCCCCCCCCCTCACAGTGAGCTGTGGTGTTCCACAAGGAAGCATACTAGGACCGCTACTATTCCTAATTTATGCAAATTACATGTCGTCAGCTTGTGACTGCAACTTGTTCCTGTTTGCGGACGACTCAGCCCTGCTGGTCTCTGACAAGAACAAGTTACAGGTTGAAAAAGCCCTCAGCTCGGAACTAGGCAAAATCTGCATATGGCTCGCCGACAACAAACTATCATTACACATGGGCAAAACAGAGTCCATTCTCTTCGGTTCAAATAACAAACTCAGCAAGACCGACGGCTTCTCGGTTACAGTGGGTGACAATATTATCACAAGGAAAGATGAAATTACCTACCTGGGTTCCATCCTAGAGGCTAATCTTTCCTGTGACAAAATGGCATCCAATGAAATAAAAAAAGTCAACCAACGAACGCGATTCTTGTACCGGATCTCCTCTCTGGTAAACAAGAATACCCTGAAGACCCTGCGCACATATCGTGGTGATGGCGCCGCCCCGTTCGGCTGCCTCTCTGTTCGCTCCGTCGAGACTGTGTTTACTTTTGTTAATATTTATAGTTTTTAGAGTTTTGTGCGTACCAACTGTTGGTGCATTTAATGTATATGACCGTCAGTCACTCATAGACATTGGATTACGGGAAACTTACCAACTGGATTACTCGCTGGATCAGCTTTCCGAACCACATCAATGGCCTGAAGAAATCCTCCGGAGATTAGGACCAGACCCTTTGTTCCCAGAGCCCAGGAAAAGACGACGAGGAAAGAGGGCTGGGATCCGAAACAGGCTGAGATCCAGACGCCATCGTACACCACTTCCCAGTATATTGCTAGCCAATGTACAATCAATAGACAATAAACTGGATGACATCCGAGCAAGGATTCAATATCAAAGAGACGTTAGGGACTGCAATGTCCTTTGCTTCACCGAAACATGGCTGACGCCGGAGGTTCCAGATCACGCGATTCAACCAGCGGATCACTTCTTTATCCATAGAAAGGATCGGTCATCATCAGAGTCCGGTAAACAACGTGGAGGGGGTATTGCCTTCATGTTTAACAAAAATTGGAGTGACCCAACGAACGTGAAGGAACTATCCAACCACTGCTCCCCAGAACTGGAATATATAACCATCAAGTGTCGTCCTTTCTTCCTCCCGAGGGAGTTAACGGTGATCGTCCTGGTCGGAGTGTATATTCCACCGCAAGCTGAAGCCAGCAACAAGGTTGCGCTCTCCAGACTACACGACGAGGTAAACAGAATCGAAGAGGCGAATGTTAACGCCGCCATTTTAGTTCTGGGAGATTTCAATAGCGCCAATCTGAGAAAGGTATTGCCCGACTTCTATCAGCATGTGACTTGCAACACCAGAGGCGGTAACATCCTAGATCACTGTTACACGCAATTTAAAGGTGGCTACAAGGCTCATTCTGATAGTGGCTTCGGTAAGTCAGATCACGCATCAATTTTTCTTACACCGAAGTACAGACAGAAAATTAAAAGTACTCCCGTAGTCTCGCGAGAGGTGCAGAAATGGGATGTGACGTCAGAGGATACGATCCGGTCAGTGTTTCACAACACAGACTGGAATGTGTTCCGCGACACAGATAACATTAATGCCTACAGGGAGACAGTGCTGGACTATGTTTGTACTAGGGTGAAAGAAACAATCCCCACTACCAAAATGAAAGTTTACCCAAATCAAAAACCCTGGGTAGACAAATCCGTCCGTGAAGCTCTGAGAGAGCGCACCAAAGCATACAACGACGGCCTAGAGGCAGGCAACATGAATGACCACAAGGTGGCGCGATACAACGTAAGGAGGACTGTGTCAGAGGCCAAACGACGCTACAGGGATAAAATTGAACTCCAGTTTGAACAAGCTGACTCTAGAGCTATGTGGCAGGGGCTCAAAACGATGACAGACTACAAAGGCGCCTCCCTCAAACTGAACAGTGACATCTCCTTAGCAAATGACCTCAATACCTTCTATGCGAGGTTTGATGCTGGTAATAACAACACCAGCTCACAAGCCTCGGCAATGGGGGGGGGGGGGGTCGGGGGGGGGTCGGCTGCTGATGGAGGCGCAGTGTTCAGGGTAACAGAGCATGAGGTGAGGCGGACCTTTAAAAAAGTGAATATCAGGAAGGCAGCAGGTCCAGACGGCATCCCCGGCCGCGTCCTAAAAGTCTGTGCCGACCAACTGGCCCCAGTATTCACTGACATATTAAACCTGTCCTTAGAACAGGCTGTCATCCCCACCTGCCTGAAGAAGTCCACTATTATCCCTGTACCCAAAAAATCCAAGCCTGCTTGCCTCAACGACTACCGCCCTGTAGCTCTCACCTCCATAGCCATGAAGTGCTTCGAGAAGCTAGTAAAGGGCTACATCTGCTCCTCCCTCCCCATCAACATGGACCCCCTGCAATTTGCATACCGCCCCAACAGGTCCACGGAGGACGCCATATCCCATGTGCTGCACACAGCAGCATCACACCTGGACAAGAGGCAGGGGAACTATGTGAGAATGCTATTCATCGACTACAGCTCGGCATTCAATACCATAGTCCCCTCCATACTCATAGCCAAGCTCAGGGACCTGGGCTTGGGCTATGACCTCTGCCAGTGGGTCTTGGACTTCCTGACTGGCAGACCCCAGGTGGTGAGAGCAGGCAACTGCACCTCCTCATCCATCACCCTCAACATAGGGGCCCCCCAGGGCTGTGTTCTGAGTCCCCTCCTCTACTCCCTGTACACACACGACTGTGTGGCTCAGCGGAGTAGCAATACAATCGTCAAATTTGCTGACGACACAGTGGTGGTGGGCCTGATCTCTGCCAACGACGAGAGGGCCTACCTGGAAGAGGTCAAGGTCCTGGCGGGATGGTGCCAGGAAAACAGCCTCTCCCTGAACGTCAGCAAAACAAAGGAGATGATTGTGGACTTCAGGAGGTCGGGGGTCAAGGACTACAGCCCCCTCAGCATCGACGGGGCACCGGTTGAGAGAGTCAACAGCTTCAAGTACCTCGGAGCCTACATATCCGAGGACTTGACATGGACCACACACATTAACAGTGTGGTGAAGAAGGCACGACAACGCCTCTACTTCCTCAGGCGCCTAAGGAAGTTCCAAGTCAGCCAGAAGATCCTTAAGAACTTCTACTCATGTACAATAGAGAGCATCTTGACCGGCAACATCACCTCCTGGTTTGGGAATAGCACTGCAAAAGACCAAAGCAGACTACAAAGAGTGACACGTTCAGCCGAACGCACAATTGGAGGGGGGCTCCCCACCCTCCAGAACATTTACTACAAGCGTTGCAAGGGGAAGGCTAAGAGAATTATTAAGGACTCGAGCCACCCGAACAACTGCCTCTTTGAACTGCTGCCGTCAGGCAAGCGATACAGGAGTCTCAAGGCGAGCACAGAAAGACTCAGAAGTAGCTTCTATCCCCAGGCCATCAGGCTGCTAAACGAACAATGAATGAACACTACACAACAACAACCACCAAACACACATAGCACACACATCCACACGCACACACTCACTTTAAACAAACACACTGTAGCACCCACTCCACACACTTTATAGCACACACCCACTTTAAACAAACACACTGTAGCACCCACTCCCCACACTTTATATTTATGGATGAAGGATTGCACTACAACTCGTACACCTTACTGTAAATTGTACCTAAAATTGTACCTCATCCCATTTCTGCTTTGCACTAGATAGTACTGTACATTAGTACACTGCATAGTATTGTGTATTGTATATTATATGGTAACTCAGAACATTGTACATATGTCTATACCGAACACTGTGACCTCATTTTCTTCTTCTAAATTCATGCTATATTATGTTATTATGTTATTTGATACTATCTTGTCTAGCATAGTCTCTGGAGCGTAACAGTAAGAAGCATTTTGTATGAAAGTATTCTGTACTTCTGTATGACAACTATTAAAGAACTTGAACTTGAACTTGAAGACTCTAGCAGGAGCACTCATTCAAGGGTACTACGACTATGCTTGCACCTCATGGTACCAAAGCACCTCAAAGGCACTAAAAAACAAATTACAAACATCTCAAAACAAGCTAGTCAGACTACTGCTTGACCTGACTCCTAGAACCTCACCCCTGCCCACTTTGACAACCTAGGATGGCTTAGAGTAGACGACAGAGTACAGCAACTTGCAATGGGCCTGGTCTACAAGATACACTACGCGACCAAGGTACCCATGTACATGTCAAAATACTTCCCAAAGGTCAGTGAATACCACAATCACAACACCAGAGGGAGCTCCACAAATCATGTAAAACCCAGATTCGGCTCAAACAAGGGACTAAACACGTTTCGCAATTATGCCACATCAATGTGGAACGCCCTACCTAAAGCTGTAAAGGAATGTGAATCACTACCCACTTTCAAAAACACTCTCAAAAAACACCTACGTGAGACTGCAATTCGAAACTGGCCCCTACAAATGTCCTAACCTAGTTGTACAGTAAATGACCAAGTAAGGTTTTGTCAGTATTCCAATGTACAGTGTAAAATGTGTGTGTGTCCCCTACCCAACCCCCCCCCCCCCCCCCACCTCCAATGTACAGCCCTCACCCACCCACCCAACCCCACCCCACCCACCCAACCTCCTCCAATGTACAGTTTCTATGCCAAATGTATATACACTCTTTTTCTGGACACTTTTGTATCACAAACAGTACTGTATTTGCAAATCTGATATGTCATAAATGTATAGATGTAGCAGTACTGTCTATCTGTATGTCATGTATGTCATATATGTTATGATGAATTGAAAATGGGGGACCCTGATAAACAAGACGAAAGTCTTTCTCTGGTCTGCATCCCCTTAACAATTGTATGTACTGAGCTGTACTGTACTGTACCCATTCTGCAATCTGTTAATACACTTTTCAATCAATCAATCAAGGGTGGCTGCCACGTGACGAGGATGTGTTGGGAAGTATGAATGAATGAATGATGAATGAAAACTTTATTTAACAGATTGCAGAATGGGTACAGTACAGTACGGCTCAATACACACAATTGTTAAGGAGATGCAGACCAGAGAAAGACGTGTGTCTTGTTTACATCAGGGACCCCCATTTTCAATTCATATACGTGAAAAGCGTTACATTGTTCTTAAATAATTCCTCTACGGTTACTTTTGTATAAATGTAGACATATCCATATATCGGACGCTACACGTATGTTGCCTGAGAGTATTTATCTTACACGTTAAGAGATATTATGCATCATCTCTGCATAAACCCACCACGACCGAGAGTGAGTTGTCGGGACATGACGTCGCTCCGCCGGAGACCACTCGTTATATCATTGATTGAAATTTTATTTTCACAATTTTTTGGAGCAGTGAGATGGAATGGGAGCTATTCGTAGCTCCTTGAACTGTTTCTAACAACTGCGCATCATGTCAAAAAACAAGTTATTTCTCTCCCCTACTGACCTTAATAAAGTTTAAAGTTTGTTTATTATTTCCCATAATAAAATACAGAATATATTATGATGAAATGCTTGTTTCTGCATGAGCCCCTGAGTGTGCTACATACAGCATATATATATATATAATAAAAAAAAAGTAAGTAAAGGAATGTTCAGTCAATATACAATACAGAGTAAAATGAGTAACAGTGAGGTACAATGCAGAAATGAGTCATCATCATGCTAATTTTCTCACAACTGGACTACTGCAATTCCCTCTACTCTTAGTGCAATGGCTTAGCACCAGATTTGAGAAGGATGTGGACACGCCGGACAAAAGCACCAAATTTTCCCCACGTGTTCCTCATCATCATAGCTTTCATTTTGGGGTAGGTGCCACGCAGTGGAGGCTGCTGACCAAATTTTTTGGTGAACCACAAATTATTATATTATATTATATATTAAATTATATTTTTAAAACATCCCCCACTGTGTGTCAGTGGTCAGTGGACACAGATGAAAACATATTAACATTAGGTGACAGCGGACCTGACCAGATGAAAACATATTAGGTGACAGCGCACCTGACCAGATGAAATCATATTAAGTGACAGCGCCCCTGACTAGATGAAATCATATTAGGTGACAGCGCACCTGACCAGATCAAAACATATTAGGTGACAGCGCACCTGATCAGATCAAAACATTTTAGGTGACAGCGCACCTGACCAGATCAAAACATATTAGGTGAAGGTGACAAGGAAGCCACAGACTCATACCCCCCCGACACTCAACTAACCGCCTCGGACAGTCCTTCATACCAGTGGCCATCAGGCTCCACAACAGTGGGCAGCGACTGCTCCCAGACATCGACCTAGAACTAATAGGAACCCAAGTAGGACAATAACACTACCTTATGCATACTGCACCTTATGTGGATACTGTGATACTGTGAATAATGAATAATGTATATTTCAGTTAGTTAGATAGTAAATTATATTGACCTATTTGTTTACACTGCTTGTGTTGTTTTCACTACCTGTACCCCCCCCCCCCCCTTTCCCCATGCTGCTATGATGCCTGAATTTCCCCAAGGGGATCAATAAAGGAATATCTTATCTTATCTTAAAAGGAAAGATGAAATTACCTACCTGGGTTCCATCCTATAGAGGCAAATCTTTCCTGTGACAAAATGGGATCCAATGTAATAAAACTAAGTCAACCAACGAACTAGATTCCTGTACCGGATCTCCTCTCTGGTAAACAAGAATACCTTGAAGACTCTAACAGGAGCACTCATTCAAGGGTACTACAACTATGCTTGCACCTCATGGTACCAAAGCACCTCAAAGGCACTAAAAACAAGATTACAAACATCACAAAACAAACTGGTCAGACTACTGCTTGACCTTACTCCTAAAACCCACCTCACCCCTGTCCACTTTGACAACCTAGGATGGCTTAGAGTAGACGACAGAGTACAGCAACTTGCAATGGGCCTGGTCTACAAGATACACTACACCACTAAGATACCCATGTGCATGTCGAAATACTTCCCAAAGGTCAGTGAATACCACGACCACAACACCAGAGGGAGTTCCACAAATCATGTTCAACCCAGATAAAATAATTAAAAAAGTAAAAAAAAAAAAAAAAAAAAATGTAATAAAAGAAAATAGTCATAACTTAGAAATGAGATTGCATAGGTCTATGAATCGATATCGCGATTCTGTTTCGATTAATTGCCCAGCCCTACAGTGTGTACAGTAAGTTAGCTTGGTGATTATCATTGTGATGTAGTCTAAGCTGGCTAGCTACTGTTAGCATACAAGCACTGTAGCCTACTTACTTTTTCATCCACAACGTTTTTTCTGATCCAGATGCATAAATCCACTTCTTCATGTTGCTCAGTTGCTGGTTTATACTTCGGTCCTAATGTTGGCGCAAAGTTTAATTTAGCCTGAATTGACTTGTTATAGCTGTACAGCTTACTAACTACTAAACAACAACTTTCTCATAGTCTCAATTTTCACATAGTCAAAATGGGACCAGCTGCATGTCCGGAGGATAGGTTTAGCTCGGGCCAATCTCAAGTTTCTCAAGTTTCTTTATTAGTTGTCATACAGAAGTACAGAATACTTTTATACAAAATGCTTCTTTATGTTACATTTTGTATAAAAATATTCTGTACTTCTGTATGACAACTAATAAAGAAACTTGAGAAACTTGAGATTGGCCCGAGCTAAACCTATCCTCCGGACATGCAGCTGACCCATTTTGACTTTGCAATGCAGCAATCTCTGATTGGATTTACAAGGCTGCCAATCATATTCAACCTCCGTGTATTGGATGTCAAGGGCTGTCAATCAATCAATCCTCCATTCAATGGCAAGAGTTTAACTGCACAGACCGTGCTTAGATGAAGTTAATAGCCTATTTTGATTCGCTGTTATTTATTATTTATTTAACAATGGGTCACACCTGTGAAGTTTTCTTCACGAATAATTACTGCAGGCAATACTGCAGTGCAGGCCTGATCAGAGCTGTCAATTTTGGCCATTTTTGAAGAAAAAAAAATTCACTCGCATTTCTTTTACAGAGGAAAAACATTTATAATAAAAAAAAATTAATAATAATAATTAAAAAAATATATATATATAAATATATATATATATATATTTTTATATATAGGTATATGTAAATTAATAATAATTATGAATTATGAGTGAATTTGTGTTTCACGTGTTGTCATAGAGAAACCTCCACGTCATCATGATGGATTTCAAGATGGCCGCCATGTAAAATCAAGGTTCTGCCCATTAATAAATATCTTGGTCCATAGCGCGCTCAATATTTGAGCGAACACAAAGGTATTGGTATCCCTGTAAACTAGAGAAGCTAAGCTTTCCATTTGTACCATTTCATTAATCCCAACTGTTGGGAAGGGGGTTTTAATAGGCAATGATTCAAAATTATGTAAAATTTTCGCCTAGAAAAAACTGCCATGCTCATCTTCCAAAAGGTCCCTTGGATATTCACATGAATATATCAGAGTGCACATTGGTTTTATAGGTACCCACAAGCCTCTTCTTTCCAGACATACCCACTTTGTCCAACTTGCATGCTATTTGGGGCAATAATCAAGCAGGTTTGTGCATGTGGTACACATGTGTCGAACATTCTAACAACTGCCAAAAATGTGAATGTTGGGTTAGTGTTTGTTGTTAGAATGTTGAACATAGAAGATCAATTTTGGTGTCAAACTATACATTTTCTGGGTCAATAAATGTGTTAATGCTATGAAGAATGTCACCAGATGAATATTTGTACCATTCTAACAACATATTTACATAATTTTTTACTTGTTTAACAGTCAGACATGCATGAATCGAATAGACATTTTATTAGGATCACTCGTTACATTTATTATTATTATCATAACTCTTTAGCCCGTATAGGCGTATTTACACGCCCACTCTTCCCAGGAGCAGTCGCATTTTTATCTCCTCTCCCTCCTCCAGAGAAAACACCTCAAGGCCTCTCTCTTATCCGCTTGGAGACGTCCGTACCAGCCCTTACAGCTCGTTTTCACCGGAGCCTAGATCTGCACTCGCTGGAGAACGCTCAGACGTTTTGGCCTTTTTCTTCTTTCTTTTTTACAGCAGAATCCTCAACTCAACTCGACTTTTGACCGTAATATGGATCTAATAAGCTGGGCTTTTACAGCGATTGATCGCATATTCTCTACAAGGAAGCAGAATGCGGATGACCCATTATGCCCTCTTGGGAGCTATCAGGCGGGATACACCATAAATTCTTACGGGACCTGGCTCGCAATATGCTTTTTCCCACTGGAGATAAACGACGTTGAGGACGTATATCTTCTAATTGTCATGCTGCTCGGCCTGGGCACCGTCAGCTGCTGGATCTGGTACTGTCTGAAGCTAATTCGGAAGAAGTTGATTTCCCAGGCCAGGGATCTGGCCGGGATCAAGGATAACCTGATGGAACTGTTTAAGAAGATCGCTGATCTAAGTACCCTCCGCGGTGATGAACAATTGAGCTCCAAGACCATGTTGGACTATCATGTAGACGAACAGTCATGCTTGAAGACAATTCTTGAGAGACTTGCTTCTAACCATGCGGAGGAACTTTCGCGGTCACAGGCCATACTGGACATGACGTCGGAAATCAGGGACGTGAAAATAAAAATGCCACCGTACCGTAATAGGGGATACGACGATGGTGACGATGATTAGACAAAATTGACCTGTTTTTAACTATATGCGGCATATCTGCCTCGAGCTGCATCTGTTATCACCCCCCCCCCCCCTCCCCCTTCCCACACCCTCCTTATCCTTTCTGCTGTGGAACGGACCGAGGCCAGGGTCAACGCGGAGGAGTTGACTCACCGGCGATGTGTGATTCTGGGAAAGAGGGGACGGTCTGTACTAGCTGAAAGCGATAAGATTGATGAGGCCCCCCCCTACCCCCACCCCACCACCCACCCCAACCCACCCCATCTGCACCTGCTGTTGTGACTCATCTGGCGCCACAGCCATACGTAGGCTGCCTCTGATGCTCGACGGTGGGGGCCCACCCCCCCCTTGACTGCTCCACAACTAAATTCCTTAACCCCCCCCCCCCACTCCGCCCTCCCTCCAGTTCACCAGGCGCCACAGCCATACGTAGGCTGCCGGCTATCGCATACAGTGTCTCAGGCCTCCTGTAATGCTGACATGTATCAACAAATGTACATGTCTGTTGAATTTATGCTGTGCCATTGTTACTGTAAAAATGTAATGATTGTGTTGTTGTTAATATCATTTATGAGACGTTGAAGCTGTATGTGTGTGTCATGAATTTCCCCAAGGGGATTAATAAAGGAATATCTTATATCTTATCTTATCTCTTATTTAACTGTTATGGAGATATTTTCGCGGGTCTTGTGCAGTGGTCTTGTGCCCGCGAAAATATCAGAATGTTTCATAAAAGGTCCCGCGGTATACTGGCCAGCTCTCAGTGCGCGTCTCGTGACAGCTGTCGTGGACGGCGTGATAAGGGACATGTTTAAAAAGGCAAAACATAATATAACAGGTAAGTCAAGTGTCATTACTTTAGTTATGAAAGCTGGAATCTCTGGACATAAGCAATAGGGATGGGTACGTTCACATTTGAACCGACACGGTACCGGTACCTGTGAATCGATACCGGTACCCAACGGTACCCTTTTTCGGTACTTTAGTCTCTAAAAATGTAATCTACCTACCTCAGTCGGAAAAAAAATATCCAAACTTCAAATAACTACACTTTCGACCGATTTCGGCTTGCCATTGCCCCGACTGCTTTGTTGTTGAATCAAGTAAAATCCTAGGTAAGTGTATTGTAGAGGAGCCAAAGCTATATATTTAGGTTATTGTATTATATGAATGTTTATATGTTTATTTTTATAACCTTACATTGAAACGGCATTAGGAATATTGATTGGATTTAGATAAAGTCATTGAACCGTATTATTTGTCATAATAGAACCGTCTAGAACATTCGTGATGTCACAGTATGCTGTCATAATCAAACAGTCTAGAACATTTGTGTATCTATATATATTCAACAACAATTCTATCTCTCAGGAGGAAGAACATAGATTGAAGCCATGCAGATCTCATTGGACTAGCTAACACGAATGAACCGCTGGGTAATGCTGAGGGGGAGTGAGCGGTGGTGGAAGGCGAGCCATGCAGCTTATGGAGAGCGGGGAGAGTGGAGTCCTCGTGAATGGCCCCGGCCGGTGCAAGAATGTCCAGGGTTTTGGGTGAATCGAGATGGGAGCGAGTGGAATGAGGGCTTGCGTCAGGAGGGACGCGAGTCACCGGGTGCGAGCCCAGTGTCCCCTCGGGGTGTGACGTGTGGAGAGGGAAGTGAGAAGGAGGTCTCGGAGATGGTGGAAGACTACGGAGAGGGAAGTGAGAAGGAGGTCTCGGAGATGGTGGAAGACAAAGGGAAGGAGTCGGATGGTGTAAAGAAGAAGAAGAAGGAAGAGGAAGAACGGCAAATGGAGCTAACGACCGATATTCGCAATCAGTCGGAGTACAGTGGGGAGGAGAGGGAGAAAGAAGAGAGGGAGGAGGAGGGGTGGGAAACGGTGGGGAAGAAGAGGAAGAAGCGGACGGAGAGGAACGACAGCGATGGGGATAGTGAGAGTAGGGGGGAGGAGAGGGGGGGAGAAGGGGGGAAGAGGAAGAAAGGGGGGGACGATAGCTCAAGTGGGCCGGGAGACGAGGGTGCAGGAAAAGATGTGGCAAAAGCGGAAGTGATCCATATAGTGGTCAGGCTTGAAAGGGAGAGGGATGAGAGGAAAGTAGGTAGGCTCGAGTGGCCCAAACTCATTGCCGAGCGATTAGGAGAGGTAAAGTACGTGAACGTTTTGTGGGATGGGAATCTGGCCGTAGGGTGTGGTAGTGAGGGGCAGGTGGAGGTGGCTAGGAAGATGCAGAGCATTGGGGGGGTTGGTATAAGTAAGGTGGCGAGAGTAGGGGAGAAGAGGGGGGGGGGGATGTAAGGGGGTGATAGCTGGGGTACCGGTCGAGGTTACAGTAGAGCAGCTGGTGGAAGAGCTAAAGGAGGACGGGCGTAATGGCATAGTTAAGAGTGCAGCAAGGATGAAGAGGGGAGCGGAGAGGGCAGTGACAGGGATGGTAGTGATTACGTTTGAGGGTGGGGTTGTTCCTAGGGAGGTGTTTGTAGGGCGTAGGATGTATAGGGTTAGGGAATTTGTTCATAATCCTCTTAGGTGCTATAGGTGCCAGGGGTTTGGCCATATAGCTACCACGTGTATGAAGGGGATGAGGTGCGCTAGGTGTGGCGGGGAACATGAATATGGGAAATGTGGAGAGGGAGTGAAGCCGAAGTGCTGTAGTTGTGGTGGGGACAGGGCCGCCTGGGAGAAATGCGAGGCCCTGTGCGAGATTTAACGCGAGCCCCCCCCCCCCCCCCCCAAATGTAAAAAAAAAAAAAAAAAAAATATATATATATATATATATATATATATATATATATATATATTTTTTTTTTTTTTTTTTTATATATACAGTCAACATATTCTTAAATAATAGCGCTGCCCGAGGCGGGGCATGATACAGTCAACATATAGCAAAAGAGAGAGCGAGAGAGAGCTCCCGTTCTACAGTCAATATACAGTGTACAGAGAGAGAGAACATGTGTTTGTCATGTGTGTGTGTGTTAGAGAGAGACTAGAGCATGTATGACAGATTCAAAAGGACAAAGATCAAAAGAGAGAGAGAGAGAGAGAGAGAGAGAGAGAGAGACACATTGGAAAGAAATTGAAATGCTATTTGGCCCTAAACAGAGAGTACACAGTGGCAGAATACCTGAGCACTGTGACTGAAGATCCTTGAGCACAGCCTAGCCATCGAGAAAGGCCGCCATAGGCAGACTGTGTGTGTTAGAAAGAGAGAGAGAGAGAGAGAGAGAACATGTGTGTTTGTCATGTGTGTGTGTGTTAGAGACTAGAGCATGTATGACAGATTCAAAAGGACAAAGATCAACACTTAAATCCAACAAGAAGAGCAGGGTATACCAGAGAAACCAAAGCAAGGAGCCAATGGCCGACATCAGCTAAATAGGCTAGCCAGGTACTCTGTGACACCAGGCCACACACAGCTTTGGCCAATGGCCCAACGCTACACAAGCTACACAAGCTACACAAGCTACACCATTCACACACAGCACATGTCGTATCTCCAAATGTTGTGAAGTAGCATATGTTTTGCCTGGAAAAAAACATTGTTATTAACAAAACATTCGGGAGGGGAAGGAAGTAAGAGTGGGGTAATGTCATGACATTTTCATTAATCTTAGTTACCTGCACGAGGGCGCAGGGCGAAAGGCCGCGCAACACAGGTCTCCACGTTGACGAAAGGCCTCAGCGCGCCTCCCTCCACCTTCGCTCCCCACCCCTCCCTCCTGGTATAGTACGGGGGGCCACGGCTCCGGCCGAGGAGACTGGGTGTGGGGAGGACGTGGTGGGCCGACAGCCAGCCAGCCAGCCCACACATGGCGTCTGGCTAACAGTTAGCTCAATCAGGCACGTGGCTCTATGTAGCTGCATACAGCCAGGTGCTCTCACCACCAGCAGGCACACACCGTTAGCGTTAGCTACTAGTAGTATTAGCTACAGTAGTCGACCAGTTTGGCTCCAGAGAGAGAAAGACAGATCCACGGCGGGTATATAATCATATGTTGACTCACGGTCACTCACCATAACGCAGTATCAACGTCACGTGGAAGGAGACTTTCTTGGCCCCACGGTGTAATTTCTTCTTCTTCTTCTTCGAGTACTTTCCGGCAGACTGGACACCTTTCGGCGTATTGCTTCTTTTGAAAAGACATCCACTCGCCTCGCCTCGCTCCTCTGGATAGGTTAGCCGTTAGCTAAGCTAGCTACTAGCCGGCGACAGCATCATGGCGACAGCATCATGGCGACTTGGCCCACGGTGTAATTCTTCTTCTTCTTCTTCTTCGAGTACTTTCCGGCAGACTGGACACCTTTCGGCATATTGCTGCCTAACAGATTTATCTGCTCACAAGTTCTCTTCTCCTTCTTTTGAAAAGACATCCACTCGCCTCGCTCCTCTGAATAGCGCTGAATTATCTACCTCGTGTGTCTTCTTCTTCTATTTGGTATTACGGCGGTCGGCGGACGGGCCGGAAACACTATCCTAAAATCTGTAGAGCAGCAAATCCGCAGAAACCGGAAAACTGCAGTCTGCAGAGCCAGGAAGTCAGACACATTCTACAAACGTGTCTAATGTGAAATATATAAGCATATAAGCAAAACTAGATTTTAGGTCTGTGATGAAAAAGGGCCTCGCGGGAAGGGGGGCCTCGCAAAAAAATTAAAAAAAAATAAAAAAAAATAAAAAGAAATAATAAAAAAAATAAATAAAAAATATTTTTTTTTTATTTTTTTTTTATTTATTTTTTTGCGAGGCCCCCCTTCCCGCGAGGCCCTGTGCGACCGCACTGCTCGCACACCCCCTGAGGCGGCCCTGGGTGGGGAGCATAGTGTAGCGTTTCGGGGGTGCGAGGTGATGATGAAGGAGGTCGCGGATCGGAGAGAGAGAAGGGAGGGTAAGTTGACGTATGCTGGGGCGGTTAGCAGGGCAGGACAGGGTAGCCAAGAAAGGGTGCAGGGGGTTGAAGGAGGGCATTTGGCAGTGAGGGTAGAGCAGGTGGAAAGAGAGAGGGGAAGGGAGGAGAAATTAGGTATTGTGGCCTTCGTGGCAGGGGTAGTTACTGGTATGGCAGAGGCTAAGGGTAGAACAGAGATGGTGAAGATGATTGTTAGGATAGCGGTTCAACATCTGGGATTGGAAGGTCTGGACTGGAAGGAGGTGTGTAATGAATTGGCTGAGGGGGCTGCGAGGGACAAGGCTGCGAGGGACAAAGCAGCCCAGGATAAGATAGCAGGGGGCAAGGAGGGTCCCGCGGAGGGGGGCTCAGGCAGGAAGTAGCAGCAGTAGCTGCACTCCAATGGACAATGTAGTTGATGACGGGGTCCAGTAGAAGAAGAAAAAGAAGGTGAAGAAGGGGAAGAAGGAGAAGAAGAAGAGCCCATAAAAAGAATTGCGGAGGGCAGTAATACGCCACGATGCGTCTACTCTGCCGGAAATTCAAATAAGAAGAAAATAAGAAGAAGAGCTCATTGTGCATCTTGAAACAGTGCTGAGCAGTACTGAACGGATAGACTAAACAACATAGATTGAAGCCTGCATCTCTCAACCAAGGTGCCTTGCCGACCGTTTTGCTGTGGAAAGAGCCGGCAAGTTGATTTACGGCTTTCAGGTGAGGAGGAATTTCCATGTGTCGAGTCGGCGGTGATTTTGGAGACGGGGAAAATACAGTTTTCTTACCTTGTAGTGACGTGAATATTTAGGAAAATAGCTTTAGGATCACTTCTGTAAAGAAAGACTTCGCTGTGGAAGAGAAATAAACCATTTGGATATCTGTTTTACACTGGAGCGGCTGTGGACCTTATTTTTCTTTATCAACGAACGTACTACTCACGAGTAAGCAACTTTAACCAATAGAGTGGAACGTCGGCCCTGATACGTATATTGTGCGTGTGAACGTTGACATGAAAAGAAAAAAGGTTAAAAAAAATATAAAAAAAAGTGCAACAAAAAAGAATAATTTTTCTTTCTTTTACGGTATCTCACGTGAATCGATACTCGGTAGTACCGATGTGTTTCGGTAAGTACCTTTAAAAGTACCCAATTCGGTACCCATCCCTAATAAGCAATGACGTTATAGTTTAAAGCTAAACTATACGTTTTTCTCTCTTGTTAGAAGAGGGATAACTGCAGTGTCGGCGCCATGGGGGGGCATTCGCGGGCCATGCCCCCCCAGATGGCGCACTGTGCCCCTCCAAACGTCATGGGCAATTATTATATTTCATACTGTTTAATTTGTGTGTGTGTGTGCGCGAGACGCGAGTGTGTTTGTGACGTGAGAAAGAAAGAGCGAGCGAATTGGAGACGAAATCGCGCACGACACTGTCCTGATATGACGCAGCGCGTGTCAGAGTGTGTCTGTGTGTGTGTTACCTGGGTTGGAAGCACACAGGGGCAAAGCAGCCTGCGATTCTCAACCAATAAAAAGTGTTTAGGGGCGGGACTCGGCCGAGTAATCGCTCAACTAGAGACACAGTGAGCGAATATTTGAGGGGTGAACGACATCGCTGCTCAGTTCACTGTCGCTCGCGGCAGGTCAGGATTGAAACGAATACATTTTAATAACTTTTTCTCGCTCGCTCGTGTCGCTCTATGTCAGGAAGGGGTGTGCGCACTCATGTTTTGAAATGTGTGTTGGTTTGCGGGAAATTCGTGAAGCCTATATTTTATTTAGGGAATGTATGCCCCCCCGAAATTACCATATGCCCCCCTGTTAAATGGGTTCTGGCGCCGACTCTGGATAACTTCTTCAGTTAGATTTGATTTGATCTTTATTTATCGTTCACATTTGAACCGATACGGTACCGGTACCTGTGAATCGATACCGGTACCCGACGGTACCCTTTTTCTGTACTTTAGTCTCTAAAAATGTAATCTACCTACCTCAGTCGAAAAAAAAAATCCGAAAATTCAAATAACTACACTTTCGACCGTTTTCGGCTTGCCATTGCCCCGACTGCTTTGTTGTTGAATCAAGTCAAATCCTAGGTAAGTGTATTGTAGAGGAGCCAAAGCTATATATTTAGGTTATTGTATTATATGAATGTTTATATGTTTATCTTTATAACCTTACATTGAAACGGCATTAGGAATATTGATTGGATTTAGATAAAGTCATTGAACCGTATTATTTGTCATAATAGACCTTCTAGAATATTCGTGATGTCACAGTATGATGTCATAGTCAACCATTCTAGAACATTTGTGATGTCACAGTATGCTGTCATAATGGAACATTCTAGAGCATTCGTGATGTCACAGTATGCTGTCATCAAACATTCTAGAACATTTGTGTATCGATACACAAATATTAAACAAGTCTCAGGGCAAAGGGAAGGAGTCGGGTTGTGACAGAATGGAGTATAGTCAAGTCAAGTCAAGAGTTTTAATTGTCACGGCATACAGGTATACAATGAAATGCGGCTGGTCTTGCCCGCGACGATGTGCAATACAGTGGTACAACATATAATAGAATCCAATAAAAAATACAGTGGTACAACATATTAATAGAATCCAGTAAAAACAACAGTGCAATAAACAGGTACATGGTGTGCCATCTCGGTATCTGTACATAGTATTTACAGAGCATATAGGACATGCTAGGTAGCTTTAGTAGTGCAATACACTGTTCCTGATGTTATACTAATTTAAAGTGGCCTTTCCTCTGGCCATAAGTGTGCGTATGTGCGGCATGAGTGTTAAAGTGGCTGCTAGTGTGTGAGCGTGCTCAGCGTGCGTGTCGTGTAAGTGCTTGTGTGTGCTTGTGTGTGGATAGTTCAGTTTCTGTGTCTCTCAATGTTCATTGTTCAAGGCTCTGATGGCCTGGGGGAAGAAGCTTAGCCTAAGCCTCTCCGTCCTAGTAGCTGGGGTTCGCAGGCTATAGTGGGGAGGAGAGTGAGAAAGAAGGGTGGGAAAGGGTGGGGAAGAAGAGGAGGGTAAGTGAGGGAAAGGGGAGGAGCGACAGTGATGGGGGCGAGAATAGCCAGGGCAAGGGTAAGGGGTCGGATGGTGACGATATGGAGAAGGAGGAGAAGAAGAGGGAGGTAAGTGAGGGGAAGGAGAGCAAGAGGAAGAAAGTGAGGGACGATAGCTCAAGTGGGTCAGAAGGCGAGGGTGGAGGAAATGATGTTGCAGAAGTGATTCATATAGTGGTTAGGCTTGAGGGGGAGAGGGGAGTGAGGAAAGTAGGTAGGCTCGAGTTGCCCAAACTCATTGTCGAGCAATTAGGTGAGGTAAAGTACGCGAGAGTTTTCTGGGATGGTAATCTGACCCCTCAGCAACCTTTTTGACATGGAGTGCCTGTTTGAAATATAGTTGTAACTAGTGTGCCTCAACAATATTCCATGCATCGTAAATATTTTTTCTCATAATCAGGTATTTTTAATGATAATTTTTACATTATTACATCATTATCATTATTGTTATTATTAACAATATTATTATGATGGTTGTATCAACCCTAAATCTGAGTTGGGGGGGGGGAATGCAATGCAGACAAACAGCTGCATACAGTGCGACCATTTCACTCACATTTGCCCATTCATTTTTGGACACATCACACACCATCGGTGTGTGTACTGTACGTGGGCTGTCATAGCTCCACCTACAGGCCTAATGGAGAACACCAGGAGAACACCAGGATGTGAATGGAGGGTGAATGTGAGGTATATCGTGTAAATAAGTTTTGATTGATCGCAAGACTACACTGTAAAAAATATATAATAATAAGTTACCAGAACTTAAAAATATTGAGTTCAGTTACTGTGCATTAAGGTTTTCAGTTTTCAATCCATAATAATCCAGAAAAATAAGTACACAACCACATTATTTCAACCTAATAAAACTATGTTTATTGTCATTGTTTTAAGAACACAAGTTAACTTGGTAATACTCACATTTTGAGTAAAACATATGGCTTTTAACATGTGCAATGTTCAATGAAATAGAAAAATAAATAATAAAATTAGTTGATTAATCCCACTGGTCACAATGGTCACCGTAATAATGTTTTTGTTATAAGGCTCTGCAAATGTTACTGAATGATGTAGCAATGTATTTCCAGCTAAATTGAAATAATAAACAAATAAAGGGTCTCAATTAAATATGTGGTAGTAAAAAGAACCTGTTGGAGGATTTCAACAAGATAAATGCGACAACAGTGCAAAATATTTCACTATAATATTTCATAGAAAAAAAAAAAAAAAAAAACGTATATTTTTTTTACTGCTGCCCCTGTGCCTATGCAAATGCCCCCGCGTGCCTATGCAGGCACGCGTGCCTAAGGTTGCCTACCCCTGCCGTAGGGTGTGGTAGTGAGGAGCAGGTGGAGAGGGCTAGGAAGATGAGGAGCATTGGTGGGGTGGGTATAAGTAAGGTAGCGAGAGTAGGGGAGAAGAGGGAGGGGGGATGTAAGGGGGTGATAGCTGTGTAGTTTGACATAGGGGTGGACGGTATAAACGGTATACGGTATAAACGGTATGAATTTGCACTATGGTATGGATTTTGACTATACCTTGTAACCGGTAGAGCAGCTCTAAAATAGCAATGACGTCATGTAACCACAGCCAGGGCGCGACTATTTCACTCGTATTTGCCCCTAAAAATAGATAGAATTAGTCATAACAGATGTGCGAACTGGAAAAAGTTATTTAGGAGCACAGAGGCTTCACGCAGTGGGCGTGTCAACGCGCAATTGTTATTTCATAATACACAGACGCAAACTAGCTCTTCCACCCTGCGTTTGAAGGCTGTGTGACAACTTCTCTCGCAAGTCGCACAGTTTCTATGTGTAATGTAAACTCTGCGACGAGTCCAATGGTCTAACATGCTTTGCATCCTCGCCATTCTGGAATGCCCACGTCGCGCTAAAACCTTATGTAATGTTAACTGTCGATGTACTAGCCTCAGCAAGCTAACGTTAGCTGGCTCCACTATAGCAGCCTATAGTATAGAGCTCAACAGCTGTAACAGAATAACAGTGTTTACCCCTTCAGAAGCATTTATATAGACATTTTAAGATAAGTTAATATACCGTGATATATACCGTTACCGTCTATGCTTCAAATTATACCGTGATATACATTTTAGACCATACCGTCCAGCCCTAGTTTGACACCAAAATTGATCTTCTATGTTCAACATTCTAACAACAAACCCTAACCCAATGTTCGACACATTTGTACCACATGCACAAACCTGCTTGATTATTGCCCCAAATAGCATGCAAGTTGGACGAAGTGGGTATGTCTGGAAAGAAGAGGCTTGGGGGTACCTATAAAACCAATGTTCACTCTGATATATTCATGCGAACAGCCAAGGGACCTTTTGGAAGATGAGCATGGCCGTTTTTTCTAAGCGAACATTTTACATCATTTTGAATCATTGCCTATTAAAACCCCCTTCCCAACAATTGGGCTTAATGAATATGGTACCAATGGAAAGCTTAGCTTCTCTAGTTTACAGGGATACCAATACCTTTGTGTTCGCTCAAATATTGAGCGCGCTATGGACCAAGATATTTATTAATGGGCAGAACCTTGATTTTACATGGCAGCCATCTTGAAATTCATCATGATGATGTGGCCCCTACCCCAAAATGAAAGCTATGGTGATGGGGAACACGTGGAAAAAAATTGGTGCTTTTGTCCGGCGCGTCCAATTTTTTTTGCTAAGCCACCGCACTATGTGGAACGCCCTACCCAAAGCGGTAAAGGAATGTGAATCACTACCCACTTTCAAAACCACTCTCAAAGAACACCTACGGGAGACTGCAATTCGAAACTGGCCCCTGTAAATGTCCTAACCCAACCCCCTCCAATGCACAGTAAATTACCAAGTATGTGTAACCCAGGGTTCAGATTCATAACTATCATAGGGACATAAATAGTTAATGCTATTAGGTAAGAACTTTCTAGAACGTAAAACATTCTAGAACCAGCGTATGATGTCATGATAGAAGGGTCTGGAACCTTTGTGATGTCACCGTATGATGTCATAATAGAACGTTCCGGAACATCTTGGATTTTTCGAAAGCTAATTGGGAAGAGTTCTTGGAGGCGGCCCGAAAGTGGGTAGGAGAGATTGACTCTGAGGGGAGTGTAGACGAGTGGAATGCTTCTCTTAGTGAGATGATACATAGGGCAGCGCAGGGCACAATCCCTATGAAGGAGGAACCCAGAGCTAGAAGGATGGTTCCCTGGTGGAATAAAGAATGTGACGTAGCTGTAAGGAATAGGAATAAAGCATACAAGAGGGTGAGACGGTATCCAGGGTTGTGCCAGTCAGTAGAATATAAGAGGTTAAGGGGAGTAGCACGAAGAGTTATTAAAGATGCTAAAAAGAGTAGTTGGAGGAAGTTCTGTGAAACACTAGGCCCTGAGACTTCTGTGAGGCAGATGTGGGCAGTCGTACACAGAATGGCTGGAATATATAAAAAAAAGCTCGATTCCAGTGATTCAGAAGGGGGGGGTAGAAGCAGTAACCAATAAAGAGAAGGCAGACATGCTGGTGGAGGCATTTCAGGCAGTGCATAACTCTGGGAGTCTGGGGGAGGAGAGAGGGAGAAAGAGGTCTGAACTGCTATCGCAGAATGAGTGGAAGTTGAGAAGAAGCTCAGAAAATAATAATCCGATTAATTTGTACTTTACAATGAAAGAGTTAGGGGATGCTATCCAGGCTGGTGCAAATACGACGCCTGGCAGAGATGGATTATCCTATGAATTATTTAAGAATTTGGACGAATTTGTAATGATTGAAATACTGGGTTTGTTTAATAATGTGTGGCTAGAAGGCTGCTTGCCAAAGGAGTGGAAGCATGCCGTCATCATTCCTATTTTGAAGCCAGGTAAAGTAGCGGCTGACCCAGGGTCTTACCGACCCATAGCCTTGACGTCTGTATTGTGTACAATTATGGAAAGGATGATTACTAATAGATTAGTTTACTTTTTAGAAAGTAAGGATCTTTATGTTGGGTATCAGAATGGGTTTAGAAATGGCAGGTCTACAATGGAATCAGTAGCTGTTCTAGACCAGGACATTAGACAGGCTTTTGACAATAAGGAAGTAGTGATAAGTGTATTTTTGGATATTGAGAAGGCGTATGACTCTTTGTGGAAAGAGGGGCTGCTTTTGAAATTGTATGACCTAGGAGTTAGAGGGAGATTGTTTAATTGGATAAAGGATTTTCTATTAGACAGGACGATCCAAGTACGTGTGGGGGGGCAAACCTCAAAAACTGTAAAAATAGAAAATGGCACCCCGCAAGGAAGCGTGATTAGTCCGGTCCTCTTCGATGTGATGATTAATGACATTTTTGGGCAAATTGGAAAAGGATATGGGTTGTCTTTATTTGCGGACGATGGGGCCATATGGAAAAGAGGGAAGAATGTTGAGTATTGTTTAAAGCAGGTACAAAGAGCTCTGGGGGATGTAGAGGAATGGGGAGACAAGTGGGGTTTTAAAATATCCACCTCTAAGTCTAATTATATGATTTTTGGTTTTAGAAAGAGGGTGCCTAGGGGAAGGCTGGTTATGTATGGATCTCCCTTAGAGAGAGTAAAGGTGTTTACATTTTTGGGAGTTTGGTTTGACGAAAGATTGAATTGGGCTGTTCATATAGAGAAAATCCTGGCAAAGTGTGAAAGAATAGTGAATGTGCTGAGAAGTTTGGCTGGGAGTGGGTGGGGAGCGGATAGAGAGACCACGTGCATGATATACCAGGCGATGATCAGGTCAACAATTGATTATGGTTGTTATGTGTACGGCTCTGCGGCCAAGTCTAATTTGCGAAAGCTGGATGTGCTTCAGTGCAAGGCTTTGAGAATCTGCTGTGGAGCTTTTAAGACCACCCCTGCTTCAGCACTATTGGTGGAAATGGGGGAGTTGCCCCTAAACCTGAGGAGAGTAAAGTTAGGGCTACAGTACTGGGCAAAATTGAGTGGGACAAGTCTGTCCTTCCCAGCTAGGTGTTTACTTTCAGGAGATGGGGATAAGTATAAACCTTTTTTGGCCAGTATTGATCAGTGGGCCAGGAAGTTGAGACTGCATCAGGGGGGAGTGGCGGAGCACACTCGGTGGCTATCAGTGCCATTTTGGCTATTGCCTGATCGAGTCATTGAACTTAGGTTCTTGAAGGAGGAGGATAAGGGCGAGATTGTGGAGGAAATAGAGAGGTTCCTTCTGGAATCAGGGGCTCTGGAGGTGTACACTGATGGCTCTGTGGATCCTGAAAGTGGGAGGGCAGGATTTGGGTGGTGGGTGCCTTGGTTAGGGATCGGTAAGGGACAAAGAATATCCGATGGCAGCTCAGTATTTGTGACAGAGTTGCTTGCCATCCTCTGGGCATTGTGGTGGGTGGAGGAAGTGGGACCAAGCCAGGTGATTATATGCTCTGACTCGGCTGCTGCACTGATGGCTCTGAGTGCAGGTGGGTCTAAAGCTCGCCCTGATCTCATTCAGGAAATAATGTTGGTTTTATATAGGATTGCGAAGGCAGGCTGGTCAGTGGAGTTTTGTTGCATCCCGGGACACGCTGGGATTGCGGGGAATGAGATGGCTGACTCCCTTGCCAAACAGAGCCTGGGAAGGGAGGAAGAGATAGGTATTTCAATGGGAAGAGTAGAACTCAGAGATAAGATAAAGAAAGGAGTTGAGGCTGAGTGGCAGGATGAGTGGGAAAGGGGGACCAAGGGAAGGCACTATTTCTCTCTGCAGCCTCGGGTCAAGATCAAGGTGGAGGGATATGGGTCAAGGAGTGATAGGGTGAAGATGTGTAGACTGAGGCTGGGGCACTGTGGGTTGAACAGTAGCTTGTTCATTGTGGGCAAACATCCAGATGGGGAGTGTGAATGTGGAGAGACTGAAACTGTCGGGCATGTCTTCCTAAAATGTGAAAGGTATAGGAAAGAGAGGGAAATCTTTTATAAAAGTCTGGTAGAGCTGGGAGTATCTTCCTTCTCTCTTAAATCATTCTTTGGCATGGATAATGAGAACCACCAGTTGATCACAGAGGCAGTGCTGACATTTCTGCATGCTTCAGAGTTGTACCAGAGGATATAGCGTTAGTGTATGTATTAGTATTGGACAGGCAAGAGGAGCAGAGAAGAAGGAGAAAGTGTGAGTTGAAGAGGCCTAAAGATGGAACACCACTAGTGTAGTATAAGAAATGAGGAGGGAAGAAATACGCCAAGAAAGAAGAAGAAGAAGAAGAAGAAGAAGAAGAAGAAGAGATCATCAAAAGAAGTGCGGAGGGCAGTAATACGCCACGATGCGTCTACTCTGCCGGAAATTCAAAAGAAGAAGAAGAAGAAGAAGCCATCCCTCTCTTCTCCTCGACATCCGAACCATGCAGCAGCACTGACCAGACGGACGGGACTAACCAACAGACTGAAACCTGCAATTCTCAACCAGCATCCCGGAGCAGTCCAGACCACCCATCACCACGTGTGCCCACACGGGACGAGGTGGTGTGCCGGACCGATACCCGATGGCGAGCCAACCCCGGAACATTTGATATAACTCAAGGCTAATGCCAGCCTGATGTGAATACCCCTGATGCTCAACTCTTGTTACACCAACAGTCCGGTAGGCTTGAACTGAACGAGACTACAAGGACTTCCAAGGGCGTCGACCCCGTTCACCTTGTGTTATTTTGATATTGTATTTTGTATTTGATTTGATTTAACTTGATATATGGGTACGGATATTCTCCTATAAGAAGGGGGAATTAAAGGATAAATGCTTAATCACAGTATGATGTCATAATAGAACATTCTAGAACATAGAACCTTTACTTCTAGACCGTTTGTGGTGATGTCATAATAGGACATTCTAGAACATAGAACCTTCTAGAACGTTTGTGGTGATGTCATAATAGAACATTCTAGATGACATATTGATTATAGCTGAATCACTGATGGTTCTCCTGTAAAGAAAGATGGTTTAAAGGGCAAATTCACCTAATAAGGTATTTGCATTCCCTGATAAACGGATATAGAGTTACCAATGATAACCTCAGAGACGTCTGAACGAACCCCAATGTGTTGATCCAATCAACCTAGGACTTGATATCGAACTAACCCTCCCGAAAGGCATTACTTGTACTTTACGTCTGTATGTATTATTACTATTTAGCTAGCACGCTTTTAATTAAAACACCGGTTATTGTTATAACTCTGTCTCTGGTCTACTATTCTTTTAATTGTGCATATTACTCCTCTCCTCATTCGAACCTAGAACTGTGCCCGTGGCGAACAGCTGTTACTGTTAGTGACACAGGTGCTACATATGGTTTTGTCAATATTCCAATGTACAGTTTTGCTTGTACAGTTGTACAGTGTTCCGGTGCTCTGGTCTGCATCCCCTTAACAATTGTGTGTATTGAGCTGTACTGTATTGTACCCATTCTGCAATCTGTTAATAAAGTTTTCAATCAATCAATTCAATCAATCCACACAGTACATACAGTAACAACAGCTACCACTAGGTGGCAGTGAGATCCTGTCACACCACCTCATTGCATATCGCGCTGTCTGTCGTCCCGATTGTGTTGCCGCTCTCTGCTGAGGGGAGGTGATTAAGTTTGAAATATAGCTCCTTATTTCACTCGTTTCTGCTAAATGTAACTCCTTTAAGTTTTAACTTGTAGGGCCTTGCCCACTATGTGGCGTAGTGGGCAAGGCGCTCGCCACGAATACTGGAGACGCTGGGCTCGCCTGTTCGAGCCCAGCGCTCCACATTGCTTTCAGTTTAGCTGGTCGTCCGTACTAATACACATTGGCCGTATTAGACGGTGGGAAACTGATAGGTGGGGATCGGGCGTTGTGGACAGCAACTCCTACAGGTCGGTTGGTGCGCCTGCGCAGTAGAATCAGGAAGTGTCGGGGGCAGCGTGAGCCTCCCACGCGTTACTCCTCGCCACTGAGAGATCGAGCTGCGCAGGTGAAAAGATGCGACTGCTGTTACCTCAAGTACCGGAGGGGACTTGTGCTATGTATGACTTAGTCCACATTGCAGCCGGCTTGTGGGAGGCAAGAAACAGCATTCGTTGGGATGGGAGAAAAATATAGAAAATGGAGAAAAAGTGGATAAAAAAAAAAAAGTTTAAACTTAACGTTCGTTTTATTACATGGTTTTATGACATTTGTGCTCATTTGACCACTAGTTCTAGTTTTATAGGTAGGTTAAATGTCTGCAGATTCCATTCTCTGTTCTCTGAGTTATTATTATTATTCTGGTGAAAAAACGAATGTATTGTTTAATTTTGTACATGTAGGTATGAGTTATTATGGTGAACAAACGAATGAATTGTTTAATTTTGTACATGTAGGTAATTATGCAAGATGTGCAGCGACCAGAAGACTCCAGCGGTGTTGTTTTATGTGTCTTCTGCAGGTATGTGGCTCCATGCATATTGTATGTTTATCAATGTAAATAATTTACCTGCTAACTCTATGCACTGTGGCATTTCCTGCTCTGTTCAGCATGTGGCGCTAGTTTACCATTTCTGTTTTAAGTAATGTTTTGATTTTATTTTGGTTTAGTGTAAGAGTTTAATTGTATAAAGCTCCCAGCCATACACATGTCTAGACTGTAGCTTATGTACTGTGTTGTAGTACGCAAGCGTTTTCACGGCGCGTCATCAAACCGGAAGTCGGCCATTTTGGAGATACTGAATGTTTACAACGCAACCGAACTCGCAACTGTTCCTGGTCATTGTTGCTCAAAAGGGTCAATTATTGTTGTGTTTTTGGCTGTACTAATCGGTCGGACCGGGAAAAGCATTTGGAGTACTTCAGATTGCCAAAAGCTATTACAAATCAGGGAGAAGAGTGCAAAGAATTGTCTGAGGAAAGGAGGCAAACACCCCCTCTCCTCTCCTCTCCCGCCTGAACGAACTACCAAAGTACCGATCAGCATTTTGATCCAAACATTTGTACTAATAGACTATTTGAAAAAAAATTCGAATGTAAAGATCAGTTGATCTAGTAACGTTATTGAATCACCTACCTTGGCTTTCACAATACACAATTCACAATACACATGTCTCTCCCACCCACCCACTCCCTGCTAATGTACAGTTTCCTCCCCCTCGTATGTATATATTTTCTGTTAAGATCTCTGTTTAACTACTGTATATTTGCATATCTTGTATGTCACAAATGGAACAGTACTGTATACCTGTATGTCATTTATGTCATGATATATATATCTGTATGTTGCGTCATTTATGTCATTTTAATCATGGGCCGACATAGTGAACTACCTCGTTTTTTCACCATCTATGTTCTTCCTGTGCTCCAGGACAGTTCAGTCAGTATGTTCTTCCTGTGCTACAGGACAATTCAGTCAGTATGTTCTTCCTGTGCTCCAGGACAGTTCAGTCAGTATGTTCTTCCTGTGCCCCAGGACAGTTCAGTCAGTATGTTCTTCCTGTGCTCCAGGACAGTTCAGTCAGTATGTTCTTCATGTGCCCCAGAACAGTTCAGTCAGTATGTTCTTCCTGTGCCCCAGGACAGTTCAGTCAGTATGTTCTTCCTGTGCCCCAGGACTGTTCAGTCAGTATGTTCTTCCTGTGCCCCAGGACAGTTCAGGAAGAACATACTGACTGAACTGTCCTGAGACACAGGAAGAACATACTGACTTAACTGTCCTCAGGAAGAACATACTGACTGAACTGTCCTGGAGCACAGGAAGAACATACTGACTGAACTGTCCACAGGAAGAACATACTGCCTGAACTGTCCTGGAGCACAGGAAGAACATACTGACTGAACTGTCCTCAGGAAGAACATACTGACTGAACTGTCCTGGGCCACAGGAAGAACATACTGACTGAACTGTCCTGGGGCACAGGAAGAACATACTGAATGAACTGTCCTCAGGAAGAACATACTGACTGAACTGTCCTGGGGCACAGGAAGAACAAACTGACTGAACTGTCCTGGGGCACAGGAAGAACATGTGTGAATTCTTTAAATGGGTGGCTTTCCAATGGTGACAGCAATTACAACTATTCATGTTATTATTCTGCCTCCCTCCAGACCCCCCACAGCTCTCTGTCTGTGAAGAGGAGGTTCCCCCTGAACAGCAGGAGAGGAGCCCCAGTCTGAGCCAGGAGCAGCCAGAGCTCCTACAGATGAAAGAGGAACAGGAGGAACTCTGGACCAGTCAGGAGGGAGAGCAGCTTCAAAGTCTGGAGGAGGCTGTGGGATATTTGTAGATATCCTGATGAAGAATGTTCTCAGTCAACCGAGGCTTGGATAATAACAAGGGTTTATTAACCAAACAGATAGATTACATAGAGAGAATGGCTGAGGGCTTCCCCCAGGTGATCAGCTGAAATTACCCAGGTAAGAAGACCGGGATAGATCTCGGGAGGAGATCTATATAGGTAACAGGGGGGGGGGGGGTGGTCCCATTTGATAGGTCAGATGGGGGGGGGGGTACAGGTTTGGGGAGAAAGGGGCGGGGAATGTCTTATTCCACAGAGAGGGGGGGGCACAGGTAAGGGGGACATATTTACATGAGAACATTAGATATTATACCACAATACTCACTTTTCTTTCTTATTATGTGGGTGAGATTAATGTATAATATACCAGGATTCTTTGGAACAGGTAAAAGTGAAAATAGAAAACAATTAAAATAATGAAAATTTTGGCCAATGTGATCTGGTTGTTGGCATAATAGTTTAAAATATAATTATTTACATACATGATTCATGACATGATCGACTGGACTGCGGTCTGTGTTATTTTGATATCAGAGATGTGGGAATAGATATCACCCTTTTCTTTTATTAATCGCTCAAAATACCTATATCAATGAGTGGTCTTCAACTCTGATATCAAACAACAATTAACATAATCATTAGAAGCTATCGCTGTGCAAATATCTTGGCATACCTTCAGTCGTTCATGTCGTGACTCAGGGGAGCTAATGTGATGGTTGTGCATACAGGCATCGTAATAAACCAATTAAATACATGCACTGTCTCTGTGTGGTCAGAGTGCACAGGGTGAAAAAACAAAATTGTGTGCATAATTATTAGGAATAGGATTTACACATAAGGCTAATGTGTACAAAAACATTTTAACAACCGTTAACCTGGTGGTTAATAAAACTAACATGATTGATTATGGGAAACTGTTCAAAAATATTTATATGCACAATTTATAATGATTCTTGATGAAATTACTTAGGATCCAGTTGTATTTAACCTGAGTTTGAGTGTCACTTTCATCTGTGATTGAAACATTGATCTTTACTTAGAATCAGGCAATTTTCTCCATTTCTTCTCTATAAATGAGGAGATAAAACGTCTTATGCATCGCTTCTGTATGTAATTCTAGTGCATATACTATCAATGGTTCACCATACAGGTGCAAAACAACGTTACATGTCCTCTTCTATGAGAGAATAAAACAACTGATTCTTTTTTGTCTGACAATACAATTTTGTAACCTAAGTAATTCAAATGTGATGTAATACAGTAACACAGTAAAATTTAAATAAATACATAATAATGTGGACAATGTGGCGTTCAGAAGTCTCTTGGTCCACAGGTCTCTGATGTGTCTCTTCTTGACGATGCAGTCGGGAATATTCACTGGTCGCCGTTCATTCCCTGTCAAGGGTCACCTGTAGCAGTCAACTATAGTGGTCTTGCAGACTCTTTTCCTGGAGCCTGCGTTGTTCTCCATCACCACCACACATCCGCCACTGTGCTCACGCTTGGCCCCCATCAGGCCCAGAGACATGGTGGTCAGGGCGTTTTTGAATGTGTTGTGCTGGTTTCGCTGTCCTCTCCTCGTCCTGTCCTCTCACCAATGTATGATCTGAGGATGATAAAAAAATGCCTTAGAAAACCTCTTCACATAAATGATTCAACGTCTTTCTGCTAAAGAGGAAAATCATTTTGGGATTAATTCAATTCATTGTAAATAAAATCACTTAATTGAAAATAGGAAATGCAAGCCAATTGCATTAGCAGTGATTCCTTATGTCAAGAAGGTCACATTCACTACAATCTTATCAGATCTTGTATCTAACTAGATCTTACAGCATTAGGCTTTAAATAAAATTGTAAATGAATGGCCAAAGTCTTGAATCAGATAAAATAGCTCTTTCTCTTCATAGTCTGTGATGTTAAATTGAAGTTGACCTTACCTCAGGCCGTGTACGATGGTGTGTTTCTTCAAGATACTTACCTCGCCATGACGTCTCGGTTGTTCTTCACGTCTCAGTGTGGCTCGTCATAATTTAGCATGGGGAAAACATAAATTCTATGGCAGCCAGTTAATTTTGCATGAAATACATCCATTCATTTTCTCGTCTACTTTTAAGTAGCATTAATTTAATTACCTATAATACACCTTGTGCATTTTGATAATCATTGTGTAAATGATTATCCTGCTTTCAACTGATACAAATAAATCTAACCCTAGCTAACCTTACTATCATGCATTTGTCCTAATAAACTAACCTACACTGTAGCACTCAACACTTTGATGACCATTGTTACTCAGCTGATAGAGTTGTGCCCTTTTTGATGTCCTGTCATACAGAACCTGTGAGTCGCTTTTGGATAAAAGTGTCAGCTAAATGATCAATGTATGTGTATACCTTGTACATTTAGATAATTGTGCTTCAATTTGTGGTTGATATTTTGCAGTCATGGAAATGTATTAGTTTGTTAAAAGAATAGTTATGAATGTTATTGGTTATAAAGCAGAAAATAGAAGGAGGGGATAGCATGCAAGTTATGTTATTTTGTTAGTATGGGAAATATGGTGCCTTTTATGACTGCAAATTCATCACTAGTGTCTGATTCATGTTATCTAAGTGGTTCTCTGTTGCCATCCACCGCCAGGTGAGTCCACCAAGTCTGTGGTCGCGAGTGCAGGCATTTGCATTGCTTTGTCTCCCAAGTGCCCACTCTGAAGAAATTTACATGTGGGTGTTTGGATGCAGATTTGTTCCAAATGGTCAATCGATTGTCTCTCAGCTCCACACGATCTTCGGTTGAGTCTCGTGGTAACAAAGAGAAAATCTACATCTAAAGCGATACTTCCTACTATACTAAGTGGAGATACTAAGTTGAGTCTCTATAGGTGTGGTCAGACTGGCTATTTGCATTGTCTTTCAACTCCACATCGTCCTCAGCTGGTTTGAGTGAGTGTTTTAAACACTGCTTTGTAATTCAATTTAGAGGTAAATCCATCTGCCTCTCCTGATTGTCTGCTTGCTTCCTGTAAACACAAAAATATGTTAGTGACGCTTTGACTGTCTGGGTTGTGTTGATTAGAATCCTATTTAAAACTATAGCTTCTGCATCTCGCCTCAGAGCCTGGCTGAAAATAAAAACACATGTTAATTTTCCACTTCTAAGACCATTTGAGTGGGTTCTTTGTTGATTGTCTATGAGCTTAACAAAAACATCAGCTATTTTTCATCCATCCCATCCTAGGATGTAATGATATATTGTTATCATTTATCAATCATATCGCATATGTACACAAGCATCATAAGAATGTGGAACCACACATTTTGAATCATGTTTAAAAATGTCTTACAATGGAAAGGGCTAGTTATCTTTCATTGGTTCTTTAGATAAACGCACTAACTCAAGTGAATATAACCTAAACATCTTACTTTTAAACATAATCTATGTTGTTTGTGTCCAAGTTTTCAACATTAAAAGCTTATAAAGTCTAATCTAACGCTGTTCCCCGTATTGGTCAGTATGACCGGTACGCCCACAGATGTATTATAATTCTGAAACAGACATTGTAATTAGCTTTATGTGACTTATAATGTGTAAATTAAAGCAACATAAACACTCAAGTGATCTGAGATAGTTGTAATTTGCTGTAACTGAGATGATAGTTGTGTATGTACAGTTTCTACGTCAAATGACTCCCTTTTCTTGACTCCTTTTGTATCACAAACAGTACTGAATTTGCAAATCTGGTATGTCATAAATGTATAGATGTAGCAGTACTGACTATCTGTCTGTCATGTATGTCCTAATATGTCCTGATGAATTGAAAATGGGGGACCCTGATGTAAACAAGACAAAAGTCTTTCTCTGGTCTGCATCCCCTTAACAATTTGTGTGTATTGAGCTGTACTGTATTGTACCCATTCTGCAATCTGTTAATAAAGTTTTCAATCAATCAATCAAAGCATCTATATATTTATGATTTTCATACTCACCGGAGAAAGCTGTTGTGTTGACGTCGTATATTATAATCGAATAGTGGTTCCAGAGGCTGTAGCACGTTACGTGTCGTCAATGCAATGTTCGGCTCGTTTCTCCGGTGGTCTGGGATAATGCAACCCGCATCTCGCCACCGCAACTCAACATTTTCCAATAGCAGCGCGCACATACATATACAAATAAAACATATACTACACGTGGATTTCACGCACCTTCGGCCTTGGGCACATTAAACTTTACGTTCGCTTATGGATAGTTTCACTTAAAATCATAACTTCATGGCGCGCATAGCGTGACGTCATCGCTCCAAGCGACGTTCGTGCGTTCTCATTCGCCTCGGAAATAACGCTTTGCAATTCATACAGTATTTTTCCCACGAGCTCTCAATAGCCTGGAATTCCTAAACCAGCGTTTTGTTACCGAATGAACGCGCCTGTGCATATGTGAAACGTAAACAAACTGAAACGATAAAACTATACTTCCCCAAATGGTCGTTCCCGTGGGCCGGTTTTGTTGATTCCGGAAATTACTATCCTAGTTTGTCCCGTGAGTTGCACCTCAATGTTATTCTCTGTATAACGGTAACTCGTCTCCCTATGCTCGTCGCGCTATCCGTCGGTTTCTTTACTCAATACAGCACCGCGGCGGGTTCTATACTGTGCACATACAAACGAGACTTTAAACAGACAAACAAACATTAATACATATAAGTTAACGTGTGTATATATCTGACTGTTTTGGATCGCTGTTCGTTTAGTCGGCCAGCATCTGCTGCGACAAGGCATTTATCCCTTGATATATCTATACATCGTTATTAAAGTCATAACGACCGAACCTGACTTCGAAATTTACCAGCGATATATTAGATGTGAATATACCGTTTAATCATACTCTCGGTCTCTTGAACTCGCGACTAATGTCCTGTTTAATGTACTTTCCGCGACTGATGTCCCGTTTAATGTACATTCACGTACTCCCGGGGCATCGCGTAATCATGTACTACTAGGACATCGCGTGATCATCTTCCTGCTATCTGTATTGATCAATTGGTTAATTTAATCCAAAATACATCGTTTTCAGGAATGGAAGAGATTGTGGGCTTAGTTTGAGGTTGAAGCAATGAATATTATGACGCTACTCTGGTAATTTCTAATTATGATTCCATCAGCTTCTCGGTCCTAACTTCCCGCCTCTTTGCAAAGGAATCACAGAACGTTTTTAACAGAGTAGCGTTTTCAAGGATATCACATCATAATAAGCTCACGTATCTTCTTTTGTTGCCTATATTTTTAGTCTGAATTAGACTTGGGTTAGCAATCCGACAACCTTACTGTGTGCCTTAGCTTTTGGTCGGCTCCGACTCGACCAGGAATAGCACTTCAACCTTTTGTGAGGTTTTGCCCGCTGCTCACTACCTTTTCTCTGTCTTCTTTAAGCCTACTGTTAGGAATTCCCTATTCTCTGTCTTCTTTAAGCCTACTGTTAGGAATTCCCTATTCTCTGTCTTCTTTAAGCCTACTGTTAGGAATTCCCTACTCACTCTCTCTAGCCCCCACCCTCTCGTTCCTTACCCTTAGTGGCCACACCTGTTTGATATTCTATTATCTCTCGCACCTGTGGTGGCAGGCTAATTAGTCCCCCTGTGGGCTTTAAATACCAGGGCGCTTCCCCTCGTTTTGGCGTGGGGTCGTGTTGTATACTTGCCGAGTCATATTCTCTAAAACATCTAGACTCTTTCGGGAGATCCTCTGTCTGCCTATGCTGTTCCATTCTCCGGCGTCGAGATGTTTGCTCCAGCCTTCGCCTGCTGTCGCCGTTGCCTGAGAGTGGGACTGGTCTGCGCTCCCTAGACTTCCACGGGAGGCATCCCAGTCATCCACTTCAGACCCCCCGCGCAGCTGTCGTCCTGACGCACATCCAGACCAGCGCAGACGCTCTCCAGTCCACAGCGCGCAACGCGCATCTTCCAAGGACGCTCGAGCTTGGCACGCTCTCCAGACCAGCGCGCAACGCGCATCTTCCAGACCTTCGAGCTTGGCACGCTCCTCCGTACCAGCGCGCAACGCGCATCTTCCAAGGACGCTCGAGCTTGGCACGCTCTCCAGACCAGCGCGCAACGCGCATCTTCCAGACCTTCGAGCTTGGCACGCTCCTCCGTACCAGCGCACTGACGCGCATCTTCCAGACCTTCGAGCTTGGCACGCTCCTCCGTACCGGCGCACAGACGCGCATCTTCCAGACCTTCGTGCTTGGCACACTCCTCCTGGCAGACGCACCCCGATGCGTCTCTCTGTTCCGACGCGCACACCAAGGTGTGGCGCGCACTCTGTTCCTCGGCTCCGACAGTGGCTACCCGGTGGACGACATCCTCGCCACCGCCACTGTTCCAGCTCCCTGTTCCGACGCGCACACCAAGGTGTGGCGCGCACTCTGTTCCTCGGCTCCGACAGTGGCTACCCGGTGGACGACATCCTCGCCACCGCCACTGTTCCAGCTCCCTGTTCCGACGCGCACACCAAGGTGTGGCGCGCACTCTGTTCCTCGGCTCCGACAGCGGCTACCCGGTGGACGATGCCCTCGTCACCGCCACTGTTCCAGCTCCCTGTTCCGACGCGCACACCAAGGTGTGGCGCGCACTCTGTTCCTCGGCTCCGACAGCGGCTACCCGGTGGACGATGCCCTCGTCACCGCCACTGTTCCAGCACTCTGTTCCTCGGCTCCGACAGCGGCTACCCGGTGGACGATGCCCTCGTCACCGCCACTGTTCCAGCACTCTCTCCCTCGGCTCGGACAGCCAGCCGCCCCGGTGGCGATGCCTTCGTTCCCGTTTGCTGTCCCTGTACCATTACGCATGCGCCTGGGTGAGTTTTGATTGTGATGTCACTCACCCAGCGTAGTGCCCTTGCCCCCCGTTCCCGCTGCTGTCCCCGTACCTTTACGCATACGCCTGGGTGAGTTTTGATTGTGATGTCACTCACTCAGCGTAGTGCCCTTGCCCCCCGTTCCCGCTGCTGTCCCCGTACCTTTACGCATACGCCTGGGTGAGTTTTGATTGTGATGTCACTCACTCAGCGTAGTGCCCTTGCCCCCCGTTCCCGCTGCTGTCCCCGTACCTTTACGCATACGCCTGGGTGAGTTTTGATTGTGATGTCACTCACTCAGCGTAATGCCTCTTGCCCCCGTTCCCGCTGCTGTTCCTGTACCTTTACGCATACGCCTGGGTGAGTTTTGATTGTGATGTCACTCTCCCAGCGTATTGCCTCTGTTAGTTAGTTTGGACATTTCATCTCCCAGCGTATTGCCTCTGTTAGTTAGTTTGGACATTTCATCTCCCAGCGTATTGCCTCTGTTAGTTAGTTTGGACATTTCATCTCCCAGCGTAATGCCTCTGTTTTTGGTTCTCACTTAGAATAGTATTTTTGGACTTTACATCTCCCCCTGTGTGTTTGTCACACGAAGATATTATTACTTTGTTCACTTTGTTATTTGGACTGTTCTGCACCTGCTCTGTTTTTTCCCTTTTGTGCATTAACTCTCTCCTCTGTCCTGCAGAGCGGCCCAGATGTTTTTCCCACCAGTCCTCAGTTCCTGGTCCCAAGTTCTCCCCTTCTAGTTCCATCTAGTTCCTGTTCCCTAGTTCTCCCCTTTCTAGTTCCACCTAGTTCCTGGTCCCAAGTTCTCCCCTTCTAGTTCCACCTAGTTCCTAGTCCCTAGTTCCCCTAGTCCCCGTTTCTCCTGTTCCCTAGCTCTCCTAGTCCCTAGTCCTCTCTCCCTAGTTCTCCTTGTCCCTGGTTTACCTAGTCTCTAGTTCCTCTGTCCCAAGGCGTTCCCTTAACCTTCCCTTAGGCGTTCCCTTACTTTCCCTTAGTGTTCCCTTTTCCTGCCCGCCTCTTAAAGGCACCTTTCCTTCCCCTCATATTATATTCCTGTATTTGTGATTCTCCCTTAAAGGGACAGTGCCCTTTTTCCCTGTCTTTCCCTGTTGTTCAATAAATATCTGTTTCTTGGCAAACCATCATACCTGTCTTGTGTTGTGCGATTGGGGTCGGTTACAAACCATAACACCTTTGTGCCTAAACTTTCGGGAATAGCACATATAACCCATCCTCTCAGAACCTCCTGATAAGGACCCAGGTGCACGCGCGCCCTGGTAACGATTCTCAATACAGATCAGATATATTAATGTACATTATTCTTACTCAGCCATGATCTCAATATTTGACAACATTCTGTAATATTCACCTGGCACAGAGAAAAGCGGGAAGGTTTTAATTCCTTTCCATACATTTTTGGTCGACCATCTATTATACTCACTTTTCTCTGTATAGCTGAAACAATACAGCACGCCGGGAGGACGCAAAAAGGTCCGTCACAAGTTCGTAGACGCCAATTGTGGGATATTTGTGGATATCCTGGTGAAGAATGTTCTCAGTCAACCGAGGCTTGGATAATAACAAGGTTTATTAACCAAACAGATAGATTACATAGAGAGAATGGCTGAGGGCTTCCCCCAGGTGATCAGCTGAAAATCCCCAGGTGAGAAGACCGGGATAGATCTCGGGAGGAGATCTATATAGGTAACAGGGGGGGGGTGTGGTCCCATTTGATAGGTCAGATGGGGGTGGGGGGGTACAGGTTTGGGGAGAAAGGGGCGGGGAATGTCTTATTCCACAGAGAGGGGGGGGGCACAGGTAAGGGGGACATATTTACATGAGAACATTAGATATTATACCACAAGGCTGATATCAAGTTCACTTTCAACCATGTCCCTGTGAAGAGTGAAGATGATGAAGCGAAACCTCAGTCCTCATGGTTTAACCAAACCCAGGACCCAGAGCTCCTACAGATTAAAGAGGAACAGGAGGAACTCTGGAGCAGTCAGGAGGGAGAGTAGCTTCAAGGTCTGGAGGAGGCTGATATCAAGTTCACTTTCAACCATGTCCCTGTGAAGAGTGAACATGATGAAGAGAAACCTCAGTCCTCATGGTTTAACCAAACCCAGACTGAGGAAAACAGAGATACGGAGCCTCTAGCCAGCACCTCAACAGAACAGATGAAAACAGAACCTGATGGAGAGGACTGTGGATTATCAGAACCAGTCAGTAACTTAGATCCAGCTGGTGATTTAGAACCAACTACAGATGGCCAGCTCCTCTCTTCACACTGTTCTGGAACTGATACTGATGACAGTGATGATTGGCTGGAGACTAGTGAACCTCATCCTGGTTTAAACTCACTGACATCAAAGAAGACACAGAAAAACAAAGGACAGAGTTTGTCTAACAGCAACCAGTTCAAGAGCTCTGTGGTTTCATCCCATGAGGTGAAATTATCAAACCAAATACCATGTGAGACCTGGAGCTGTGAAGTGTGTGGGAAATGTTTTCCTAATAGGAAAGTTTTAATGCCCCATCTTGAAGCCCATTCTAGTGACTGTGGTTTGTGTGGAAAACATTTAAAACCCACAGAGAGCTTAAAACTTCACTTTCAAACTCAAATGACATGTACTGTTTGTGGCAAGAAATGTACTGACATTACACTCTTGGAAGCACATATAAGATGCCATACTGGGGAAAAGCCCTATAGTTGCACCCTGTGTCCTAAAAGATTTAGTCGAAAATGTCACCTAAAAGTACACATGAGAAGCCATACTGGGGAAAAGCCCTATAGTTGCACACTGTGTCCTAAAGGATATATTACACAGGGACACCTGAATAGTCACATGAGAAGCCATACTGGGGAAAAGCCCTATAGTTGCACCCTGTGTCCTAAAAGATATATTACACAGGGACACCTGAATAGTCACATGAGAAGCCATACTGGGGAAAAGCCCTATAGTTGCACCCTGTGTCCTAAAAGATGTATTACACGGGGAGACCTGAATAAACACATGAGATGCCACACTGGGGAAAAGCCCTATAGTTGCACACTGTGTCCTAAAAGATTTAGTCAAAAATCTCAAATAAAAGTACACATGAGAAGCCATACTGGGGAAAAGCCCTATAGTTGTACACTGTGTCCTAAAAGATATAGTACACAGGGAAACCTGAATAGTCACATGAGAAGCCATACTGGGGAAAAGCCCTATAGTTGCACACTGTGATCAAATATTTGGTGCAAAACGTGACTTAAAAGTACATATCAGAACCCGGGGGAAAAAACATTTAGTCTTTTGATTGATTGAATACTTTATTTTGACACAATCGTAGGACAAAAACATTTTAAAAGACAAGACAATAACAGTGTCAACAACGCTGGTCAAAAATGGATAAAACACAATAAAGCCAAGGCTTGTTTCCATTGTGGTCCATACATGGAACATAAAAAGGCACAGAAACACAAATGGACATGTACACTAGACAGGACACATCCTAAAAATGTGTATAAAAACACCTAACCTGACAACTCATACAGTTAACTAATGTTAAAAGAAAATCCGCAAACCCTTAAAAGCAACTCATGATAAAAGAAATAAAAGCCAAGTTATGATAAAAGAGATAAAAAACATTTTAAGACCAATTTGAGTTGCTGCTGAGCCATGTTTTTAGGGCGGATTTAAATCCGAGAGGGGAGTTCAGGAGTTTTATGAATGTTGGCAGGGCATTCCACATTACCGTAGCCGAGTAAAAAAATGCATCTTTCCCCATGCATGTCCTGACTCTCGGCGGGACCAGGTCCGTGGGGATTCCTCTTGTGGCGTGTTTGTGGACATCTCCTACTTTATTAAAATAATTTACTAGGTACTTGGGGACCGTTGCTTTTAGTACTTTAAAAACCAGTAGCATTTTAAGCTGGTGTACCCTTTCTTCAACCCTAAGCCATCCCAGACTGCTAAAGTGGGCTGGCGTTAGGTGAGTTCTAAAGTGAAGGTTGTGCAGGAGTCTCACTAGTTTGTTTTCGGAGGTCTGGAGCTTTGTCTTCATTTGTTTTGATATGTTGCTGTACCATGAAGTGCAAGCATAGTCAAAGTGACATTGGATGAGGGCTCCAGCTAGGGTCCTCAGAGCGTTTCTATTTATTTATTTTTTACGAGGAAATTCTAAATAAAGATTTGGTTTTTTGATTGACCTTAGTAATAACTTTTTGTGCCATTTTTTCGTTAGAAAGTTTGTTATTTAAAATAAAGCCCAGGTAGGTGACCTCCTCTTTATCCTCAATAATGTTTCCACCTACTCTAAACCCTGGGATTTCTTTAGGTTGGCGTTTGACCCAAAGAGTATGGCCTCTGTTTTTCCCAGATGTAGAGACAATTTATTGTCACTGAGCCAAGAGCAGATCTTTTTCATTTCACTGCTCAGGACACTTTCCACTTTAGACTTATCCCTGTCAGAGACCAGGAGTGCCGAGTCGTCAGCAAACAGGAACAGGTTGCAATCGCATGCCGATTTCATGTCATTAATATATATTAAAAACAGTTGAGGCCCCAAAATGCTTCCTTGGGGGACCCCACATGTCACTGGAAGGGACGAGGACAAGGTGCCATTGATGTCTACCACCTGTTCTCTTCCCTCCAGGTAGGACTTGACCCATTTGGCTGACTTGCTATCAAAGCCTATCGCTCTCAATTTTTCTAGTAGGATGGAGTGGTTGACCGTGTCAAACGCCTTTTGCAGGTCCAACATTACCAGTAGTTCCCCTTGTCCATCTCCCGTTTTATATAATCGGTCAGGTACAGTAAACAGGTGTCAGTGGAGTGTGATTTTCTGAAACCTGATTGGAACTGGTACAGTAGTCTATGTTCAGTCAGGTAGTTGTCTATCTGCTCATATACCAGCCTCTCAATTACCTTTGATATGGAACAAAGGATAGAAACGGGGCGGTAGTTACCTGGATCCAGTTTGTTTCCTTTTTTAAATAGAGGGGTTACCCTAGCAAGCTTGAGTTCTTGCGGGATGTGACCCTGGTTGATGGAGAGGTTGGTGATATGGGCTACAATGGGAGCTATGATGGAAGCAGAGTCTCTGAGAAATCTGGTGGGAATATTGTCATGGCCTGTGGGTTTTGTTGGCTGCAGCATACTGAGCTTTTTCATAACCTCTTCAGTAGTTACTTCAGTCAATTTAAAATAATTTTCACGTACACCCAGTTCCTTATAAAAGGCCTGGATGTGCTGTATGCCATATCGGCCAGAGTGGATCGGCAGTTTGTTCACCAAAGTGGTAGCAACAGTTTTTGTCTTGAGTCTATTATTGTGACCCAGTGTTTTTAAAGACTTCCACAGTTTTTGAGGATTATTTTTATTTTCCTACATTTTTTCGTTAAAATAGTTCAGTTTTGCTTTTTTGATCATATTGGTTACTCCATTTCTTAGTGTTTTACAGGTCTCAAAGACCTGTAATAAAGTATTCAATCAAACCTTTCCCATCTTTACTCAATGGCACCAGCGTTATTGACCATTTTAGCGATGTTTGCGGACCCATTGTGTGTTCTGTATTATAGCTATGGAGACAATAGTATGGCTCATTTGACAGGCATTGTTTATAGTCCAAGACTGACTAACCAGTTAATTTCTACATACTTTAGTTTGTACGCTATTCCATGCAAATTATTATTTTTATTTTTTTACAGTGCAATAAAATAGTTCTGGATTACTGTTCAACAGTTCAAAGTCGTCTTTACCTTCTCTGTTTGGTATCCACAGTTTAAAACTTGACAGTCTTCCCTCCTGTCTTATACCCACTTTGACCCTTCGAACCTCCCTCTCAGAGTGCAGTTCCCTCTCAGGGTGCTGTTCCCTCTCAGGGTGCAGTTCCCTCTCAGAGTGCAGTTCCCTCTCAGGGTGCAGTTCCCTCTCAGGGTGCAGTTCCCTCTCAGAGTGCAGTTCCCTCTCAGTGTGCAGTTCCCTCTCAGGGTGCAGTTCTAGGCCTGGTTCCTACACAGTTTTAAAGCCTGACAGTCTCTTGTTTGATACCCACACAGTTTAATACCTGACAGTTTTGAACCTGTAATAAAAAGCAATAGACAGAGTAAAATAATACAGTGCAATAATAGAATAGTAGAATAGAATAGATAGTAAAATTATGCAATAGAATGGACAGAGTAAAATAGTGCTACAGTACAATCAACATAATGAATAAAGGAAGATCCGGTCAGTTTGTTGTAGGCCTCAGTGTGCCGTGTATGATTGATTGATTGATTGATTGATTGATTGAAAACTTTATTAACAGATTGCAGAATGGGTACAATACAGTACAGCTCAATACACATAATTGTTAAGGGGATGCAGACCAGAGAAAGACTTTCGTCTTGTTTACATCAGGGTCCCCCATTTTCAATTCATCATAACATATATGACATACACAAGATACAGATAGACAGTACAGCTACATCTATACATTTATGACATACCAGATTTACAAATACAGTACTGTTTGTGATACAAAAATAGTCTAAAAAAGAGAGTATATACATTTGACATAGAAACTGTACATTGGAGGAGGTTGGGTAGGTGGGGGGGGGGGGAACTGTACATTGGAGGTGGGTGGGGGAAACTGTACAAGCAAAACTGTACATTGGAATATCGACTAAACCTTACTTGGTCCCAAGAAGAGGGTCTTGTGTATTATTGGGTTAGGACATTTACTGTACATTGGAGGGGGTTGGGTTTAGACATTTACAGGGGCCAGTTTCCAACTGCAGTCTCCCGTAGGTGCTCTTTGAAAGTGGGTAGTGATTCACATTTCTTTACAGCTTTGGGTAGGGCGTTCCACATTGATGTGGCATAATTGCGAAAGGTGTTTAGTCCCTTGTTTGAGCCGAATCTGGGTTTGACATGATTTGTGGAGCTCCCTCTGGTGTTGTGATCGTGGTATTCACTGGCCTTTGGGAAGTATTTTGACATGTATATGGGTACTTTAGTCGTGTAGTGTATCTTGTAGACCAGGCCCATTGCAAGTTGCTGTACTCTGTCGTCTACTCTAAGCCATCCTAGGTTGTCAAAGTGGGCAGGGGTGAGGTGGGTTCTATGAGTAAGGTCAAGCAGTAGTCTGACCAGTTTGTATCCCTGCCCTGCATGGAATGTTCCTCCTGAGCAACGGCAGAAGGATCCGCCCCTTGCTGACAAATGAAGCCACCCAACTCCTCGTCCAATCAACACGTCTCGCCTCCCTCGACTACTGCAATGGGGTTACGTTAGGGGTTAAGTGTCTTGCTCAAGGACACTTCGACACGCTGCCCGGGAGAAGGGGAATCGAACTGGGAACCTCCAGATTACCAGATGACTGCTCTACCTCCCGAGCCACTGATTAGTATTAGTGCTAATCAGATGTATGTACAGAGTTGTAGTATTAAGTATTAATATGTACAGTGATACAGGTATAAAGACACTATGGTAAGTCATACTGGCCAGCAGCATAACTAGTAAGAGTAGGTAAGAGATATGTACAGATATACATATAGTACAGGGGTGGGCAATTATTTTCCCCAGGGGGCCGAATGAGCAACTGAAAATATGTTGGGGGGCCGGGCCAAAATTCCAAACTCAATTATGCATAATATACATTTTATTTCTATATAAAAAGCAGTAAATGGCATTGTTTTGACCCCTGGTAAGAGTGTATGTTATTATTTAGCAATTAAAAGGTGAGGTTAGCTTTCAAAAATATAATTTATTCAAATAGAATTTATTTCCAAAATGATAAACAAAATGTGAAACATTAATTATAACAAAGGGCATTTTGAGTTTCATATACTATTGAAACAAGGATTTTCTCAGCTTTCTAAAGACATCACATCATCTTATAGCAAAAATAAACAAGACATGTCACTGAACTGTGTAAAGAAAAGTGTCCCAGTTTTGTAGCCTTTTTTACTTTACATGCCTATATTAAACATTTAATGTTTTCAGAACTGTGCAAAAAGTGTCCCATCAAGTGTCCCATTTCACTTGTTATATTTCCACATTTTAGTGTTCTTCAGTTATTTTTTTTTTCATTCAGTGTGAGAAATCCAGTCTCTGTTGAGCTTTAACAAGTCCATCAAAGTCAGGTTGCATGTCTGAGGTGGAGATGCGAAGCACAGCTGCCAGATGTTCATCAGTGAGAGAGGATCTGTACCTGGACTTGTTAAACATCATGACTGAGAATGTCTGTTCACATATATAGGTGGATCCAAAGAGAACCAACATCTTCTGAGCATGTCTCCTAAGCGTATATTGTGCGTGTGAACGTTGACATGAAAAGAAAAAAGTAAAAAAATATTAAAAAAAAATATTAAAAAAAAATCTTTTTTTATTTTTATTTTTTATTTTTTTTATTATCATGTAATCTTTCGCGGGCCGGTCAGAATCATCCCGCGGGCCGGATACGGCCGTACAATGCCCAGGTCTGATATAGTAACTAGTAGGGGTGTAACGCAGTGGCGTCGTTAGCCCTGGGCTTCCGGGGCTTTAGCCCCGGATGTTTTTCTCCTAGCCCCGGATCTAAAAAAAAAAAAAAAAAAAAAAAAATTGTTTAATTTTTTTTTTTTTTTTTACTTTTTTTTTTTTTTTTATGTCAGCATCCCCATTGTCTGTGCTGAATGTTTGTTAGTGTTTGGTATTTTTTGTTGGTTTTTAGTACTTTTAAACATTTTTAGTAAGTAGTTTTCATTTGATCCTATAATTCTTTCATTCACCGATTTGTGGACTTTTTTTTTAGTGTCCTGAAAGGCGCCTTATAAATCAAATGCATTATTATTATTATTATCATCCAGGAGGGAAAAGACACTTTGGATAGTAGGGACTGCATCTCTGCCTGTCCTGACCAGGAAACACTTTGCAACTGTGATCTCCTCTGGCAATAGTTGGATATTGTAATGTGTGGCGAGGGGTTGCAGCAATTCCACTGAGAGAAACTGGTCTGAGGCTGGATAACATGCCTGTATGCCTCTCATAAATTGTTATCCAACTCATGAGAACCTGCTCTCAAGCTCTTGCAGCATTCTGTCGACGACTGGATAGAACAGTCTCTGTCTCAGCTGATCTCCTGAGCTGAGGTCTGAGCTTGTGCCACAAGATGACTCAACTACATACTCGTCCATCCTTTTCTGCTTCCTCCTTTGGCTGGTAGTATGTTCCTCAATCCAAAGGCCATTACATATGGCCTTTGTCCTGTCATACATGTCCACTGCCATCTCTGATGTGCGATAACCTTTGAGTGTGTCCTGCACTGTGCTTTTAAATAGTACAGATATTGAAGATGTGCACTTTAACGCAGCAGCACCTGGAGCCATCCATACCCATGTCCAGTGTCCTATAATAAGCTTTAATCGAACCTCGGATAGTCCGGTTGGTTTGGGGTGGTGTGAAAGCTCATTCACTCTTGCAAGTGAACCCTGCTGCGGTTCATTTGAGACGTGAATGCAAAGCGGACCAAAGGCAGGAAAAGACCCAAAAATCGAATATTTTTTTAATGAGAAGACTGAAACATATGTATATAATGAAACACACAATCGTTTTTTTCCGATTGCCTAAGCATGATTTTGAAAACGGGGCCCGGTGTTTCAAAACACACAATTAGCACAACCACACACACAATTATCAGAACACCTCAGATCCTTTGCTAAATTAAACACATGTCAAAACCATACACTAATTTTGTTACCATATGAAACACACGTTACATATGACTTAATTCTGTTTGAACCAGTTACACACACTGCTGTGCTTAACCTAAAACACATTTAGCAATTCTACTTCTCAGTGATTAGAGTACTGTAAGTGAAGTACGCAGATAATGTGCAAATATACAATAAATTCACCAAACACTACACAAGACCAATGCTGTAGACTGATGAAAATATAATTTATTTATCTACATATACCCAAATCAATGATGCAGACTGATGAAAAAAATTACATTTTCTCTCCATATAACCAAATCAGTCAACATTTCAACATGGAGAATCACAACAATACATGTCCCAGTTTTCATGCTACTATGTGCATAACACTGTAAGCTCAGCAAATATCAGACAAACATAAAATACTGTATCCAGTACAGGTTAAAATTACAGTAACACAATTTTTTTTTGAAAAAATGTAAACAGAAAATACCAGACATTATCTCTTTGACTAGCTGGATCTGGCAAGATAATTTTTTGTTGTGATTCTCCATGTTGACTGATTTGGGAAAATGGGAGAAAATGTATATTTTCATCAGTCTGCATCATTGGTTGTCTTGTGTAGTGTTTGGTGAATGTATTGTATATTTTCACGTTTTCTGTGTACAGTACTTCACTCTCCTTCCATTTTGGTTGAAGACAGGTGAACTCACCTGCTGCATTTTTATAGTGCTTAAACCTGATTGTGTATCTACAATTAACTGTGTTTTTATTTTGTTATTGGTGTATATGTGTATGTATGTACAGTATATGTATATATATTATATGTATATATATGTGTATATATGTATATTTGTACTCCTGTTGGGGCTTCTTGGACCAGATCAATGTTTTATCTGGCTAAATAAATAAATAAATAAGAAACTGATGATTTGGTCCTGTTAACTTTGAATTTTCTAGGGACTGCCCATATCCCTCTCATGGACCTGGACCTCACTTTGAGAACCTCTAATGATTCTAGTTATTCAGTATTCATCTCTAATTCATCTAAAATTGCGTATTTCTGTGCTCCACCCCCCTGGGCTGAAGCCCCCAATGTTTTCTAACCCTAAAAACGCCCCTGGTGTAACGGTACACAAAAACCACGGTTCGGTACATACCTCGGTTTTGAAGTCACGGTTTGGTACGGGTTTTCGGTACAGTGGGGGAAAGTTTGGCTTTCCATGTTCCACTCAGGGGTGATGTAGTGTGCAGTAACTAATTGTACTTGTAGGGCTGTCAACAAATATTCTATATTGAAATTAATAATCGACTTGTAAAGAAAAGAAAAAAATTATAATTATTATATTAGATTGTGAAAAAACAGCCCCCAGTGGGCAGTCGTTATTGGTTAAACATACCGTTGTATTCGTTCGGTACACAGCCGTTCGGTACGGTATGGTACACACTGAAACGGTTCGGTGCGGATACGTGTACCTTTACACCCCTAGTGTGCATTAGAGAGAGAGAGAGTGTTTTGGTGAATTTCCCCATCAGATACCCCTACATAGTCAAGCATAGATAGAATGGTGAACTTTGACATACAATTATATTTTTTCTATCAATGTTCCAGGCTATTTAACTTAATTAATTGTTGGAGGAGAGCTTTAGACTTTAGAGCTTTAGACATTATTTCAAAAGCAATAATAATAATAATAATAATAATAATAATAATAATAATAATAATAATAATAATAATAATAATAATAATAATAATAATAATAATAATAATAATAATAATAATAATAATAATAATAATAATAATAATAATAATAATAATAATAATAATAATAATAATAATAATAATAATAATAATAATAATAATAATAAATAATTGTTTTCCATCTACAAGTCAAACTCAAGAATCTATGCACATACAGTGTACATCTAAAATGTATGTGGTCAAATACATTTACAGATTCGACCTTTAATCTGAGAATTCAAGCCACTCATTCATATTACACACGGTAGTATTTCAAGGCACCTGCAGATGGCGCTCTGGCACCATTGTTAAGAATGACGATTCAGACAAGATTCTGACCATATTATCAAGGTGCTGTGAAAGTGTCCCTCTGATAGGGTTTACGAACCACTGAAGAAGGAACGGAACTCATGACCCCTTGTGAAATCACTGGCAGGAACGGCCTGGAGAGGCCAACCGGTAACCAAAAGGTCGCCGGTTCGATCCCCGGCACCCACATGAGTGTGTATTCCAGCTGTGAGCTGGTGACTGAAGGGTGGCTGGTGTTATATCTACGGTAACCACCATCTGTGAAGGCGAGACTCCTTCATACACCCACGTTCTCTTATAAATGTTAATGTAGATTGTTTGAGCACGTTTGTAGGCTACATCTGGTCTATATTTCACTATTCATGTGTCACAATAATCCGGCGCTACATTCATTTCAAACGTCTTGTTTGTCAGGAGTTAATTGATGCAGGTGCTCTTGATTAGTTGATCAACCAAGCCTTGATTTAAAACCAGGCGTGCTTTTTGCATATACCTACCTGCCAAGGGGTGTTTGTAACGTGCTTTCTATGGACATTAAAGACTATATTAGTGTAGGAATGCTTCTCATTGTGTTTTGAAGCCTTTCAGTGCCCTTGGCCCTGTGGGTAGGGTGACCAGATGCAAAAAGTCCAAAAGCAGGACAACAGTAAGATTTTGGTGGAACAAAGTGGGACAGATAGATAATGTAATTTATTAGAATAACATGGTCTTCACCGAATAGATAAAGGTTAAATCAAAATAAATACAAATTAAATACAGAATTATATCTCTCCACATTCATCTTGGCACTGGCAGCCGGCTTGTTACCACCTAACATCTGTTTTAAATATTCAAACTTTCAGACCAATGTTTTTTTTTGCTTCGAAAAGAGGGACATCCTCTCAATATTTGGGACATTGGGTAAAATGGTGGGACAGTACAACCAAAAGGGGGACACCTGGTCACCCTACCTGTGGGTGATGCTGTGCTATCTGGAATAATTTTTTTTAGAGAATGTGTGCCTAGGATGGATATGAAGAAAGACCATTTTCCAATGGTAAATGGACTGCATTTTTATATAACAGCTTTTTTCCCAAAGCGCTTTACAACTTATGCCTCACATTCACCCGTTCACACACTGACGGCAGAGGCGACCATGCAAGGTGCCAACCTGCTCATCGGGAGCAGTTAGGGGTTAAAGTGTCTCGCTCCTCGACACGCTGCCCGTGAGGAGCCGGAATCTAACCAGGAACCTTCTGATTACCAGACTGCTAAAGCATGACGTGCATAAAGATATACCACATATATATATATATATATATATATATATATATATATATATATATATATATATATATATATATATATATATATATATATATATATATATATATATATATATATATATATATATATACCGCCTCCTGGTATGACATCAAGTCCTCCCAGACCATCCCACAATGCAGTGCTCAGCGTAGCGTTTGTGTGAGGGTTTGGAACTCGTGAAAGTGATTGGATGCACGCTTTGCACCATGGGAAATACAAGAGGCCTTGCAAGGAATGTTGCTGTAGTTCTCTTCCTTATATGGCTGCCTGTAACCATTGGTAACCACTTTCGAATGCCTAAAGTAATTACTGTGCAGAGGTGGAGTTGGTAAAACACTGGAGAAGCAGGATTTTGCTGTTATTATACTGTGACCTTTTTACAAGATACAGTAATAATAAGACACCAACTTATTCAAATGTTGTTGATATATTTCTCATATATCAACACATATCAACTGTTGTTCTACACATACAGTACAGTAGCAAACATTGTTTCTTCAAACGAGGACATTCTAAACATTCCATGAAAGGCCTCTTATTACCATCATTGTTGTGTACAATTGTATCAAGATTAATAATTTCCTTCCTTACAATTAGGGATGAATCCAATACCAAGAACCACATGTACCAATGTCAGAAATCAAAGCAAAAGTGACTAAATTTTCGTCATTTCTTTGGATAATGGATCGGTACTCAGAATTGACGGATACTGAAGGGCTTAATTGACCTATCTCAAAGCCCACTCTCTTTTCTTGGGGTTTGAGATGGGTCAGTTGGTATCGGCGATGAAAAGGTCTTATCATCAGCATATTCCTATTTAAATAATCTCTGATTATGAACTCTGCTGTGAGAATCCACCCTGAACATAATTCAAACGTTATCCCTTTAATCTTTAATAAACATGGGAAAGTCTCACTCGGAAGGTAAAAATGAAAGCTACACTCATTACCAGCGGAGCAGCGCCAAAGGGTGTCTCTCTCATCTCTCATCACACATAAGATTATTTGATTCAAATGTTCTTTGGGTTCTAGTTTTAAAGCCCAAATTCCTGATTTGTGGAGAAACGGCGGCCCCTGTACATTTCTGCCCCAGTTTTTGTTTTGTTATTGTACACATTAAGAGCTGGATGAATTACAATTGTCATCCACACGATGAAAGTAAGAGAACACGCGAGCAAGGAGAGCATATCTAAAGACAAAGTGAGCTAAGCCCCTAAGGTACCCATTTGTGATAATGATTGGCAACACAATTATTTTGTGACTATATTAGCCAGTACCTCCTCTGGCAGACAGGTGGAGACATTTTTCAATAAGTGTTTGTTGTTTGACCAACAATCAGATATTGGGGCTTTTAACTATTATTAAGATATTGATGAAACTATTGAAGATGATTGGAATGACTAAATGCTGTGCAGATTCTGTTTAAAGATGGGAGTTTCCCTTTGAAAGGGAGGAATGTATATAACATGTTTTCAATACTGCAAATTATAAGACTGATAGAAGTGAACCTTGTCTCTCTGGTTTTACATACAGTAGCCTACTGCAGAATACTGGCTTGAAATAAACTCTTGATTTTCAACTTTCTCAATTCCATTTTTCTAAGAGTGATTACGGATAGTGCAACATCTGCGTATTACCCAGTGTGAATGTTCTGACATTATATGGCATTAACAGGCCTCAGGAGTTTGTAAATGCAGGGTTTCGGCCTACAGTATGCCCAGATATTGACTTCCAGTTCCTAAGTGTTTTCTCTGTGGAGAAACGGAATCGGCATTCTAGATAATCATCCCTGTCCTGGTCTGTGGTTAAAGGGGCACTTCACCAAAAAACAATGCAGATTTATTTTGCACATAATCTCACGCACATCCAAAGGCCCTCAACAGTGTTGCACACATTCATTTAGTTTGACAGTTATTGAGAGTAAATGAGGTTGAATGTGGCCACCAGTGATGTCATCGGGCACATTGAATGCTTGTGTCGTGTTAATTACAGCTCTATGAAGTTATGTACAGAAATAGCAATACATTGTCTTATAGGGACTGCTACTGTACCTTATACCATTTTATTGAGCTGTAATATATAATAATATAATATATATATATATATAATATATATATTTTTAAAGGGGCATTTCACTGAAAACCAAAGCTGATTTATTACACAAATTACTTTTTGTCTGACAGTAAGAGCTTGAATGTGTCCTCCAGTGATGTCAATGGAGAGCACTGAATCTTTGTGTTAAATACAGCTCAATTCAATTATGTAAATTAAATATTATTATAACCTAGAACTATGTGGATGGATAATGTTAGTAAAATATAGTTTTAAAGTTTTATTTATTTAGCACATTTCATGTAGAGCAATGCAATGCACTTTACAAACATCACAATAAGGTCCAAGAAAGATCAATGATAATACATAAATGGCTGTCAAAGTTAATGCGTTAACGCACAATTCTTTTAACGCCACCATTTTTTAACGCAACATTAACGTACATTTTTTTTTATTTGATTTGATTTGATTATTGATACTCTCATTGAGAGAGAGAGAGAGAGAGAGAGAGAGAGAGAGAGAGAGAGAGAGAGAGAGAGAGAGAGAGCGAGAGAGAGAGACAGAGAGAGAGAGAGAGAGAGAGAGAGAGAGAGAGAGAGAGAGAGAGGGGGGGGGGGGGTGAGAGAGATGAGGAGGGGCAAGAGAGAAAGAGACCTGGGAGAGTGTGTGTGAGAGAAAGAGAGTGTGAATCCTCAGTCCTTGTGTGGGTGAATGTTTTTTTTACGATTAATTGCAAATATTTTCATGTTGAGATAGATTGTGGATGAATATGCAAAGAAAGGTACACCATACAAATGTTCATGCTTTATTTGTTTTAAACGAGACGGTTTAGAAATGGGCAATGGGAAAATACATTGCGTTTCCAAGATGGTGGACTGGCCGGAAACAGCAATGACGTAACCACTACACCTCCCTATTCAAGCCGATAGGAAGCCAATGCAGGGACTCTAAGAATTCTGGACATCTAGCTCCATTGCTTCCTCACCAATGACGTGTTTGATGGACGACAGTCCTCTCCTCCTTCTGGGAGTGGGAGGGAACCAGCCTCCTGCTGGTTAACCACAGAACTAATGTAAAGCAATGGGGCTTTTGCTTTTTAAAACCATTAATCACACTGTCAGCCCTCCTCTCCCCTCTGTTCCTGCTTTTTCAAATGATGACTGTAACAGTTTTCTTTTCTTTTTTGTAAACAAGGTTGCAGTTGTGAGGGCAAGTATCGTCCCCTCTTGCTCCCCTCTCCCTATGTCACCAGTTCGGGAGGCAACCCTGAGTAACCTCTCCTGTATCACCTTAGCTGACCTAACTGGCCTAGTGAGCGCTGTGAAATCTTCCTCAAGCCCTTTGGATATTCTAGCATCATCTTTGCTTAAAGGGGAACTATTTTACTATTTCTTTCACTATTTGGGCACTTTTACACAATTCCTGTGAGTCTATGAAACACCTCTGTAAGTATTTTTTCAAAGAAATTCATTGTTTTGTATTTCTAATCAAGTACTCAAAAACAGCATTTTTCTACCTTAAGATCTTAAGCCGTTTTGAGGCTGGGCTCCAACCACTGTATGGCCTGGTGGCAACTGCCACATTATTATGCAGCTGAGAAACCTCTGACATCACAGATATGCACATTTTCAGATGACTCAGTTCAGTGAGGGTGAATATTGTGAAAGGAGAATTGGAAGAATGTGCCAATATGAGAATTAGAGACATAGATCCTATTAATATAAGTCCACATAGCTAGGAAACAATGCTAAACACTGAAAAAGGCCATAAGATAGTTCCCCTTTAACTGGAAGCTGTTAGTTCTGTCTGCCCTTCCCTGGTCCATATTATAAACAGCTCCATTAATTCTGTCTCTGTTCCATCTTATTTTAAACAGGCGGTCGTTTAGCCCCTCCTTAAAAGAAAAAAACCTGGACCCCTCCCTCCCAAAAAATAGCTGCGGACAATATTGCATTTAGGGTAATACATCTTATGGGACCGCTCAAGGGAAATGTTCATTCAAACATAAAAAAAAATCTTGGCGTAACCTTTGATCAGTTTCAAGTTCAAGTTTCAAGTTTCTTTATTAGTTGTCATACAGAAGTACAGAATACTTTTATACAAAATGCTTCTTTCTGTTACGCTCCAGAGACTGTGCTAGACAAAAGCATAAGTATAAAATAAAATAAGTATAGCAAGTATAAAATAGAAGTCACGTACGTAGACACAAGTGTTCAGTATGTACATATGTATACAATGTTCAATGCAGAGTAGAAGTAACTGAGTTACCATACAATATACTAATATACAATATACTATATAGTGCAAAGCAGAAATGGGATGAGGTACAATTTAGGTACAATTTACAGTGTATGCAACTTCACAAGCATGTTAAATCCCTGACCCGCACCGGTTTCTTCCACCTCAGGAATAATAGCTTAAACTCTGGTCTATTTTATCACATGCAGAGCTGGAAATGTCTGTTCACGCTTTTATACAATCACGGCTGGACTACTGTAACTCTGTTTACCTGCCTTAGCAAAGCCTCAGTGGACCGGCTACAACTGGTCCAAAATGCTGCAGCTAGGTTGCTTACCAGGTCAAAGAAATCCTGTCACATCACACCAATCCTAGCCTCCCTGCACTGGCTTCCTGTTCAGTTCAGGATCCAGTTCAAGGTGCGTTATTTTTTTCCGTAGCCGCATTTCTCGGAGACGCTCTCTGATTGGCCGACGCCTGTTTCTACACTGGTTAAGCTTAGGCACTCTTTCGAAGTTGGTTAAGGTTAGAGTTTGTCTTAGAGCGTGACGGCAAGTTCTTTCGACGGTTAAGCTTAGGCACTCTTTCGAAGTTGGTTAAGGTTAGAGTTTGTCTTAGAGCATGGCGATAGAACGCCAGGTAGTTTGCAGGCTGTTCGACGCGGAAATGGGCAAAGACACAGCTCGTCACGCGATTGGGCAAACATGTCAGTGGCCAATCAGAGAGCGTCAGTCAGTGGCCAATCAGAGAGCGTCTCCGAGAAATGCGGCTACGGAAAAAAATAACGCGTTCAAGGTCTTAGTTTTCAAGGCGGCTGGGTGGCGCAGCGGACTAATCGCTCGTTACCAACACGAGAGACACTGGTATCGAATCCGGCTGTCAGCGGTGCCTCCGGCTTGGCCGGCCGTCATACTGGCTCGATTGGCAGAGTCAGCGGGAGGGAAGCCGGTGGGTGGTAATCTGGTCGTTGTAAACAGCGACTCCTACAGGTCGGTCAGGGCGCCTGCACAGCAAGGACAGGAGATGGCGAGGGTAGTGTGAGCCTCCCACACGTTACACCTCGCCAATGAGAGTCCGCGCTGGCAGGTGAAAAGAAGTGGCCCCTAGGCTCTGGAACGAGCTCCCCCAGGTCTTGAGAGCCTCCCCCTCTGTGGCCCCTAGGCTCTGGAACGAGCTCCCCCGGCCATGTACAAACTTGAAATGTTGATTTAGTTTTCCTGAATTTGTCCTTGCCTGTCTTTATGCTGTATTTTAAACTTGTGAAGCACACTGTGCATTCGTGCTGAGAAGGGTGCTATAGAAATAAAGTTTTACTTACTTACTTACTTACTTACTTACTTACTTACTTACTTACTTACTTACTTACTTACTTACTTACTTACTTACTTACTTACTTACTTACTTACTTACTTACTTACTTACTTACTTACTTACTTACTTACTTACTTACTTATGTCGTGAATTTATCTAAATAAAACAACTAAAAAATTTACAAAATGATAAGACAAAATGCTGATTTGCAAGAAGGAGCAGAAAACACCATGTTGGTTGTAAGAGGATTGAGACAGTAACTCCCCCGACCAGATGGCAAAGGTCAATAAGGTCATAAACAGACCCCTCCAGGCTATATTAAGATAGGGCAGGAAGAAAGTATGTACTCTAGTTAAGAGAGGAACAAAAGCTTACTCAAGAAATGACTCATTTCCCCCACAGGGCGAACCTATTTGGTAATAACAGACAGAGAGAGGAGATAATTATCTTAGAAACAGGAAGACCAAACTGAAAATAACAGTTGGGTTTCAAAAGGTCATATTTACACTAAGCTAAAGCAATTTAGGTTACAACGGCAGCTGCTGACTAAAGGTACAGAGGTCAGAAAGGTGACACCAACGGTTGGAATTAAAAACAGTGCAATCAATAATGTACTAACAGGGAGCTGTCATACCAAATTACCTTTGATCAAGGTTTAGCAAGCCAGAAACGGTAAAACAATAAGAATGCAATTAATGGGTAAATACCAGAGGTTAAGGATTAGACCATTTGCAATAATGTGGTGTTTCATGGAGACTAGAAAATCGTCCTACAATATGAAAATCAAATAACATGTGGTGAAATGACTAACAACTGTTTTCAGCCAAGACTACCATTAGTATTGTAAAGAAAAGTGTCCATGTGTTTGGGTTCAAATGATATGAGTTGATTTGCTAAATTCTAAATGTAAAATAATGAACCCAATAGGCTAAATGGTATAAACTTAGTTCTCTTAAAGGAATGGAAGCTCTTTAATGCTAGAAAATAAAACTATACAGTGTTGGTCAATGGTTGGTCAAGAGGACAAAGTATTCTATTGAAAGACGTATATGCTATTATCTGTGAATCAAGAGACAGTCTATCTCTCCGGGTTGGACTGTGTAAACATTGTGTCACAAGAAACATGAGGATGTGTTACTCATTGAACGGATTCCCTAAAAAGGTAACCACTAACTGCTAAAACAGCCGGCAGATTCTATTGTGAAACGGTTGTGTCAGCAGACCAAGAACTGACGTGTCAGGACGTGTCACTAACAGACAAGTTCCTACTAGAAGGGATTTGGCCAATGGGGAAGCCCGATTGTGGGAGTGACGTCACTAGACAGGCAGGGGAGAGGTCTTTTTCTATCTCATTAAAAAGGGCAGGCGAGGAGACAGACAGGATCCTGGAGCGACACACACCGGCAGACAGACAGGATCCTGGAGAGCGAGACACACACAGAAGGAACCTGGAGACTGAGAGCCAGACCTGGAACGCTGAGACACAACCAGACAGACGGGGTAGCCGGAGACTCGAGAGCCGAGCCGGAGACCCACAGAGCCACGGAGACAGACGATGACAGAAGATCGCTTCGCAGCAGGAGATCCTGCCACGGAGAGAGACGAAAATCAAGCGCTCCTTGCTTGAGCGCTGAGACTCACGGAGACCCAAGGTTGCCCTGGCGACAACCAACCACCACCGGAGAAGAACGCTCTGATCGGCCGCCGCTGATCAGATCATGGACAAAACTGCCACACCAAAGAGACGATTAGATTGAAGTAAAGAGCTTTTACTGTGTTTTGAAATAAGCTGTGGTTTATTTAGAAATGGAAATAAACACCGCAGTTTGTTTGATTGGACCACCTCGTCAGCTTCTTTCCTTAATTGAACCGAACATCTGAAATACCAAACAATGCAGAGGAGAAGGGTAAAAAGACTATACGATCACAGAACTTAGATATAGGTATACATGAAGGTAATATACTTCACTTACTTACTTACTTACTTACTTACTTACTTACTTACTTACTTACTTACTTACTTACTTACTTACTTACTTACTTACTTACTTACTTACTTACTTGTTGTTTGCGTTTTTTTTTAGTTAAATGATCTCTTGAGTCCTTTAGTTTGTGCTGGAGTTGTTTTACTGTATGTTGGAGTAATATGGGGTAAGACAAAGTACTGGATTCAGGTTATTTTGGTTTCAATGATAACATAATAAAATAAAAATAAACTCCCAATGTACAGTTTCCCCCCCCCCCCAACCCACCCCCCTCAAATGTATATATTCTCTTTTAGAAACTTTGTCTGTAAATAAACAGTACTGTATGTGTATATCTTGTATGTCATAAATCTCTGGATGTAACAGTAGCCTACTGTATATCTGTATGTCATGTATGTCATAAATGTCACTATGAATTGAAAATGGGGGACCCTGATGTAAACAAGACAAACGTCTTTCTCTGGTCTGCATCCCCTTAACAATTGTGTGTATTGAGCCGTACTGTATTGTACCCATTCTGCAATCTGTTAAATAAAGTTTTCATTCATTTCATTCATTCATGTGCTTACAGTCTTCTCCAGAGTCAGACAAGAAGATACCAATTTCCTCTCTGTGCGTTCAGTAGAAAGCTAACCGGCTGCAAGCTACTGTAGCCTAGCTTAGCACAAATGAATGGAAGCGGATATTGACCAGCTATCCTAGCTGTTGGCCAAAAACACCTCTCCCAGAGTTCTAAGGTAGGCTAGTGGTCCGTATCCATTTCACGTCACTGATCGCAGCCTCACCGGGGCGGTTCCACTGGGTTTCATAATTGCGTCACCGACGGGTGTGTTCTCTTGTTCAGCTAGAGAAAGGTTCAGCTCCTTGCATGGTCGCCTCCGCCATCGGTGTGTGAATGTGTGTGTGAATGTGAGGAACAAAATGTTGGATAAAAACGATATGAAAAAAAAATTCACCAAAACAGAAGGATGCCTGTGAGCATCATTGCGAGTAGACACAACTAAGTGGTACCTTGACGTACAGATTATGAGTTACAGATATGATATGCAGACTGTGAGAAGACTGTGTGGGTGTGAGAGAGAGAGAGAGAGAGGAGGAGGAGAGGGAGAGAGAAGTGTGAATATGGTATGCTGAGAAGGCCACATTGATGTGTGTTATGTGAAGGCTATGTGGGTGTAAGTGTGTTTGTGATAGAAAGAGGAGGGAGAGGGACAGAGCAAGAGGGGGGAAAGAGAAGGTTATGTATTATTATGTGTGTGCAATTATATATTTATACTATTGTTCAAAGTCGGGGCTGACATGACACCAACAGAGCTTCCAAGGTATTCAGAAGGGTATGCAGCTGTTGAGACCAATCTGGTGTTGCAGCTCGGCTAACTGTGTAACTGAGGAAGTGATCAAGTGAACACACGCATGCTGCATGCACCAACCAACCAACCAATCTAATGAACCAACCAACCAAACTAATACACCCACCAACTCACCCACCAAGCAACCAATCTAATGAACCAACCAACCAAACTAATACACCCACCAACTCACCCACCAAGCAACCAATCTAATGAACCAACCAACCAAACTAATACACCCACCAACTCACCCACCAAGCAACCAATCTAATGAACCAACCAAACTAATGCACCAACCAACCAACCAATCTAATGAACCAACCAACCAAACTAATACACCCACCAACTCACCCACCAACCAACCAATCTAATGAACCAACCAACCAAACTAATACACCCACCAACTCACCCACCAACCAACTAATCTAATGAACCAACCAACCAAACTAATGCACCCACCAACTCACCCACCAACCAACCAATCTAATGAACCAACCAAACTAATGCACCAACCAACCAACCAACTCACCCACCAACAAACCAATCTAATGAACCAATCAACCAAACTAATGCACCAACCAACCAACTCACCCACCAACTCACCCACCAACCAACCAAACTAATGAACCAACCAACCAAACTAATGCACCCACCAACTCACCCACCAACCAACCAATCTAATGAACCAACCAAACTAATGCACCAACCAACCAACCAACTCACCCACCAACAAACCAATCTAATGAACCAATCAACCAAACTAATGCACCAACCAACCAACCAACTCACCCACCAACTCACCCACCAACCAACCAATCTAATGAACCAACCAAACTAATGCACCAACCAACTCACCCACCAACCAACCAATCTAATGAACCAACCAAACTAATGCACCAACCAACTCACCCACCAACAAACCAATCTAATGAACCAACCAACCAAACTAATGCACCCACCAACCAACCAACCAACTCACCCACCAACCAACTCACCCACCAACCAACCAATCTAATGCCCCCACCCACCAACCAACCAACTCACCCACCAACAAACCAATCTAATGAACCAACCAACCAAACTAATGCACCCACCCACCCACCAACCAACTCACCCACCAACCAACCAATCTAATGCACCCACCCACCAACCAACCAACTCACCCACCAACAAACCAATCTAATGAACCAACCAACCAAACTAATGCACCCACCCACCCACCAACCAACTCACCCACCAACCAACCAATCTAATGCACCAACCAACCAACTCACCCACCAACAAACCAATCTAATGAACCAACCAACCAAACTAATACACCCACCAACTCACCCACCAAGCAACCAATCTAATGAACCAACCAACCAAACTAATACACCCACCAACTCACCCACCAAGCAACCAATCTAATGAACCAACCAAACTAATGCACCAACCAACCAACCAATCTAATGAACCAACCAACCAAACTAATACACCCACCAACTCACCCACCAACCAACCAATCTAATGAACCAACCAACCAAACTAATACACCCACCAACTCACCCACCAACCAACTAATCTAATGAACCAACCAACCAAACTAATGCACCCACCAACTCACCCACCAACCAACCAATCTAATGAACCAACCAAACTAATGCACCAACCAACCAACCAACTCACCCACCAACAAACCAATCTAATGAACCAATCAACCAAACTAATGCACCAACCAACCAACTCACCCACCAACTCACCCACCAACCAACCAAACTAATGAACCAACCAACCAAACTAATGCACCCACCAACTCACCCACCAACCAACCAATCTAATGAACCAACCAAACTAATGCACCAACCAACCAACCAACTCACCCACCAACAAACCAATCTAATGAACCAATCAACCAAACTAATGCACCAACGAACCAACCAACTCACCCACCAACTCACCCACCAACCAACCAATCTAATGAACCAACCAAACTAATGCACCAACCAACTCACCCACCAACCAACCAATCTAATGAACCAACCAAACTAATGCACCAACCAACTCACCCACCAACAAACCAATCTAATGAACCAACCAACCAAACTAATGCACCCACCCACCAACCAACCAACTCACCCACCAACCAACTCACCCACCAACCAACCAATCTAATGCCCCCACCCACCAACCAACCAACTCACCCACCAACAAACCAATCTAATGAACCAACCAACCAAACTAATGCACCCACCCACCCACCAAACAACTCACCCACCAACCAACCAATCTAATGCACCCACCCACCAACCAACCAACTCACCCACCAACAAACCAATCTAATGAACCAACCAACCAAACTAATGCACCCACCCACCCACCAACCAACTCACCCACCAACCAACCAATCTAATGCACCAACCAACCAACTCACCCACCAACAAACCAATCTAATGAACCACCCAACCAAACTAATGCACCCACAAACCAACCAACCAACCAACCAATCTAATGAACCAACCAACCAACCAACCTAATGCACCCACCCACCCACCCACCAACCAAGTCACCCACCAACCAACCAAACTAATACACCCACCAACTCACCCACCAACGAACCAATCTAATGAACCAACCAAACTAATGCACCAACCAACTCACCCACCAACAAACCAATCTAATGAACCAACCAACCAAACTAATGCACCCACCCACCAACCAACTCACCCACCAACCAACCAATCTAATGCACCCACCCACCAACCAACCAACTCACCCACCAACAAACCAATCTAATGAACCAACCAACCAAACTAATGCACCCATCCAACTCACCCACCAACCAACCAATCTAATGCACCAACCAACCAACTCACCCACCAACAAACCAATCTAATGAACCAACCAACCAACCAACCAACGCACCTACCCACCAACCAAACTAACTCAACCACCCACCAACCAGCCAACCCACTAACCAAAGTAACTAACGCACCTACCAACCAAACTAACTAATGCACCCACCAACCAATCAACCAACTAACCAACCAACTAAACGAATTAACCAACCAACCAACCAAACCAATGAACCGACCAACCAAACTAATGAACCAACCAACCAAAGTTAGGCACCCACCCACCCACCCACCAAGCTAATGAACCAACCAACCAGATTAATGAACCAACCAACCAACCAACCAAACGAATGAACCAACCAACCAATAAAACTCATGAACCAACCAACCAATCAAACCAATGAACCAACCAACCAAACGAATGAACCAACCGACCAATCAAACCAATGAACCAACCAATCAAACTAATGAACCAACCAATCAAACCAATGAACCAACCAACCAAACTAATGAACCAACCAACCAATCAAACTAATGAACCAAATAACTCAACCAACCACAAACCAGCCAACCCACTAACCAAAGTAACTAACGCACCTACCAACCAAACTAACTAATGCACCCACCAACCAATCAACCAACCAACCAACCAACTAAACGAATTAACCAACCAACCAACCAACCAAACCAATGAACCGACCAACCAAACTAATGAACCAACCAACCAAAGTTAGGCACCCACCCACCCACCCACCAAGCTAATGAACCAACCAACCAGATTAATGAACCAACCAACCAACCAACCAAACGAATGAACCTACCAACCAATCAAACTCATGAACCAACCAACCAATCAAACCAATGAACCAACCAACCAAACTAATGAACCAACCGACCAATCAAACCAATGAACCAACCAATCAAACTAATGAACCAACCAATCAAACCAATGAACCAACCAACCAAACTAATGAACCAACCAACCAATCAAACTAATGAACCAAATAACTCAACCACCCACCAACCAGCCAACCAACCCACTAACCAAACTAACTAACGCACCCACCAACCAAACTAACTAATGCACCCACCAACCAATCAACCAACTAACCAACCAACCAACCAAACTAATGAACCAACCAACCGACCAAACCAATGAAGCAATCAACCGACCAACCAAACGAATGAACCAACCAAACAAACTTAGGCACCCACCCACCCACCAACCAACCAACCAACCAACCTGATGCATCCACCAAAAAAACAACCATAGATTGTTTATAATATGAGTGGCGCATGATTTCTTTTTGCTTGTGCAATTATTTAGTCTCACAAGACTTGTTTCCCACTTAATATCCGGTGACGTGTTTCCGCCTTTCTTTGAGACCCGACATGACTTGATGGATGGCTGTCTTGACTTTGTGGTCAATTCAAGCAAGTAAAATAGTTGTCTAACAGAAGACAATATAACAAGAAAAAGGACAAAGACACAACACAATCGATGTTCTCTTATACTGGCACGCAGCCAATAAGGTATTGATTGCTATGGATGATGATTTTCGTTATATGTTGACGGTTGATGTTAGCTATGTTTTTGATGGGCTTTAAATTGCTAATGGTATCATTTGTATGTATTGTGTATGTATTTACGGTTTGGATGGAGAATGGACAAGCTTCATTAAAATTAGTTCAATAAATCTACTTGTATACTGCGTCGTGCCTGGAGGATGTCACAATATATATGGATAGATACATATTAATACAACAACTCTGTACATACATCTGATTAGCACTATTGCTCAGTAGTATGAATGAATGAAAACTGCAGACCAGAGAAAGACTTTCGTCTTGTTTACATCAGGGTCCCCCATTTTCAATTCATGATATTTATGACATAGGGACATACAGGTATATAGTACTGTTACATTTGTGACATATACGATATGCAAATATACAGTACTGTTACCCAGAGATCCTAAAAGAAAATATATACATACGGTGAGGAGGAGACTGTACATTAGGAGGTGGTGGGTGGGTGGGGGGGTTTGGAATTTACAGTGACCAGTTTCTAATTGCAGTCTCCCGTAGGTGCTCTTTGAGGGCGGTTTTGAAGGAGGGTAGTGATTCACATTCCTTTACGACTGTGGGTAGGGCGTTCCACATTGTTGTGGCATAATTGCGAAACGTGTTTAGTCCCTTGTTTGAGCCGAATCTGGGTTGAACATGATTTGTGGAGCTCCCTCTGGTGTTGTGGGAGTGGTATTCACTGACCTTTGGGAAGTATTTCGACATGTACATGGGTACCTTAGTGGTGTAGTGTATCTTGTAGACCAGGCCCATTTAATAAAGTGTTCAATCAATCCACACAGTACATACAGTAACAAGGAAAGATGAAATTACCTACCTGGGTTCCATCCTAGAGGCTAATCTTTCCTGTGACAAAATGGCATGGAATGTAATAAAAAAAGTCAACCAACGAACTCGATTCTTGTACCGGATCTCCTCTCTGGTAAACAAGAATACCCTGAAGACTCTGGCAGGAGCACTCATTTAAGGGTACTACGACTATGCTTGCACCTCATGGTACCAAAGCACCTCAAAGGCGCTAAAAACAAAATTACAAACATCTCAAAACAAACTGGTCAGACTACTGCTTGACCTTACTCCTAGAACCCACCTCACCCCTGCCCACAACCTAGGATGGCTTAGAGTAGACGACAGAGTACAGCAACTTGCAATGGGCCTGGTCTACAAGATACACTGCACGACCAAGGTACCCATGTACATGTCAAAATATTTCCCAAAGGTCAGTGAATACCACGATCACAACACCAGAGGGAGCTCCACAAATCATGTTAAACCCAGATTCGGCTCAAACAAGGGACTAAACACGTTTCGCAATTATGCCACATCAATGTTAGTGCGTGGCTTTGCATCAGATTTGAGAAGGATGAGGACACGCCGGACAAAAGCACCAAATTTTCCCCACGTGTTCCTCATCATCATAGCTTTCATTTTGGGGTAGGGGCCACGTCATCATGATGGATTTCAAGATGGCCGCCATGTAAAATCAAGGTTCTGCCCATTAATAAATATCTTGGTCCATAGCGGGCTCAATATTTGAGCGAACACAAAGGTATTGGTATCCCTGTAAACTAGAGAAGCTAAGCTTTATATTGGTATCATATATTATTAAGCCCAACTGTTGGGAAGGGGGTTTTAATAGGCAATGATTCAAAGTTATGTAAAATTTTCGCCTAGAAAAAACTGCCATGCTCATCTTCCAAAAGGTCCCTTGGATATTCACATGAATATATCAGAGTGCACATTGGTTTTATAGGTACCCACAAGCCTCTTCTTTCCAGACATACCCACTTTGTCCAACTTGCATGCTATTTGGGGCAATAATCAAGCAGGTTTGTGCATGTGGTACAAATGTGTCGAACATTCTAACAACTGCCAAAAATGTGAATGTTGGGTTGGGTTAGGGTTTGTTGTTAGAATGTTGAACATAGAAGATCGATTTTGGTGTCAAACTATACATTTTCTGGGTCAATAAATGTGTTAATGCTATGAAGAATGTCACCAGATGAATATTTGTACCATTCTAACAACATATTTACATAATATTTTAATTGTTTAACAGTCAGACATGCATGAATCGAATAGACATTTTATTAGGATCACTCGTTACATTTATTATTATTATCATAACTCTTTAGCCCATATAGGCGTATTTAACTGTTATGGAGATATTTTCGCGGGTCTTGTGCAGTGGTCTTGTGCCCGCGAAAATATCAGAATGTTTCATAAAAGGTCCCGCGGTATACTGGCCAGCTCTCAGTGCGCGTCTCGTGACAGCTGTCGTGGACAGCGTGATAAGGGACATGTTTAAAAAGGCAAAACATAATACAACAGGTAAGTCAAGTGTCATTACTTTAGTTATCAAAGCTGGAATCTCTGGACATAAGCAATATGGATGGGTACGTTCACATTTGAACCGACACAGTACCGGTACCTGTGAATCGATACCGGTACCCAACGGTACCCTTTTTCGGTACTTTAGTCTCTAAAAATGTAATCTACCTACCTCAGTCAGAAAAAAAATATCCAAACTTCAAATAACTACACTTTCGACCGATTTCGGCTTGCCATTGCCCCGACTGCTTTGTTGTTGAATCAAGTAAAATCCTAGGTAAGTGTATTGTAGAGGAGCCAAAGCTATATATTTAGGTTATTGTATTATATGAATGTTTATATGTTTATTTGTATAACCTTACATTGAAACGGCATTAGGAATATTGATTGGATTTAGATAGTCATTGAACCGTATTATTTGTCATAATAGTACCTTCTAGCACATTTGTGATGTCACAGTATGATGTCATAGTCAACCATTCTAGAACATTTGTGATGTCACAGTATGCTGTCATAATCAAACAGTCTAGAACATTTGTGTATCTATATATATTCAACAATTCTCTCTGAAGAGCTCATTGTGCATCTTGAAACAGTGCTGAGCAGTACTGAACAGATAGACTAAACAACATAGATTGAAGCCTGCATCTCTCAACCAAGGTGCCTTGCCGACCGTTTTGCTGTGGAAAGAGCCGGCAACTTGATTTACGGCTTTCAGGTGAGGAGGAATTTTCATGTGTCGAGTCGGCGGTGATTTTGGAGACGGGGAAAATACAGTAGTTCAACATACTGACTGAACTGTCCTGGGCCACAGGAAGAACATACTGACTGACCTGTCCTGGGGCACAGGAAGAACATACTGACTGAACTGTCCTCAGGAAGAACATACTGACTGAACTGTCCTGGGGCACAGGAAGAACATACTGACTGAACTGTCCTGGGCCACAGGAAGAACATACTGACTGAACTGTCCTGGGGCACAGGAAGAACATACTGACTGAACTGTCCTCAGGAAGAACATACTGACTGAACTGTCCTGGGGCACAGGAAGAACATACTGACTGAACTGTCCTGGAGCACAGGAAGAACATACTGACTGAACTGTCCTGGGGCACAGGAAGAACATGTGTGAATTCTTTAAATGGGTGGCTTTCCAATGGTGACAGCAATTACAACTATTCATGTTATTATTCTGCCACCCTCCAGACCCCCCACAGCTCTCTGTCTGTGAAGAGGAGGTTCCCCCTGAACAGCAGGAGAGGAGCCCCAGTCTGAGCCAGGAGCAGCCAGAGCTCCTACAGATGAAAGAGGAACAGGAGGACCTCTGGACCAGTCAGGAGGGAGAGCAGCTTCAAGGTCTGGAGGAGGCTGATATCATCAAGTTCACATTCAACCATGTCCCTGTGAAGAGTGAAGATGATGAAGCGAAACCTCAGTCCTCATGGTTTAACCAAACCCAGGACCCAGAGCTCCTACAGATTAAAGAGGAACAGGTGGAACTCTGGACCAGTCAGGAGGGAGAGCAGCTTCAAGGTCTGGAGGAGGTTGATATCAAGTTCACTTTCAACCATGTCCCTGTGAAGAGTGAAGATGATGAAGAGAAACCTCAGTCCTCATGGTTTAACCAAACCCAGACTGAGGAAAACAGAGAGACGGAGCCTCTAGCCAGCACCTCAACAGAACAGATGAAAACAGAACCTGATGGAGTGGACTGTGGATTATCAGAACCAGTCAGTAACTTAGATCCAGCTGGTGATTTAGAACCAACTACAGATGGCCAGCTCCTCTCTTCACACTGTTCTGGAACTGATACTGATGACAGTGATGATTGGCTGGAGACTAGTGAACCTCATCCTGGTTTAAACTCACTGACATCAAAGAAGACACAGAAAAACAAAGGACAGAGTTTGTCTAACAGCAACCAGTTCAGGAGCTCTGTGGTTTCATCCCATGAGGTGAAATTATCAAACCAAATACCATGTGAGACCTGGAGCTGTAAAGTGTGTGGGAAATGTTTTCCTAATAGGAAAGCTTTAATGCGCCATCTTAAAGTCCATTCTAGTGACTGTGGTTTGTGTGGAAAACATTTAGAACCCACAGAGAGCTTAAAACTTCACCTTCAAACTCACATGACATGTACTGTTTGTGGCAAGACATTTACTACCATTACACTCTTGGAACAACATATGAGAAGCCATACTGGGGAAAAGCCCTATAGTTGCACACTGTGTCCTAAAAGATTTAGTAAAAAATCTAACCTAAAAGTACACATGAGAAGCCATACTGGGGAAAAGCCCTATAGTTGCACACTGTGTCCTAAAAGATATATTACACAAGGACACCTGAATAGTCACATGAGAAGACATACTGGGGAAAAGCCCTATAGTTGCACACTGTGTCCTAAAAGATATATTACACGGGGAGAGCTGAATATTCACATGAGAAGACATACTGGGGAAAAGCCCTATAGTTGCACACTGTGTCCTAAAAGATATATTACACAGGGACACCTGAATAGTCACATGAGAAGCCATACTGGGGAAAAGCCCTATAGTTGCACACTGTGATAAAATATTTGGTGCAAAACGTGACTTAAAAGTACATATCAGAACTCATACTCGGGGAAAAAACATTTAGTCGTGAAGTTTGTGGGAAAGGATTTACTCGGAAGGCATATATAAAGACACACATGAGGATTCACACCAGAGAAGAAACAAACTCACGTCCCTCCCTCCCTCATCTAGTTCACATTCAACCCCGTCCCTGTTAACTCATTGACCGCCACGCTCTTTTCCCATCTTTACTCAATGGCACCAGCGTTATTGACCATTTTAGCGATGTTTGCGGACCCATTGTGTGTTCTGTATTATAGCTATGGAGACAAGGCTCATTTGACAGGCATTGTTTATAGTCCAAGACTGACTAACCAGTTAATTTCTACATACTTTAGTTTGTGCGCTATTCCATGCAAATTATTATTTAATTTTTTTTACAGTGCAATAAAATAGTTCTGGATTACTGTTGAACAGTTCAAAGTCGTCTTTACCTTCTCTGTTTGGTATCCACAGTTTAAAACTTGACAGTCTTCCCTCCCGTCTTATACCCACTTTGACCCTTCGAACCTCCCTCTCAGAGTGCAGTTCCCTCTCAGAGTGCAGTTCCCTCTCAGGGTGCAGTTCCCTCTCAGGGTGCAGTTCCCTCTCAGAATGCAGTTCCCTCTCAGGGTGCAGTTCTAGGCCTGGTTCCTACACAGTTTTAAAGCCTGACAGTCTCTTGTTTGATACCCATACAGTTTAATACCCGACAGTTTTGAAGCTGTAATAAAAAGCAATAGACAGAGTAAAATAATACAGTGCAATAATAGAATAGTAGAATAGAATAGATAGTAAAATTATGCAATAGAATGGACAGAGTAAAATAGTGCTACAGTACAATCAACATAATGAATAAAGGAAGATCCGGTCAGTTTGTTGTAGGCCTCAGTGTGCCATGTATGATTGATTGATTGATTGATTGATTGATTGATTGATTGATTGATTGATTGATTGAAAACTTTATTAACAGATTGCAGAATGGGTACAATACAGTACAGCTCAATACACATAATTGTTAAGGGGATGCAGACCAGAGAAAGACTTTCGTCTTGTTTACATCAGGGTCCCCCATTTTCAATGTATCATAACATATATGACATACACAACATACAGATAGACAGTACTGCTACATCTATACATTTATGACATACCAGATTTACAAATACAGTACTGTTTGTGATACAAAAAGGTCTAAAAAAGAGAGTATATACATTTGACGTAGAAACTGTACATTGGAGGAGGTTGGGTAGGTGGGGGGGGGGGGGGGGGGGGACTGTACATTGGAGGTGGGTGGGGGAACATGTACAAGCAAAACTGTACATTGGAATATCGACTAAACCTTACTTGGTCCCAAGAAGAGGGTCTTGTGTATTATTGGGTTAGGACATTTACTGTACATTGGAGGGGGTTGGGTTTAGACATTTACAGGGGCCAGTTTCCAACTGCAGTCTCCCGTAGGTGCTCTTTGAAAGTGGGTAGTGATTCACATTTCTTTACAGCTTTAGGTAGGGCGTTCCACATTGATGTGGCATAATTGCGAAAGGTGTTTAGTCCCTTGTTTGAGCCGAATCTGGGTTTGACATGATTTGTGGAGCTCCCTCTGGTGTTGTGATCGTGGTATTCACTGGCCTTTGGGAAGTATTTTGACATGTACATGGGTACTTTAGTCGGTAGTGTATCTTGTAGACCAGGCCCATTGCAAGTTGCTGTACTCTGTCGTCTACTCTAAGCCATCCTAGGTTGTCAAAGTGGGCAGGGGTGAGGTGGGTTCTATGAGTAAGGTCAAGCAGTAGTCTGACCAGTTTGTATCCCTGCCCTGCATGGAATGTTCCTCCTGAGCAACGGCAGAAGGATCCGCCCCTTGCTGACAAATGAAGCCACCCAACTCCTCCACCAATCAACACGTCTTGCCTCCCTCGACTACTGCAATGGGGTTAAGTTAGGGGTTAAGTGTCTTGCTCAAGGACACTTCGACACGCTGCCCGGGAGAAGGGGAATCGAACTGGGAACCTCCAGATTACCAGATGACTGCACTACCTCCCGAGCCACTGATTAGTATTAGTGCTAATCAGATGTATGTACAGAGTTGTAGTATTAAGTATTAATATGTACAGTGATACAGGTATAAAGACACTATGGTAGTAAGTCATACTGGCCAGCAGCGTAACTAGTAAGAGTAGGTAAGAGATATGTACAGATATACATATAGTAACTAGTAGGGGTGTAACGGTACACAAAAACCACGGTTCGGTACGTACCTCGGTTTTGAAGTCACGGTTCGGTACGCGTTTTCGGTACAGTGGGGGAAAGTTTGGCTTTCCATGTTCCACTCAGGGGTGATGTAGTGTGCAGTAACTAATTGTACTTGTAGGGCTGTCAACAAATATTCTATGTTGAAATTAATAATCGACTTGTAAAGAAAAAAAAATAATAATAATTATATTAGATTGTGAAAAAAACAGCCCCCAGTGGGCAGTCGTTATTGGTTAAACATACCGTTGTATTCGTTCGGTACACAGCCGTTCGGTACGGTATGGTACACACTGAAACGGTTCGGTACGGATACGTGTACCTTTACACCCCTAGTGTGCATTAGAGAGAGAGAGAATGTTTTGGTGAATTTCCCCATCAGATACCCCTACATAGTCAAGCATAGATAGAATGGTGAACTTTGACATAAAATTATATTTTTTCTATCAATGTTCCGGGCTATTTAACTTCATTAATTATTGGAGGAGAGCTTTAGACTTTAGAGCTTTAGACATTATTTCAGAAGCAATAATAATAATAATAATAATAATAAATAATTGTTTTCCATCTACAAGTCAAACTCAAGAATCTATGCACATACAGTGTACATCTAAAATGAATGTGGTCAAATACATTTACAGATTCGACCTTTAATCTGATAATTCAAGCCACTCATTCATATTACACACGGTAGTATTTCAAGGCACCTACAGATGGCGGTCTGGCACCATTGTTAAGAATGACGATTCAGACAAGATTCTGACCATATTATCAAGGTGCTGTGAAAGTGTCCCTCTGGTTTACGAACCACTGAAGAAGGAACGGAACTCATGACCCCTTGTGAAATCACTGGCAGGAACGGCCTGGTAGGGGACACACACACATTTTACACTGTACATTGGAATATTGACAAAGCCTTACTTGGTCATTTACTGTACACACATAAGATTCTTTGATTCAAAGGTTCTTTGGGTTCTAGTTTTAAAGCCCCAATTCCTGATTTGTGGAGAAACGGCGGCCCTTGTACATTTCTGCCCCAGTTTTTGTTTTGTTATTGTACACATTAAGAGCTGGAGGAGCTACAATTGTCATCCACACGATGAAAGTGAGAGAACACGCGAGCAAGGAGAGCATATCTAAAGACAAAGTGAGCTAAGGTACCCATTTGTGATAATGGCAACACAATTATTTTGTGACTATATTGACAAACAGTTATTTAGCCAGTACCTCCTCTGGCAGACAGGTGGAGACATTTTGCAATATGTGTTTGTTGTTTGACCAACAATCAGATATTGGGGCTTTTAACTAGTATTAAGATATTGATGAAACTATTGAAGATGATTGGAATGACTAAATGCTGTGCAGATTCTGTTTAAAGATGGGAGTTTCCCTTTGAAAGGGAGGAATGTATATAACATGTTTTCAATACTGCAAATTATAAGACTGATAGAAGTGAACCTTGTCTCTCTGGTTTTACATACAGTAGCCTACTGCAGAATACTGGCTTGAAATAAACTCTTGATTTTCAACTTTCTCAATTCCATTTTTCTAAGAGTGATTAGGGATAGTGCAACATCCGTGTTTAAAGGGGCACTTCACCAAAAAACAATGCAGATTTATTTTGCACATAATCTCACGCACATCCAAAAGCCCTCAACAGTGTTGCACACATTAATTTAGTTTGACAGTTATTGAGAGTAAATGAGGTTGAATGTGGCCACCAGTGATGTCATCGGGCACATTGAATCCTTGTGTTGTGTTAATTACAGCTCTATGATATTATGTACAGAAATAGCAATACATTGTCTTATAGGGACTGCTACTGTACCTTTTACCATTTTATTGAGCTGTAATATATAATAATATAATATATATATATAAAATATATATTTTTTTAAAGGGGCATTTCACTGAAAACCAAAGCTGATTTATTACACAAATTACTTTTTTGTCTGACAGTAAGAGCTTGAATTTGTCCTCCAGTGATGTCAATGGAGAGCACTGAATCTTTGTGTTAAATACAGCTCAATTCAATTATGTAAATTAAATATTATTATAACCTAGAACTATGTGGATGGATAATGTTAGTAAAATATAGTTTTAAAGTTTTATTTATTTAGCACATGTAGAGCAATGCAATGCACATTACAAACATCACAATAAGGTCCAAGAAAGATCAGTGATAATACATAAATGGCTGTCAAAGTTAACGCGTTAACGCACAATTATTTTAACGCCACTATTTCTTTAACGCAAGATTAACGTAATTTTTTTTTAAATTTGATTTAATTATTGATACTCTCATTGAGAGAGAGAGAGAGAGAGAGAGAGAGAGAGAGAGAGAGAGAGAGAGAGAGAGAGAGAGAGAGAGAGAGAGAGAGAGAGAGAGAGAGGTGAGAGAGATGAGGAAGGGGCAAGAGAGAAAGAGGGCTGGGAGGGGGGGGTGAGTCCTCAGTCCTTGTGTGGGTGAATTCTTTTACGATTAATTTAAAAGAATATTTTCATGTTGAGATAGATTGTGGATGAATATGCAAAGAAAGGGACACCATACAAATGTGCATGCTTTATTTGTTTTAAACGAGACGGTTTAGAAATGGGCAATGGGAAAATACATTGCGTTTCCAAGATGGTGGACCGGCCGGAAACAGCAATGACGTAACCACTACACCTCCCTATTCAAGCCGATAGGAAGCCAATGCAGGGACTCTAAGAATTCTGGACATCTAGCTCCATTGCTTCCTCACCAATGACGTGTTTGATGGACGACGGTCCTCTCCTCCCTCTGGGAGGGAACCAGCCTCCTGCTGGTTAACCACAGAACTAATGTAAAGCAATGGGGCTTTTGCTTTTTAAAACCATTAATCACGCTGTCAGCCCTCCTCTCCCCTCTGTTCCTGCTTTTTCAAATGATGACTGTAACAGTTTTCTTTTCTTTTTTGTAAACAAGGTTGCAGTTGTGAGGGCAAGTATCGTCCCCTCTTGCTCCCCTCTCCCTATGTCACCAGTTCGGGAGGCAACCTTGAGTAACCTCTCCTGTATCACCTTACCGAAACGAACAACAGATGGGGTACTCAATAAACTGAGCGCCCTCCAACCTAACAAGGCCACTGGCCATGACAACATCCCCTCCAAATTCCTCAGAGACTCAGCAGCCGCCATCACACCAATCATCACACACATAATAAACCTCTCCATAAAACAGGGACACGTCCCCAAGGACTTCAAAATTGCGAGGGTGACCCCTCTGCACAAAAAGGGCAGCAAATTAGACCCAGGCAACTACCGCCCTGTTTCTATTCTCACCTCCATCTCGAAAGTCATGGAAAAAATAGTCTACGAACAGGTCGAAAAGTACCTAGCGGAAAAAAATCTAATCTACGAATTCCAATCTGGCTTCAGAACATCCCACTCCACTGACACATGCCTTCTCTATTTGAATGACCACATCAAACAAGAGGTGGACGCAGGCAAATACTGCGGCATGGTCATGCTGGACCTACAAAAGGCCTTTGACACGGTCAATCACTCCATTCTGATTGACAAGCTAAAAGCAATTGGTTTTGATAGTCTATCAGTGAGCTGGATGCAATCCTACCTTGAGGGGAGGGAACAGATGGTGGAGGTAAACGGTACCCTATCCCCCCCCCTCACAGTGAGCTGTGGTGTTCCACAAGGAAGCATACTAGGACCGCTACTGTTCCTAATTTATGCAAATGACATGTCGTCAGCTTGTGACTGCAACTTGTTCCTGTTTGCGGACGACTCAGCCCTGCTGGTCTCTGACAAGAACAAGTTACAGGTTGAAAAAACCCTCAGCTCGGAACTAGGCAGAATCTGCATATGGCTCGCTGATAACAAACTATCATTACACATGGGCAAAACAGAGTCCATTCTCTTCGGTTCAAATAACAAACTCAGCAAGACCGACGGCTTCTCAGTTACAGTGGGTGACAATATTGTCACAAGGAAAGATGAAATTACCTACCTGGGGTCCATCCTAGAGGCTAATCTCTCCTGTGACAAAATGGCATCCAATGTAATAAAAAAAGTCAACCAACGAACTCGATTCTTGTACCGGATCTCCTCTCTGGTAAACAAGAACACCCTGAAGACTCTGGCAGGAGCACTCATTCAGGGGTACTACGACTATGCTTGCACCTCATGGTACCAAAGCACCTCAAAGGCGCTAAAAACAAAATTACAAACATCTCAAAACAAACTGGTCAGACTACTGCTTGACCTTACTCCTAGAACCCACCTCACCCCTGCCCACTTCGACAACCTAGGATGGCTTAGAGTAGACGACAGAGTACAACAACTTGCAATGGGCCTGGTCTACAAGATACACTACACGACCAAGGTACCCATGTACATGTCAAAATACTTCCCAAAGGTCAGTGAATACCACGATCACAACACCAGAGGGAGCTCCACAAATCATGTCAAACCCAGATTCGGCTCAAATAAGGGACTAAACACGTTTCGCAATTATGCCACATCAATGTGGAACGCCCTACCCAAAGCTGTAAAGGAATGTGGATCACTACCCACTTTCAAAACCTCTCTCAAGGGACACCTACGGGAGACTGCAATTCAACACTGGCCCCTGTAAATATCCTAACCCAATCATTCCAACCCCCTCCAATGTACAGTCATTTACCTAGTATGGTTTTGTCAATAGTTCAATGTACAATTGTGTTTGTTTGTACAGTGTCTCCTCCCCCCCCCCCTCAATGTACAGTGTTACTTGTTTATACAGTATGCCCCCCGCCCCCCCCCCCAACCACCTCCAATGTAAATTACCCAGTATGGTTGTCAATATCCCAATGTACCCAACCCCCCCCACCCAACCTCCAATGTACAGTTTCTACGTCAAATGTATATACTCCCTTTTCTTGACTCCCTCTGTATCACAAACAGTACTGTATTTGCAAATCTGGTATGTCATAAATGTATAGATGTAGCAGTACTGACTATCTGTATGTCATGTATGTCATATATGTCTATATGAATTGAAAATGGGGGACCCTGATGGAAACAAGACAAACGTCTTTCTCAGGTCTGCATCCCCTTAACAATTGTATGTATTGAGCCGTACTGTATTGTACCCATTCTGCAATCTGTTAAATAAAGTTTTCATTCATTCATTCATTCACACATTTGCCAGGTAAAAAAAAATACCACATTTAAATCTCTTTTCTCTATCTTGGCTAATTGAATCTGGTGCCATATCACGCTTGTGTGTTCTATGCATCCGGAAAACCCTGGGATTCCTGCTTTCTGCACTGTGGTGTCTAAACAATTCCTTTCTAGATAGTTTGCTAGGCTCTGTGCCACTATACTAAAGAAAATCTTACCTTCTACATTCAGGAGAGATATAGTCCGAAGACTTTGTTTGAGCCAATCAGCAATACCTACTGATTCACATGACTGAGTTGCCCGTGACCTCAATGCGGTCTCATCAGAAAATGTAAATAAAGTCCTTAATCGACCACAGAAAAAAGGTACATAATATAATGTATGTTATGTTATATCTATATATGAATAATATATTTACGTTTCGTATCGACCTATCTTAAAACTCTAAGATAGGCTATCTTCTTGTCTGAGTCTGGAGAAGACAGTAAGAGCTTTTCCCATAATGTTGGTGTTGTGGTGACCCACTTGGGACATATAGACATTCACCAAACCCTGAGCAAAGTTACGGCTCCTTTAAAGGAACACTCCAACATTTTGGGAAATTAGCTTATTTGCCATCTACCCTGGAGTTAGACAAGAAGATACATACATTTTTCTTCTCTGTGCATGCAGTAGGAGTAGGAAGACGTGCACCGTTAGCCTAGCTTAGCGTCAATCACTGGAAGTAGGTTCCTCCATTAGCCTAGTTCCCAACGTCTTCCTACTCCTACTGCATGCACAGAGAAGAAAAAGGTATGCATCTTCTTGTCTAACTCCAGGGTTCCCAAAATGTTGGAGTGTTAAGATACATACATTTTTCTTCTCTGTGCATGCAGTAGGAGTAGGAAGACGCGCACCATTAGCCTAGCTTAGCGTCAGTCACTGGAAGTAGGTTCCTCCATTAGAAAAAGGTATGTATCTTCTTGTCTAACTCCAGGGTAGATGGCAAATAAGCTAATTTCCCAAAATGTTGGAGTTTTCCTTTAAGACTCTGGGTTCAGAGTGGAGAAACTAGGCATTCTGGGAAACTAGTTTTGTTTATGTTTACATGTTGGCTGTAGCCATTGAATGTAACTATTCAATGGCTAACTGACTTCTATGTTTAGAGGTAAAAGGATGTAACTACTGACGTTATTTATTTCATGTTCGGAAGTAAAGGGATTCGACTCGACAACTGTCTACACGTCCTGCATTCCTACAGTGTAAATAGCCCACTTTGACTACCTAGGATGGCTTGAATGAATGAATGAATGAAAACTTTATTTAACAGATTGCAGAATGGGTACAATACAGTACGGCTCAATACATACAATTGTTAAGGGGATGCAGACCTGAGAAAGACGTTTGTCTTGTTTCCATCAGGGTCCCCTTAGAGTAGACGACAGAGTACAGCACCTTGCAATGGGCCTGGTCTACAAGATACACTATACGATACTTCCCAAAGGTCAGTGAATACCACGACCACAACACCAGAGGGAGCTCAACAAATCATGTTAAACCCAGATTCGGCTCAAACAAGGGACTAAACACGTTTCGCAAATATGCCACATCAATGTGGAACGCCTTACCCAAAGCTGTAAAGGAATGTGAATCCCTACCCACATTCAAAACCGCTCTCAAAGAGCACCTACGGGAGGCTGCAATTCAAAACTGGCCACCGTAAATGTCCAAACCCCCCCACCCCCACCTAATAGACAGTCTCCTCCCCACCGTATGTATATATTCTCTCCCCACTGTATGTATATTTCTCTACCACCCACCCACCTCCTCCTAATGTACTGTCTCCTCCCCACCGTATGTATATATTCTCTCCCCACCGTATGTATATTTCTCTCCCACCCACCCACCCCCTCCTAATGTACAGTCTCCTCCCCATCATATGTATATATTCTCTGTTAGGATCTATGGGTAACAGTACTGTATATTTGCATATCTTATATGTCACAAATGTAACAGTACTATATACCTGTATGTCATGTATGTCCCTATGCCATAAATGTCATGATGTCATGTATGTCATAAATGTCACTATGAATTGAAAATGGGGGACCCTGATGTAAACAAGACAAACGTCTTTCTTTGGTCTGCATCCCCTTAACAATTGTGTGTATTGAGCCGTACTGTATTGTACCCATTCTGCAATCTGTTAAATAAAGTTTTCATTCATTCATTCATTCATTCATTCATTCATTCATTCATTCATTCATTCATTCATTCATTCATTCATTCATTCATTCATACTTTAAAGCTTTGTATACTGTGGCAGGAACAATATCATCCAAAGCAGCTTGGATAACTTGGGACAGTTTTCTCTGATTCATTTAAGCCAAGCCGTGTAGCCTGCTGTATGTGTCGCCTGTTGTAACCACGCTGCCTCAAAGCAATTTACTTCTATTCATTTAGACAGCCATATAAACCAGGCTCTCTCTCTAAGCAATTTACAGCCTAGAATACCCAACTGAACTCTCATAGAGATAAAGGCTGTAAACAAAACCTGGCAAGAAGACGGAGCCCGCCGAGGGTGTTACACTTCCACAAACCATTGTGCGTTAAGGGTTTTGACTACATATTAAAAATGACAACTTTATGAGTATAATCCTAATCTGTCCATATCACGGAGATACACAAAATGTGGTTCATATTCATTTCCTGAAATGGGAGCACCCACGGACAGTGTGGATTATTCTTTTTAAGAATATGTCCATCCAATATGGATTTACCCTCAGATTAAAGCTGACAGTTTGCACTTAATCCTCCTCATATCCAAAGTAATGAGGAGATGAGCAGAAATAGCAAACAACGTCGCAGACACTGTCAAGGTGCCTCACATCCTCCAACGTCTGTACAAGGATGTCGAGGATGTTCTATGAGTCGGTGGTGGCGGACGCCTTGTACGCTGTGAACTGCTGGGGCAGCGCACTGAGAGCGGGGGACACAAACAGGCTGGATAAGCTGGTCAGGAAGGCCAGTAACGGGGTAGGGGTGGTGGAGCTAGACTCTGGCAGTGGTGTCGGAGAGGAGGAGCCTTGCTAAGCTCCACGCCATCATGGACAACCCCTCCCACCCACTATACACACAGACTTGGCTGATAGAAGGAGCATGTTCAGTGTTAGACTAAGACTCCCAAGATTGCAACACTGAACGGCACAGGAAGTCCTTCATTCCGACAGCCATCAGACTCTATAACACATCAGTCTGTCCCTCACTGCATCACTGAGCACAGGGTGACAGTACTATCTAATCTTCCTGGACATTTACTTTTAAATCAACATTGTAAAATTTTACACTTTTTACTGTACACTTACTGTATATTTTATATATATGTAACGGTTGTGACATTGTCACTTTCGATGCCCGAGGGAGTTTCAAACCCGGGTCTCCCACGCCGCGGGCGACAGCACAGATCGCTATACCAAGAGGTGAATTCACTGCTTTGTAATGTGTCTATGTGTCTTTTGAGGACGAGAGTGAGTTTAACCCACAGCACCACTACTCACCCCAGTCACTTCACAACATCTGAAGTCCTTTGTGACTGCGCTTCACGGTACCATCCGTTACATATATATGTAGAAGGGTGGATTATCCCTGCTTGTCGGAGTAGTATTACACAGACACTGGGTAGTAGGATACTATAGTATTGGACCTATAAGTACCCCCGTCTTTGGCCCGGAACGTCGTTCTGGAGGGCTTGCAGCTGGAGTGGATGGGGCCCAGGATTTACTAACCTGAGGACTGGTACTCTGGTCTCCCTCGCCTTCCAAGGCGGTCAGCAGTAGCTCCCCACACACCCTCACTTCCCCCAGTACCTCCGACAGCCCTCCCACACCCAGTGACTGTCAGTTCAATAGTATTATTGGGCTTCCCTTTAAGCAGTACCCTTCCTTGACCACCTGTATAGACCCTTCAAATGCTATTCTGTGAATGGGGTGTAAGGGTTAAATAATTATACAGTCACAATATTTACCCAGGGGTTAGAATAGCAAATGGAAATTGGAAGAAACAGACACACACAATGATCCCAATAATGTCTGCTTTTACTGAAGCCTGGGCATGTTATCCATTACACTTAACACTGTATTTATTAATACATGGCACCGGGTGCTCTTGCTATTATAATGTAGGGGAAGCTCTTCCCACCGTAGGCACCGCATGCTCAATACATTAAAACACCCCGCTTGTACTAGGGGAACCCAGGCATAAAATAGAGACACATTGGGAGTTCAAATAAGTAAATGTGGGCCCACGTTACCAAAAGAAAACCTAACCTAAGCCGGCTTAAATTGTTCAGGGTACCCCTTAGACACTGGTTGTTAGCGTTCACTTGAATGGACGTTGCTGTTGATACACGTGGTACCGTTAGTACTTAGCCAAGATGGCGGACCCACCCTTGTCACCGCTCGTCCAGGTGACAAGATGGCGTCGGCGATCCCGCGAGCACAGCCAGCAGGCTGGGCGAACAGCATAGGCAGTGGTTGGCTGGAGGAGCGTGCTGGATGGCGTCCTCTGCTGGTGGGAAGAGGCGTCCTCCGTACTGTCTGGGAAACGTCCACCGCTGCTGTTGCTGGCTTGCTTCTGTCGCGCAAGCTAATACTGTTGCTACCCTAAACACAGCTAAGCTTCGGGTCTGGATGCACCCTCCTGCTATATCGGTTACACTGCTAACGCAACGTGGCTGGCTATACCACCGGTCTCTTCAGCGCTGCGCGCCCGGTAGTCTACTCAAGTCAGACGGAGCCGCTAGCAGCATACTAATACACTGCACACAGTAACTACTATAACACGCTAACGCTAGACGTTAGTCCCGTTAACTCTAGACGTTAGTCCTTCGGTTCGATATCTCTTACTCACACACTATCGCTGATACTTCTAGGATAACCCGTCACTAGCAAGTACTTCTCATCACCCGCTGCTCGTTCCAACGGGGCACTCTTCTTGTCACCCGCCGCTCGTTCCGACGAGGCTCTCCAACAACGGGGCTCGTTTGAGCGCCCGCCCACTGTAACTGCGACTGATCACGGTCAAGTCCAATGTCGAAGAGAGCTTCCTACTCCCTTTGCCTCCAGGTAACTCCCTCTTCCTCGTTGCTTGCTTCTCTCTCCTCCGCTCCACCTGCCACCACTGCCACTCCGCCCCCTGCTGGCAACGTCCACTGGTCCCACTCAAGGACCGCTCCAGAAAGGGAAAAAGGGCTCAATGTTATTGTTAGTAATCCATACTGCAGCCGGAGAAGAGTAGCACCTCACCTCGTCGTTAGACTGGGCGAGCTATCCAAAGGAACACTGTTAGGCTATCCAAAGGAACACTGTTAATCACACGTTATACACACACAGGGAAAGTAACAGTTAGTTAGCAGTTAGCACTACTGAATACTTTGTAGAATATTCAGGCTGCTACATATACATAACATAGAAAAATGTATATCCCGTATTTTATTCGTATTTTTATTCTTATTCGTCTCATTATTCGTGACTTTTGTTTCTGACTACCTAAATGTTTACCGTTTAATGTGAGCGATGTGTAGTGCCGAATTTCCCTCTGGATAAATAAAGTATTTCTATTCTATTCTATTCTATTCTATTCTATTCTATCATTCTAATCTAAACGATGGCCGTTGTTTTCTTCAAGCTATTTATATCATTCCTTCCAGTCTGGCCTGAGCATCAGCAACATCCCGCTACGCCACGCCCACGCACTTCCCGCCAGATTCATACCGACGGGGCATTTGTGTGAATTGATCGGAAACATTATTTTCTCAGACAATTTTGGCAGTGGCTGAAGGAACATTATAAAGCTGCACAATGTACATTTTCTTTATCGAAAAATATTGCTTCTCTAGCTGAACAGGATAAAACACACCCGTCGGTGACGCAATTATGAAACCCAGTGGAACCGCCCCGGTGAGGCTGCGATCAGTGACGTGAAATGGATACGGACCACTAGCCTACCTTAGAACTCTGGGAGAGGTGTTTTTGGCCAACAGCTAGGATAGCTGGTCAATATCCGCTTCCATTCATTTGTGCTAAGCTAGGCTACAGTAGCTTGCAGCCGGTTAGCTTTCTACTGAACGCACAGAGAGGAAATTGGTATCTTCTTGTCTGACTCTGGAGAAGACTGTAAGCACATGAATGAATGAAATTAATGAAAACTTTATTTAACAGATTGCAGAATGGGTACAATACAGTACGGCTCAATACACACAATTGTTAAGGGGATGCAGACCTGAGAAAGATGTTTGTCTTGTTTACATCAGGGTCCCCCATTTTCAATTCATAGTGACATTTATGGCATAGGGACATACAGGTATATAGTACTGTTACATTTGTGACATATACGATATGTAAATATACAGTACTGTTACCCATAGATCCTAACAGAGAGTATATACATATGATGGGGAGGAGACTGTACATTAGGAGGGGGTGGGTGGGTGGGAGAGAAATATACATACGGTGGGGAGAGAATATATACATATGGTGGGGAGGAGACTGTACATTAGGAGGGGGTGGGTGGGTGGGAGAGAAATATACATACGGTGGGGAGAGAATATATACATATGGTGGGGAGGAGACTGTACATTAGGAGGGGGTGGGTGGGTGGGAGAGAAATATACATACGGTGGGGAGAGAATATATACATACGGTGGGGAGGAGACTGTCTATTAGGAGGGGGTGGGGGGGGTTGGACATTTACGGTGGCCAGTTTTGAATTGCAGCCTCCCGTATAGGTGCTCTTTAAGAGCGTCCAATGATGTCCAATGATGTTCCTTTAAGGCGTGTTCCTTAAGTTTCACACCAAGTCCCTGTGCGAAACCTCTTGTTGGCCATTGTGCAGATTCAGAGGAAGCTGCGGATTAATCTACTTCAGTTGTCGGTTTGACACGGTGGCCGACAGACAGTACGCCTGGATCTGCACTGCATCACGGCACCATGGAGTTCCACTTCACTCCACTCCCCTCATATGCTGCTGCGGTCATGAATAGAGAGTCACTTTGTGCCCGACAGCTGTTACGAGCATCAGAGGCGTTGAGGCTGGAGATACTGTAGTAGCTGGAGATAGATGCATGAGGCTGGAGATAGTAGCTGGAGATAGATGCATGAGGCTGGAGATAGTAGCTGGAGATAGATGCATGAGGCTGGAGATAGTAGCTGGAGATAGATGCATGAGGCTGGAGATAGTAGCTGGAGATAGATGCACGAAGCTGGAGATAGTAGCTGGAGATAGATGCATGAGGCTGGAGATAGTAGCTCTAGATAGATGCATGAAGCTGGAGATAGTAGCTGGAGATAGATGCATGAGGCTGGAGATAGTAGCTGGAGATAGATGCATGAGGCTGGAGATAGTAGCTGGAGATAGATGCATGAGGCTGGAGATAGTAGCTCTAGATAGATGCATGAGGCTGGAGATAGTAGCTGGAGATAGATGCATGAGGCTGGAGATAGTAGCTGGAGATAGATGCATGAGGCTGGAGATAGTAGCTGGAGATAGATGCATGAAGCTGGAGATAGTAGCTGGAGATAGATGCATGAGGCTGGAGATAGTAGCTGGAGATAGATGCATGAGGCTGGAGATAGTAGCTGGAGATAGATGCATGAGGCTGGAGATAGTAGCTGGAGATAGATGCATGAGGCTGGAGATAGTAGCTGGAGATAGATGCATGAGGCTGGAGATAGTAGCTGGAGATAGATGCATGACCCTCTTTGCGCCGCCCCTGTGCCTCAAATAGATCCGCTATCAACTCTATCTTTAATCTTTCAAAAT